>NC_133901.1:64780196-65138529 GCF_964199755.1 Larus michahellis
GTTGTAGCATTGTTTATGCAGATGATCTTTTTCTCGGTATTTTAATATATTTCTTGTGTTCCCTACTTCAGTCTTTATTTAAGACTGGCATCTTAGCATCTTTAGTTTTGAAAAGGGTTTTATTTTCCATTGAAAATTGCCTTTTCATGGAAATTACTTAATTATCATACTTTCCAGGTTTGAAATTCTTTACTAAGATAAAATTCTAAAGGCACAAATGTGGAAATAGACTTTGTGCTGAAAGGCAGCGAGTGTTAAGCCCCTGTCTGAAGGATATATATTTTTTTTTTTTCAAAGTTAAAATAAGTTTTAAAAATTATGCTCACAGTGCCTGCGCCTTCAGAATAATCCGATGTGAAATTTTGCATCACTGTGTGAGGGAGGAGGCTTTTTGTTTTGTTTTCCTGGAAAACCCTACCTTAATTTGCAGAGGCGTAGACAACTTTTATACACATTTTATTATTTGTTTTTTAAAAAAATTTTAAAACAAGATTTATGAGTTACCTTGTCTATATAATTAGCAAC
Source organism: Larus michahellis (assembly GCF_964199755.1). Taxonomy (NCBI): domain Eukaryota; kingdom Metazoa; phylum Chordata; class Aves; order Charadriiformes; family Laridae; genus Larus; species Larus michahellis. The sequence continues at coordinate 64,780,722 of NC_133901.1, forward strand.
CAGAATAACTAACAACTTCTTTCCCTTTTCCTGCCCTCTCCCAAAGACTGTTTAAAACATTATTCTTATTTTCTTTTCCAGTGGTCTAATAGTCCCTGAAGTGCGTGGAAATGAAACTGTTCCTGAAGTAGTTACTACATCTGGCTATGCTCTGCTACATTTTTTCAGTGATGCTGCTTATAACCTAACTGGATTTAACATTTTTTACTCGTAAGTATTTTTTAATTAGTAATCATTTTGTTAGTTAGCCTATCATTTCTTTCAGGAGAATGACAAACCCAGGGAAAGTGTTAAGTGTTTATTGATTTTATTAATAGCATGAGTTATACTCTGTGGTATGTTTTTAAATCAAAAGGAGCTGGTTTTGTAATGAGTTGTAATTAAGGTACTAATTTTAAAAAAAAAAAAAAAGGAAAACAAGAGAAAGTGAGTGAGTGAAGCTACGTGGCCATTCCAAGAGTATGTTTTTCTATGCCATATGGAACTAGAATGTATCTCTTCCAGTGTTTATCTAACACATATAGCTGTCATATGGAATAGAAGGGAGTTTATATCTGCTGCCATGTCAGTTCCCTTCTCTTGAACTAGGATCATCTGTTGCTCGATTTTGTTTTTTCTTGCTGAATATACTTTTATGGCTTTTACCACCTTCAACAAAGTCCTACTTTTATTCTTGTGCCAGCCACAAGGGTTTTGTTCAATTTCGTCTCTGTTTCTCGGGTACTTTCCCTCCTATTGTCCATCTCAGTCTGCGTTCTGCCTTCATAGTTATCTGCACTGTCTGTCTTCAGTTTCTCTGATGGCAAAGTCTAACCTGATATGACTATGCTTGCTTTCCTCCAGTCTGCTTTTCTGTCTCAGCAGCTCTAGAGATGCATCCAATGGACCTGAGCCTTTTCCTTCTTATATGCATCAGCTGTTGATTGGAACATCTGTCTCATTTGGGATGTGCTTGTGACACATAATGTGATGTCTTTTTATACTGGATTATTTAGTTCAAGAGGGGATTGCTTGGTCCTGTTGGACCTGTTTCTTCATATGATAGTTTTCCCATGACTGAAGATACTTGGTTTCCTTTCTCTCAATTCCTTCAGATTCTGAAATACCAATTTTTGGGATTTGGTGGCCAACACTGTGCTTCAAATGTGAAAAGGCATTTTTGTCATGTTCTTTATTAATTTAAAATTCCTATTTGTGCTTCTGACCATAGCTTTACTCTTGGCAGAGGTCTCTGGTAAATTGTCTGTGGAAAGATTGTTTCTGTAATTTGCAGCGGTTTGCCACCTTTTACCACGTAATAAATAGCTATTCAGAGTTTGGGAAACCTCACTAAAAATGTTGTATTGGAAATGACAGTCTAGAAGACTTGATATTTTTAATTTTTGTTAGTTGACATCAGTAAAATGCAATCACCTGGCAGACTTCTCTGTTGTGATTAGATACATTTTTCAGTTATCCCTGAAGCTTTTATTGCACTTCTTTTTGTTTGTCTTGGGAGCAAATGGCAATATGACATGGCATTCTTAAGAAATGAGTGTATGTGCTCTGCATTCTTTTGTGACTTGGTAATGTGGTGCGTGCTACGTATCATTACTTAATTTCTTGGAAGATTTAAAATAAACGAAAACTGCCAGTTTTTAATTCCATTACATATATGACTCATGAAATCTTATGTACTCTGTTCTTCTGCTTCTTTTATTGCAATGGATACTTTTAAAATATATATAATTTTTTTTAATGATCCAACAGTAGCTTTTTTCATAAAAGTACCTTCTACGATTGCTTTTTATGGCTGTATTAGCTTTTTTTTTTTCTGTCACTGATCTGTTGCACTCTGCTTCTGTTACCCTCTTTCTTCCTTGGTTTGATAATCCCAAAGCAGTTTTTGACTTCATCTTTAACTTCATCGTGATGGACCACTTGTTTTCCTTTATTTTGGGGAAGACAGAAACATAGTGTCTGTGACTAAAATGCTATGTCAGTTGCAAACAACAATAGTTATTCCAGAACTCTGAGTAAATTTTGTGTTCCTTTGAGTCAGGCAACCTGCTTCCGACTCTGCCGATCCAGTTTTTCTCCTTCTGCTTGAATGCTCAACAAACCTTTTGGAGTGGGAGTATGTCTACTTTTAAACTGGTGTCTCTATTGCTGGAAAGACTTAACTGTTCACCTTCCTGCAGAACACCTTCCCTGTGAAGTCAGGGGGAGAGGTTCCTCACAGCTGTGGTATACAGCAGTTGATGCCATCAGTGGTTTTAATGCCATGTGTGTTACTAGGCAAAAGCTCCAGGACGTTTGCAGTTCAGATGTAGAATTTTCTTTTTTGGTAGTGTAACAGAACCAGTTGTCTGAGGTGTGAGTCTTTAGAAAATGAAAAAACGTCTGCTGACTGTCCTACCTTGAATAATTTTTCACTAACTTTTTGAGTTCTTTCTTCTTCGGTAAGACCAAGGAGGGCTATGAATGGTGTCCAGCTCTCACATCTATAGGGAGCAGCCTGCGTTATCATCAGGGGTTTGTAGTAACAGTTTATTCTAAGTTTCAACCCAGCCCTTTGCTGTGAGTTATCAAAAAAGGTTTCAAATCCTTTCTGGACTTCATCAGGCACATATTGCCTGAATTCTGTTCATGGAAACTCTTGGACCCACATCCTTCAATGTCCTCCATCCCTCCTCTTCTCCAAGGAATTGCCAGTATTTCTGGAGACAGTTTGCATAACTTTGCAGTCCAGTTGCCTGTGATCTCAGTGTTTGGTAGGGCGTATCACAGAAATGCTAACTCTCATAACAGTCACTGACTTCTTTCAGCCTAACCTTTCCTCTTTTTGCATCTCTGACTGTGGAGTTAAGGAAGCAAGGTTAAGGTGGCTCTGTTATTGAGGATTCAAACCATGAAATGCTACCTGTAAGTAGTTTCAGAATATTAGCCATCTTGTATTTTTCCATTCGGTTTTTCCATTTGTATTCCCCTCGGGTGTTAGCCATACTGTTTTACAGCGTGGACCGAAGCCATTCACCCTTTACCTGTCTGCCTGTGGTGGAGAGTTTAAGGGTAACTGCTCACAGTCACTCCCAGTGCAGATAGAGATAATGAGCATTTGAAGGGACTGACTGGAGTGCTGATACTGGAACATAAGAAAAAATAGATGGTGATCTGTCCAGGCAGGGCCTGTCCTTCTGCTTACTGTCAATCCTTCTTGTTAAAGTACAAGGTGTTTGCGATCCTGACTTTGTATGAAAGCCTGGATGAACGCCTTTTCAGCTCACTTGCCTGTAAAATCATCATTAAACTTGTGTTTTATCAGTACATAGAAATTTTTCAGGAAAAAAGTACTTTATCTAACAAATGCTGTTTGAATACTGTCAGATAAAATCACTGCCATCAACTCTTGGTTTGTCATTTCCCTTATTTTACATATTTTTTTTCAGAATTAATTCTTGTCCTAACAACTGCTCAGAACACGGAAAGTGTACAACCAGTGTGTCCGTACCAAGCCGGGTATACTGTGAGTGTGACAAGTACTGGAAAGGAGAAGCCTGTGATATTCCGTACTGCAAAGCCAACTGTGGCAGTCCAGATCATGGGTACTGTGATTTGACAGGCGAGAAGCTGTGTGTTTGCAATGATAGCTGGCAAGGTAAGGTTTTGCTATTTGGAATCAAGTTAATCTTTAACAAATTGCTTTTAATGCATCCTATCTAGTATGCAAATTAGTATCTTTAAAGAATAAAAATGAATGAAAAAATAATTTCTGGAGTAAATTTTCATGTGGACCTAGATGTGCATACTTTAATACCATGAAAGGCTCACAGCTTTGATATTTTCTGTCTGAAGGTACTGCGGAAATACCTGCCTTTCTTGTGGTGGGCATTCTTCCTTTTGGATCATTAATTTGAAAAAATAATGGCAGTAATTATGCAAGAGTTGTGAGCACTTCTGAAGACTAAGTTTTTCCATAGCCTAATTTCCTTTCCTATTCATTTTTTTTTAATGTCTAGATAGATTTAATTTCCCCACCCCCTTGACCCCCCCTTCTTGTTGTCACATCATCACATCATATTTTTAGTGCTTCATGAAGTAAGTATTTGCTGTCCGGTTTTTAGTGGTGTGTTATTTGTGTAGCCTCTCAGTGAAAAAGGAAGGTAAGCTGTTTTGTTACGGTGGCGCAAGAGTGTGTATGTGGACACGTACTGTGGGGCAACGGATGCGTTGTAAGCATGTGTTATAGTTTTACTCCCAGTGTCATAAATAATTGTTTCTTATTAAAGGTGAATTATTTAAGATCCTAAATGTTTAATTCATTTACTTTTAGTTATGCTAGAGGCTTGTAAATTTTTTCTTTTTATCCCTTACCCACTCCTATTAGATGTCTCATCTAACACAGATGTCTCATCTAACACAGCTTGCTGTGTGTTGAAATTGCCATTCTTCCCTTAAAAGAAATATTAAAATACTTCCAGATTACTTAGCTGATATACCCTCTTCCCGTTACTGCCTGCCTCTGCTTTTGTTTTACTGCTGTTTCTTTTTTGCATGTCAAGGGAAATGACTTTTTTACTTCTGTGAGCTGTCACACTTATTAGACCAAAGACACCGTGAGATTTAATACATTTCTCTTCTTAATAATTAATGAAGCTGTTCATTAAAAGGTAGTCAGTGCACCCACAGAAAGGAAGTGGGTTAGCAATATGGTCATTGAATGGAAACAGAGCAGACTTGTTACTGAGTCCTCCAGAACCTTTCATGATTATAGTGCATAAAAAAAGATCCGAAAGCTTAATCTCTTAAGGCAGCTGTGAATAGAACGGGCAGCAAGAATATCACCCTTTTATTTGTGCATTGATTCAATGCAGTTTCAGATTGCTGTGTACAAAATGGGGAAGCCCCCCAAACCTTTGGAACAGCTTTTTAGGCTACCTGTTCATTTACAGTGCTATAATCTTCATTAGAAGTTTTAAGCATGAAAAATATTCAAAATTCTGTCACTGTTGGTACCTTCTTTTCATCTAGCATTTCTGTGCCTACTAGCTTCCTATCCTTTCCTACAGTGAGTAGGACAATATAGAGATAACTTGCTAAACTGTTACTTGTGTTTTCACCAAACCTCCATAGTTTTCAATTCTTTTATTATTTTTTATTCTGTGCCAGGTGAGCTAGGTTGGATACATAATTGTTTTTCCTTATTAAATATAAAACAGTAGCAAACTTTCCACAAGCACTCTGGGCACCTATTTGCTTCTCTGTTTTATTTGTATCTATATACTCTCTATAGTTTCTAAACTTGACAGTATCTTCTGTGTAGGTTATTTGTAATGCTGGAACCATAAATTTTTCTACTTATCTTAATACTTTTTCTGTCTGTCAAGCTTTTCTCGTGTTTGGTAATTTAACCCAACTGCCTAAAGTAGGGTCGTGATTTCTGTTTTTTTGAAGAGAATTTTATGTTTTGGTTTTTCCCCCCACATTTTGGTTTTTTGAGTATGCTTAGTCCCTATATGAAAAAAATAAACATCACTGGAATGCATTGATTGAAATGTACAAGAAATAAAAGCCATGGTTCAGTAAAAAAGGTATTTCATATTTTACAACATATGGGGTTTCTTTTTTTACAATGGTGACATCTTGTGGATGCTGTTGAAGGAGCATCTGAAGAAAATTTCACATTTAAAACAGGCGTTCTGAGAAAAGAACAAAGTATTCTTGGGGATGAATAATTGTTTTGAGTAAAAAGTAGAGTCCTCTTGTTAGTATAGGCAATATATTTTGTGGAAGAAGGATATTGTAGATACTTGCAGTTAGCTGCTAATTCTACAAATACAGAATGATGCCATGACAATAAAAGCTTTTACGCTTAGAAAGCAAATAATTTAATAGTAATATAAATATTTTTTCTAACAAAAAGTACTTCTTTATTGTACTATAGATAGTTGATCTCAGAAATATATACAGCAAGAAAATTTAATATTTCCTTGAAATACAGTTAATTTAAAATATTCAGGCAACATAAAGGAGGACAGAGTTTTTCCTGAATAGTGCTTCCTTTTATGAGTGCTAACTCATATTACACTGTCCTGTTACTGGCTAATCTGTCTTGATATTCTAAAGCAGAATGTGTTGATGCCTGCTTATAGAGGCTGTGGATGTAACTTGGGGAGAAAAAGATGACTTAAAACTGCCAACTTGGTCTTTTCCTTTGCTAAGCATGGGTAAGAAAGAAACGGGGCCTTGGATGAGGCAAAAGTGGTGGCTCTTGCTCTATTTGACCTGTTTAAGAAGTTGAGAAGATAGTTTATAGAAAGATGTTACCTTTTGCCAAATCTGCGTTTCCAGACAGCAAATTCTCTTTAATACAAGGAACACTGTGTTTTGCATTGTCTCAGGCTGTAAACGAGCAGAGGAGATTTCAAAGCAGTTAATTTCTGTAACAGGTTTGAAAATTCAGGATGATTGGAAGGATTGCAAACAGTTCCGCATTTTTAAAAGGGTTAAGCGGACTATCTTTGGAAATGCTGAAAATATTGCTAACTACAATGAATGTATTGTATTGTTTTAAAAAGTAATATTACAGATCTTTTTGATAGAGACATTCTTTGATTCCTTCAAGGAGTTCGATTTAATACGGCATAAAGGAAGTAACTAGCCTGACACATATTAAATAGGTTAAAAACTTTCACAGAAGGAATTCAAAATATATCTACCTGTAAAATATGCAGTAGCCAAGTGAAGTGTTGGTGAATTTTCCAGTTGCTACTTTTTGGCTGATGTTAAACAACATTTTTATAAAAGATCTCGATTATTACGTATAATTTTTCCTGATAAAATTTTCAGGTAAGATTCACTGAAAGTTGTCTTAATATCACTTAATGTAAAGTGATCTAGGAACAAAGACTGCAGGCTGCATTGGCAAAAGAAAGGCTGTCTTAGAAAGCAGAGATTATTAACTTGCAAATCACATGAGGCATTTTCACATGAGGAATTCTGAGTAGAGAGCAAGTGACCCTTTCTCTGTGATGGGTATCTGAGAGATAACACTGCAGTATAGCACCCTATTTGGGGATCAGCACATTAGGAAGTACCAGCAAGAACTCAAGTCATGCCACAAAACTGATATGCTTATTAGGAAACAAGCCCGTGATGGGGAGATTAAGGAGCGGGTGGTGACTAACACATAGTGGGAGTCCTTGCTGAGAGCTCCTGCACAGGCACGATGTACTTCCTCTCCCCAGTCCAGCGTGATGCTGGGATGCTCTGGTACCATTTGCGCTGGGTGGAGACAGGAAAAAGAGTTGAAGATTCTATTGAATTTAACAGAAACTTTACTGGTGCTTTGGTCATTGAACATCAGTACTGCAAGCAAAATGGGTCTCTAATAGGGAGGAATTACAGGGCGCGCTTACATTGGTCTTTAAGAGGATCAATAGGGTACCTTCGAAGCAAATCTGATCCTCCACGTGTACTGTGTTTTGTCTTGCATTGTGAGGTAGTTTGAAAACACAGGAACTGCATTCCTTGTAGATAAAACTACACCAGAAGATGAGCTCTGGGGTTGCACGTAATGCACACTACCCAAAAATGGACATTCAGTCCCAAGGATCAGATCTGTTAGTTAAAACATCAATAAAAATTCTGGAATGCGTATAGTCAGTTGTTTCTCCCTACAGATCTTCTCCTAGCAGATAGAGATGTAGCGGAAGTCCACATTCTGAAATTAAACTAATTAACTTTGAAATAAGTCCATTAGCAATTCAGACAGTTTGAATTTTATAACATCTCTCTAGGGAAAAATGAGACTTTATGTAAGGAGAAAAGTAAACAATGAAAGTATAAAAGGAGTGCTGTGATTACTGCAGTGTAAAATTCAGTATTTTGCCTTGCTCATTACTACGGCATTTCTTGCAACAGCGTCTTGAGTATGGCCAGAACTACTGTGTTAATGTGTGTCTATACTCGGATTATTCTGAAAGGATTACCTAGAGTTGAGTTCATTCTGACGGCTTCAGTGGAAGGCTTTGAGGTCATGCTCCCTTGTTTGGCCTGCCTTATCCCTTCAAGCTGAAGTTTAGCAAAGCTCTGTTTGTGTGGTGGGGGTTTATTGAAACTGCTGAAAAGGTTTGAGATGCGAGCTTGGGCAGTGGCAGCTGAAATGCAGCACTGGAAGGAGCCTGTGCCAAATGCCCAGATGTCTGAAATCTGAGGTTTTGGCCTGTTGTGCCTGGATGTTCTTCAACAGAAAGCATACAAGTAAGTATTTTCAGAGAAGAGGACCTGTGATGAAGCATTTGCATTGGACAAACCTGGTTTTGGAAGAAAAAAAAAAAAGAAAAAAATCAGAAGCAGGTATCCTCTAACTGTTCCGCCCTGTGATACTTCTCTCTTTGTCTAGATTTTACATTGCAGGTTTTCTCCTGGCCAAGTATCCATTCAGTCAGAAGAAACTGCAGTTTTACAGTCTGGGAGATGTCCTGTTGAATACACGTACATTAATACTATATATGCACGTAAAAAGACACACACAAGGAATCCTTTCCTCCCCCAGTTTTAAGTTAAAATCTAATTTCCGCACTCTGTATTTGCAAATTTCATTATGTGTATCATAGAAATTAGAGTAGTCTAAGGAAATTTTGCATATACAGAATTCATAGGAAGGAAATGGCTTAACGTGAATATTTATTATTTATTTAATATATACTGGAAACGTTCAATTTCGTGTCCAGACTGAAATTAATAATTTGTCGAGCATCCTTGAATGACTTTGTGGACTTTGTAAACAAAATATAGCTATCATAATGAGAAATCTAGTGTCTGAAAAGTCTATGTGGGAAAATTAAGTATCCTTATTGCAAAAGAATGAACATCACAGTTAAATGAAGAGCCAACTTCAGTTTTAAATACTTTTGTGGTGTCCGCTGACAATTAGTGAAAGCAGGTTTAGTAGAATTTATTGGATTCATTTCAATAAATGATTTGCTGCATTAAAGTAGTTGATAACGCTCTCTATGTGCAATTAGGCTGCGATTTAGGAAGGAAGTTCCCTACTATTTGTTAGTTTTAATGAAAATGTACTCCATTTAAAATAAATCAATGACCTTCTAAATATTTATTTAAAATGCATGCACATAACTGTAGCAAGGTAGAACCTGCAAGCGCTTGATTAAACTAAGGAACAAATGCAATACTATGTCCTGAACACAAGAAGGGGATAGATAGCGCTGATCTCCCTGATAAGGGAAGATACTAAATTTAGCTCGTTATCTGGAGTACCTTTTTTAACAATAGGAAGAAAGTGATTTAGGCAGGTCAAAACTTCTTAGCTTGATTTCAGCAGTGTAAAGTTGTAGACCGTAACTTGAGGAAAGAAATGATTTAACATATGGTGTAATTGAATAATGAAACAGTTGAAATGTGGATTTGTCAGTGTAGTTCATACTAAAATAATTTGTAAGAAAAATGACAAGAAAACGCAATATATTTTATCTGAACCTCAGCATTTGATGATAGGAAATTGTTGAAACGGAAGAAGTCAGGGAATACATAAGGGAACAGTAAGAGGAACACAGCGTGTTAATTGTGAAAAGTGAGTAGGTGGGCTGAACAAGTAACTTAGGATGGAAAGATACCACTACTACTTAAAGACTGATCTTGTTACATAATTTTTATAATCTACTCATAAGACTGCTAATGAAATCTGGTAATACAAAGGTGGGAGTTACTTTAAATATGGAGGACCACCAGAATACCCTGCAAAAAAGGGTTAGAGTAACGTGTGGGATGTAATTACTTCAGTATAAATTGTAAATTCATACATTTAGGAACTAGGAGTATTAAGAATTTGTTTTTTAATCTTGGATTGAAGTGTGGAAGGTGACATAGGAGAAAACTTGCTTGTCTATCTCAATTAGAATATGAACAAACTCATATTCTTAATTTTATATACTGTATGAACTATAGGCTGTAAAGTGTCAAGTGCACTGGTAGGATGATAAGTTACAGAATGTACAGTTAAATACGTGAAAACATTAGTACTATATTTCATTTTTGTTACTACTTTTATGAATGCAAACTGAAACAGGCTCATAGGGAAAACCATTAGGGTGCTCAGAACTATGAAAGATACTAACAGTGTGGTTTGTTGAAACTGGTAAAGTGAAGGCTGGGAGGGAATAGCATTGCTGTTTATAACCATTTGTGGGGTGTATCCATGGACCAGCTCTTTAAGTCCAGAGATACCAACACTGGTAGAAGGAAAACAGGGGTAAATTGGCCATCGGTACATCTAGTTTGAAATTTGGAAGCAGCCTTTTGACTACTAGAGCTGTGAAGTCTTCTACAAGTTGTTAGCATAGATATTAGAGCTGGCATTAGCATGGAGCCTCAGAATCTCTAATCTAGTGGGTACTGTCAGCTACTGCGAATCTGAAAAGTCCCCGTTTCTTTTGGTAAAAAGCAAAACATTTTTTTGTTTAATATTAAGGTGACAGATTTCATCCAGAGTCTACCAAAGAGTATACTTGTGCTCAGTCACGAAAGACTAGGAAGGCTTTCTGTTCAGTGTGCTTCCAGTAGAGACTGCTGTGGTATCAGGCCTTACTCTTCTATACCCGCCTAGCTGAGCTTGAGTTTGAGACCTGAAGTCAAACACTTAAAGGGCGCTGTTGAGCACTACGCACCAGTGGCAGGGAGTGCAGCCCGTTTGCCGTGCCTGCTGGCTGACCCTGCAGATTCCCCAAGGCCAGATTGCCCTGGGATGATCCCCTCTTCCTGGCTGAGGAAAGAAACGGGACTGAATAATAGCAAGCAGATGGCATTTCAAGAACTGCATCAGCTTGTGTGCGTTAAGATTTCTGACTATTTCATTCATGGAGGAGGCTGAGTCCTGGCACAGGTTGCTGCCGTGCTGCTTTAGCTGGAGACCTGTCCAGAATCTCTCTGCCTACCATTAAGTCTCATTAAGACTATTTGCAGGAGGGGGAAATCCCGTAGGGAAGTTGTGGACCTGTGCAGTGTCAGTGTAGGGGTACATGAATACACCTGCTATTAGAATGCCCATGAGCCATTCTTGAACAACACTGATCGTTTCGTTTATGTAGCAACTTTGTATTTTTATGTAGTTACTATCTCATCACTTTCCTTTAAGAAAGGTGATTTACTGCTTGGTAAAACTTCCAATAGAATTTTTATTGAAAGTATATTCAGATATATTCTCTTTTCTCAAAAATATTTTTCATAATCTCAAATTCATTATCATATGAAAACTATATTGGATACTTGAAAATAGTAATATTGGGTTTGTATTTGTGGTGGTTGAAAAATTATGTTAAAGCAATAATTCTCAACTCAAATGATCAGATATCAAACAAATACAGAATAAATTACAACAAAAACTTTATTTAAATGCTTCAATTAGATTGTATGAAAAACAGGACTGACATTTATATTCAACACATCAATACTTTTGGTTTTTTCCTGTGATCCCAAAGGAAAAGATTAGGGTTGAAGACAGTACATGATGTTTTCTCATTAGGTGGAAATTGATCTTATGACTCGAACTACTGGAACAGATTGTTACTTTGGCAGTTCATGAAACTCCTCAATAAATAGAAATTAGATTCCTTCTCTTGTGTTCTGTGGGTAAATTGCCTTTTTAAACCTATAGAATTTTTTCCTACCTTTGAGGATAATGTAATTGACTTCCAGTTCAGGTTTATAAAGTTGTTTGCTGTTTTTAAAGCTTTTTTTCCCCTTTATCCCACCCCTCCTGCCCCCCCGTGGATTGAGTGACACATTAGGAAGATAAGAAAGAAATCCAATTTTAAATAAATGGAAAAAAATCATATTTGCATAGAAAATAATAAAACATATTTTTCATTATCTTTGTCTGCAGCTGTAGTGCTCTCTGTTGCGCAGAAGGCATGTATTTAGTGAATGTGATGTTTCTGAAGAGAAAAAGCATTTATGCTGAAAGAATGGTGATATTTCATGGTATATGTATTTAAGTAGGAAAATCTGTAAATAATATTTCTAAGTCCTACATTTACCTTGCTTTAGCCACACAAAAGCATTTGCTCTTTAAATGATGTTTCAGTAGAAGTCAGTGTTATTCTATTGCTCTGGGTTTGTTCAACTATATATTCCATTTTTGTACTGATTGATACCTACTGTGATCATTCCATGCGTGTTTTCACTGAAGAGGCAGTCCTGGCCACACAGTCTTACTTGTGTTGGCACAACCATGCGTATGTGGGCAAGGTGAAACATATAAGGGAACACATCCAGAGTAAAAACTAGCCTGGTTTAGAATAAAAATAAGTTTTAACCTGGATGCATTCCCTTGTCTGGTTCATTGTGCAGCCATGTGAAAACTGGTACCAGTAGCAATGTGAGCTGGAGAGTAAGTCGTGAGGAGAGGCCAGGGGTTGCCTGTTCTGGTGGGAATGTCAACTGGTGTCACTTTAATGCATGTCTGTGTGTTGTGCACAGGGTATTAATGTGTTCTTTCATGAAACAAATGGAGGATCTGCTGGTTTCAAGCTCCCAAGTTCAGGTGTGTCTCCTCAAAATGTGCCCTTCCTCCATGCCAGAACAAGACCTGGGTACACGGTGTTTCTCCTGTCTCTCTTGCCTTTCCTGTCGGGCAGTGTAGAACAGCAATGAAGCACTAAGGTTGTAAAAAAGTTATCTGTGATATTCTTTCAAACACTAATCTGGTTAACAGTATTGTTAAGACTTTTGCATTCATAAATTTTTATACAATTTTTTTGCATCTCCTCATTTTTAATAGAGTCAATGTCACCTAAATGGATTTTGGATTTGCTGTATGAATTCTTGCAGCTCCCTGTCTCCCAGAAATGGAAATCTCGCATCAAGTGGCGTGCGAGTAGTTCGTGTGTTTTACTCATTGTTTGCCACTAGGGGACACTGTTGACCACTGCATTTCTGTGCAAGAGTGGTAGCTATAATAAAAAACATAAATGTGTTTTCTTTTTGTGTCTGGAGGCACCCTTTTCATAATTCTAAGCTCTTCCCTGATCAAAGAATACTTAATCAATTGTTTATTTTTAAGCACTTTTAGATTCAAATTAAGTGTTTCCTCCAGTGATTTACCAAATCAGAATCTTGCTGAGGTTACAATTCTGTTACAGTATCTATTATTAATGCTTAAGAAATAATATACTGAATTGTTCATGCTTTCATTAGACCTCATTCATATACCATTAATCTTTTCTGGGTAGAAGGTATAATGAACAATGGGAATTGAGTGTCTCCATCATTTAATGAATGGAAGGTAATTTTGATGCAAGTGGACATCATTCTTCTATAGAGTAGTAGGAAAAGCTGACAACTGGTTAGGTACAGATTAGATGCCTGGTTCTTGTGTATAAGAAGTAATTGTAACAAGTTTCCCAAAAAATGATAATACACACTGGAAAAATGTAATCTTCCCCCTGCCAAAGATCATATGTTTTAAAATTTTGAACTTGATGTAAATTACTTATTTAGTTTATTTAGTAAACTGCAGCAGCACTCTCTTCTAAGTGCTTGGCCAGTCTCTCCTTGACTCAGTGTAAACCTTTGCATCCAGAGCATCCTTTGTCAGGAGAGCATCCTTGCCAAGGAGATCTGATACTTTCTGCATGAAGAGCTACCTCCTCTTGTTTGTTTTGAACCTGGCTTCTTCAAGCTGCATTTGATAAATCTTGGCTCTTATATTCAGAGAGACTGTAGACTGTTCATATTTATACTTATTTTATACTTATTCATACTTATTTTATAGGCATTTATCATTCATTTCCAAATTTTCTTTTTTTTTCCAAATTTCCAAATTTTCTTTTTTTCTGAAAAGTGTTAGCCAGCTCAGTAGTTGCAATTACAGAAGCCATTCAATTCCTTTAAACATCCTTATTACTGCCCTGTAAACAGTCTCCTACTTTTTGAGTAGGGCACACAGTTTTCTGAGTGTTAGGCAAACTACTGATGTATACGGTGGGGTAACAGCGTTCCATATTCCTAACGTGGTTTGGCTTTTTTTGACATTGCCGAGTGTTGATGTGGTATCTTCATAAGTTATTCCAAGGTGAGACTTCGCTACTGACTAGTGGTGGTTAGTTAAGAGACCATCTTCTTTTTTTAGTCAATCTAAAACATAGCTTACTTAGTTTTAAATTTATCTATGTTGAATTTCATGTCTAATTTTATTGCTCGGTGACGTGGTCAGACAACAACTGGTTCTGTGTTTCTTCAAAGGCTAATCTTATTCTTTCTGCCCTCCGATAATTGCCTTTATCAGCAAACTTTCTTCACTGCTTGTCCCCTTTCAGGACCATTAATGTGAATGTTGAATACCTTGGGGACCAGCAGAAATTCACAGGTGAACTCCCTCCCTTCAAGAAGTGGCCGTTTACTCCTGTGTACTATATCTTACAGTCATTTATTTAGCCATACAAAGGCCTTCATTGTCTTGCTACAAAAGTCAAGTTTCCTTAAAAGTTGTTGGTGAGGAATTTAGTGAAAAGCCTTGTGAAAATCCATGTCGATGTATCAGGTGGATCACCCCATCTTGATTTCTTCGAAGAACTTTAAGAGGTTTGGAAGACAGGGCTTCTCTTTATGAAAGCTATACTGATTTTGAAGAGTAGGTGGCAATTATCTGTCTATTGACTAATTCTGTCCATTCTTATAGTTTCTACTGATTTATTTGGTAGAAACAGAAGCATAGCAGGCCAGTAGTTTTCCAGATCTTCCTTAGAACCTTTTTAAAAAGTCGATGTCACATGTGACGTTTGGGATGCAGACGATTTTGTTTGGTTTGTGTGTTTGCTTTTTAGTGGGTTTTTTCGTACGTGGGTTGTTTTTTTTTTTTGGTTTTGTTTTGTTTGTTTTTTAGCATGTTATCAGGGAGTTTCCAAAGAAGGTTATACCTAGTCTGACTTCAAGAGCTTTGGTTATTAGTAAAGTCCAGTAGCTTGAGGGAATGATTTATTCCAGTTAGGCGGGCTGAGAGGGACATAACATTGCTTATAGTATCAGCATCAAATTACAGAAAGAATTTAGCTGTCGTACAACATCTGTAGGCCATCACTAATGACAAAAATTTCAGTTTCATGATTGATAATGATTAAAGTGAAAGGCATTGGTGTCCTAAAAATTCAATGTTCCCCATCTAGAAATAAAGCCAGTAAATAATGATGGACAGTCGCTGACAAGAGGAAAATGGTGCATATACTGTCTTTTTCTTTTTGTTTTGTGTTTGTTTTTTAAGGAAATTTCTGAATATATTCAAGTTTTAAATAACAAGATTTTAAAGTTCTTCCAACACCTAGAGCATTAACTAATTATGTAAGAGATCACATTTTGGTTATTACAAAACAAATGAAAAATAAATATTTTTGCTGTACATGATATTAATATAATGGAAAAATCACGCATTTTGCTGACTTTTCCTTATTTAGTAAAAATTATTGTCTAAAATAAATTCCAAAATAATATATAGTTGTGAGGTTTGGTAGCTTCATAGTGATCTACAAAACTTTATAAAATTTAAATATTCAAATCTTTTTTTTATAAAGCACTTTACAGTGTATTTTACTTTTGAAAAACAATGCAGAATGGTACTGGCAAAAGGCAAATTTTGATTCCTGAGATTTAATATAGTGTAATCTATATTGTGACTTAATTTTAACAGTAGTATTATTTGCTTTGATATAATCTCATTCTGGTTAGTTCAAATACAGTATAGTTTCTCTCCAGAGGTAACATGCAGTGTATATTGTGCTACACGTTTTAGATCTATACAGCATCTAAAAATACGGTGCATTATGCCTTTCTTTCAATTTGTGACTCATAGAGTATGTTTTAGAAGAATGCAGAAATGGATCACTATTATTTGAGCTAGTCGAACATTTTCAATTTGATTGACATCCGTTGTTGTTATTTTTTTTCATTGAGCATCTGTTAAACGTAAAAGTGTATGCTGTATTTTATCAGAATGAGCAATCCTGATATCTGTAATTAAGCCTCCCCTGTTTCTGCTTTATTGGCTTTAACATTCCTGTCTAACAGATTGTACAAATTGCACATTTGTTTACAAAACAGGTCCAGATTGTTCTTTGAACGTCCCTTCCACGGAGTCTTACTGGATTCTACCAAACGTAAAGCCATTCAGCCCTTCTGTGGGTCGGGCTTCCCATAAGGCAGTCCTACACGGGAAATTTATGTGGGTGATTGGTGGATACACTTTTAACTACAGTTCGTTCCAAATGGTGTTGAAGTAAGTGATTTTTCCTTTGTCATATCCTATCTGGTGGGGCTTAGGGAAAACAGATCTTACCAGGGAGGTAGCCTCTCTCCTGCAATTTAACGGAAAGGTTTATATGTTTTTAGATTCTTTATTGATGGTCTTATTTTCTGCTTGTAATTTCCTTACGATTAAAAAAAGTGAAAGCATGGGTAACATCAAACTAAATGTGATACTAATATGTAATTTCTTCAGTTTTGTGCAAACCATTGTTACGCTTTGCTGCAAAACGCAGAAATATTTGTAGAGATAAAATAGTGGAAGAAATCCATGTGCTGATATTTTTCAGACAGTAGGTCTAGAATGTTATCTGCATTATTGAAGTTAATTTATAATTATAGGATACTTGTATTTAATGACTGATCAAGTCTACCAAACAGAAGGCAGTTTGAACATACAAAACCCTGTATTTCTCTGTAGGCAGAAGATGTTTACTTTTCTATTTTTCTTCTAGCTACAATTTGGAAAGCAGTATATGGAATGTAGTGCCTGTATCCAAAGGGCCACTGCAGAGATATGGACACACTCTTGCTTTATATCAGGTTTGGACTCTTCAGCTTCCTATTTAATTAATTTTCTTTGTGTGTGCTGTTAGTGGTCATAAAATGATTCATTGTGAACGTAGCTTTTTGAAAATAATTTGATTTCTAGTCCCTAAACATTTTGTATTGGTGTCTTCTTCAGTACTTAGATGTATTGCACAATTTTTGGAAAAAAGATTGTGCAATAGAGCTAAGTCACTTATTAGTTGACCATAAACCCTCAGAGCTAAACCTGGCAATAAAAGGGGGATAATATAATTCAAATTGCACTAAGGGAAGGTGAGCTGGGAGCCAAGCGCGACTCCACCGTGAGACACAAGGAGATAGAGCCAGAGACAGGACTGGAGTGAAGGCTACAAGGTATGCTTGAGGGGCCCATCCTGGAGTCAAGCTACCCACAGCGCAGGTCTAGGTCCATCCAGGAGGCAGGATCACAAGCAGTCAGGGACTGAGGGTCCACGACTGACCTCTGAGTGAGGCTGGTCAGGGTTATTAAGGCCTGTTAATGCCCTAAAGACCATGACAGTTAAAAACATGTTTTTATCTATGTGTCTATTACTACAGAACCAGAGCAGTATTAAAATACAGGCTGTTGTTCTATAGTATCATTTTGCTGTAAGTTCAAATAAATATGAACTACTTTTGGTTTTGCTTCTACTGGTATCATGTATTCTGCATGCTGCTTTATTGAAAGCACTTTTAAAGGCTTAACTCACTTAAAAAAAAAAGGAGAAAAAAAGATTCTTTGTATTGATAGAATATAGAGACAGAAATAATCTTGATTTTAAAAAAAATAATTGCCTTTTGTTAGTTCATTAATTTTTGGCTTGTGATAGTCAGGTCTCCAAATTACAAAGGACCAAAAGTGAATGCAGGCATAATTTAGCCTTGTACAGATGATGGCAAACGTGTTAACTGTGATACAAATTCTGTATTTCTCTATCACAAATTTTCAGTTGTTTGCATAAGATACTTCCAGTAGGGAAGAACAAAAAAGATTGTATCAAGTCTGACCAGAGGAACAGGTCTGGTAACACATCTTGAATAATGGGTAACAGCAAATGCCTAGGGAAGAATACAAGAAAAAAACGACAACAGCATGGAGAAGCTTCTTCAGAATACTGTCCTAGTCTGCAGCTGGGATTTTCTAAAATAAGACAGTATTTTTGTGGAAAGTTTATGAATCTATGTTTTTTTAATTTTTTTTTCCAAATTTTCAGACCACGTATTTATTTTAGCATTGATACCATCTTGTGCCTAAGAATTCCAGTGTATTTTGCGAAGAAGCACCACCTTTTGTGAAACTGGTAGTAGCTGGTTTAATTTTGATAATCCCTACTTTTTATACTATTTTCCACTTATTTTCTTGTACCACTCATGATTTTCTGTAAGTCTATCATATTCTCTGTCATTTCTTTTTCATACTGAAAATTCCTGGTGTTTTCAATAATCCTCTAGAAGGAAGCTATTTCATACCTTAGATAACATTGTGTCATTGCCCCTGCCTCTTCTAGTTGTGTTGTGTCCCTTCTGAGATAGGGGAAATTATCGTCTTTAGTGTATTGGTACCTCAGAGATTGATAGAATTAATGGTCTCATTTTTTCCTATGAATTTTTAGTGGTATTTTAGCTTTTTGAAAATCTGCTGTTGGCTTTTAACTGGTATTTTCACAGAACTATCAGTTTATAACCTCAAGATCTCATTCTAGTCAATTCAAAGGCCACCACCATATGTACATGCTTAAAATTATAGAATCATTTAGGTTGGGAAAGACCCCTGGGGTCATCGAGTCCAACCATCATCAAATTCTTTCTTACGCATATAATCACTTCATGCTTCTCTCTGTGAACATTTATTTACCCTTTTATTCGTACTTGTATTTCACACTCAGTATTATGAGATTCTTCTGCAATTCGTTGCTTTTGACCAGTTTCAGCTATTTTGAGTAACAGTGTTATCAAAAAACATTGTCATTTTTCCATTCATCCCTTTGAGAGATTGTTTTTCCATGTTGAACAAAAAAAAAATCCCAATTGTAGATCTCCGTGAGACACCACTAATGACCTCCATTCGTTTAAGAAGTGACCTTCCCCCCCGCCAAACTTTCCTTTATTGAATTATTTAGCCCTGTGTTATCTGCCTTGATTGTCCAAGAGCATCTTAGTTTCTTTAAGGTGTGAGGAACGTTACAAAGCATCTTTTGGAAATTCCAGGTAACTGTGTCAACCAGACCTTTGATTCCTTTAGGAAAATCCAATGATTTGCAAGATATTAACTACCTTTTTCAAAAGTTATTCTTTTTCTCAGTCTGTCTGTGTTCACTGTATTCTGTCCTTTCTGCCTGTTGCTTTTCTGTCTTCTGGTACTGACACATTTTTAAGGAGGGAGTTATACACTACGGACAGGGGTCAGCTGTTTTGTTCTTTAAGTCCTTCAGAACTTATCCTGGTGACTTGTTGCTGATTGGTTTGATTTTGTTTTTTTGTTTTTGTTTTTTTTAACTATAACCTTCTGTTATTAATTTCTGATATGGAAAAGTCTAGCATGAAGAACTTGCAGGGGAGAATTAACTTCAGTTTATTGCTATGGCTTTATGTTCTCAGAGTACTCCTTCAGACTGTCTGTTGGCACCACAAAATATCTAGTTGGCTGTGTTTCTAATGCATTTGAAAAATGATGTATTAGTACTTTACATATAATTTTGCAGGCAGCTCATTAAACTGTTTCATGGCTTGCCTTTATATGTCTCTGCTGGAGTTTTTTTTAACCTTTATTTTGAAGTATACTTTTTCTTCCAACAGTCTCGGTTATCCTCCTGTTCAGTTAAGCTTTATTTATTTTGTTATTTGTTGGGAAATTTTGGGTTTTTAAATGGGAAGCATTCATGTGATCTGAGGAGATGTCCTTAAAATATCTTCATATTTTCATTGAAGATTTTATCCTTTTAGTCGTACCGTTTAATTTCTTTTTACGATCAGTCTTCCTTTCATGTAGTGCTCCTTCTGAAGTTAAGCAGAAGTGTAGGTTTGGTTGGCTTTTTTGTTTTCTGTTTTTCGTCTTGTGGGTTTTTTTTGCCTCCCTGGCATCTGTTGGCCTTCCAGAGATGTTGTATGTGTACATGGCATGGTTAATATTGTAGAGGTGTTTTTCAGTAGTAATATGAACTAGATCCTGTGCATACCCCAACATCAACTCAAGAATTGCTTTTCTTCTCGTCAGTTTCGTGATTCATTATTAATGTATTATCTGTTCTTTGAAAGGTCAGACCTTTCTGACCGGTATCTTCAGTTATTACAGTTCTTGTAGAACGTGGGCCTTTTAGTTGTGAAACATTCAAGTAATGTATCATTTAGCCGTTCAGAATAAAGGCTTAAAATATCATTTAACCTTTTTATTTGACAGTGATTTTTCTTGAGATAGTGCAGACTAAAGGGTAACCATTTTAGAGATACTTTTACCAGAAAATATTAAATATAATAGACCTGTGTTAACTCCTTTTTCTTTTTGGATCTCAGTGAGGAAATGCAAGTCTTGTTAGTACTAATGAAAGCTACAAGCAAATATGTGGTGAAGAAGCTATTGCTCTTGTCAAAGACACGTGTTAATTAGTAGTTACAATTCACTAATAATGAACACAGCACCACTCATGTCAAATAATTAACTAATATATTGCTTGTACTAGTGATTATGTCGAATGTCAAAAATTACATGGTCCAAAAGGAGCTGATCATGTTAAGTTGAAGAAATTTCAGGTGGAAAAGAACATCGTTTTGCAATAAGTTCTTAAATCAACTTGTTAGGATAAACTTTGGATACTTTTCCTTTTAGATGCTCAGTCTCTTCAAAAATACACAAAAACAATTTAGTGTCAAGAGTAGTAGAACAGAATACCTAGAGATGGCAGCTTTGAGCTGTGTTTTAGCAGTGTCTAGTCATTGTGTAACATTTCCTTTATAGTTGAGAGAAAAAAATATCCACAGAGAAGAAATTAGATTAAGTTTTTTACTTGAGCTCCTGAGATTTCAAAGCCTAGCGCTAGACTGGAGTGAGAGCACAGAGCTAGTATTGCCTGATTGTGGTGCAAGGTAAATTGAAGCTATATAATTGACTGTGTGGAGAATGAAATAAGTTACTGTGCCCATTTCCCTCAGAAAGCTTCTTTAGTTAAAATTGAAGTACTGTACTTCTTTATTCTGAAGAAAAAAGGATCAGAAGACTCCCACTGATGTATAGTTATAGCAAGTGACTAAGACTTTTTATGCGTTTATAGAGGAGAGAGTATAAAAATGTTCTTGCTTCTAGATCAACTAAACTGTTCAATAGTATTACCTTCAGTGCCTCTTCAGACTGGTTAGTGGAAAGGTGCTACCTATCTCTGTTAACAATTGGTTCTCCTGTATGTCAGAGATTGTATATCGTTCCTGGCACCTCGATACTGAAAAATGTCAGCATACTTTGAAATAATTCATATAAGAAATAGGATTATAAAGAGACTAGAGGAAATGGGTTGTGAGGTTTTTAAAATAGGTACATATAGCTTTGCTAAACAGTGATTAGATAGGGAGTTAAACAGTATATTGAAAAATACTGGATCCCTGGAATAAAGGAGAAAGGAAGTTGCCTACAGCTGTGTGTGGTCACTGATGTGACCATATGGTGTATATGGTCACCGCGGGGAGTTTACTCGGTCGTGAGCTTGTGGTTGTATCCCAGATTGCAGCCTTGTAATTGAACTGTTACTGGTGGTCCCAGGACAGTGGGAGGATGACTGGGCACTGAGATTTGTTTCCTTTGAGATTTGGCAATAGGAATGAAGCAAACAGGCAGGCTGACGTAGTAGTAGTTGTAAAGATGTTTTCTGGTATACGGACCATTTTATACATAGTCAAATATAATTTGACTCATTTGAGTTTTATGAATGTTACTTCCAATTTTAAAGCTTTATTAAAAAAGGGTAATTGTTTTGATTCCTCTTCCAAATGAATTGGTATTGATGTTGAGTCTCTTCTGGTATTTTTTTATTAGTCTAATCAAAAGCTAGCATTAACAAAACGAAAAAGAGTAAAAACTTTTTCTGCTTTAATATGAGTGAGGCAAAATCTTTCACCTATTGGTTTATTGTTATTCTTTTAATGCCTGTGTGGTTTTGCTATTGTAGTATAATTTGGAACAGCAATAGGCATGTAAAAGTCTTTTCCAACTATTAATAATTATTAGCAGGTTGTACTACCAAGTTGCTTAGTTTTATTATTCGATGACTTTCAATTACATTTAATGCACAACTTGCTTTCTAATTGTGATTTGCAGACCTCAGAAGTATATGAGAACTAGGTAAGATAAGCTGTCGTACGCTTTTTGCATGTAGTCTAGATAAAAGCCTATTTGGAGTTCTTCTTCAATTAAGTGGACCTTACTTATCATGAGATTGGTTCCTGTATGTAAAAGTGCAACATTTTTCATTCGTTGTTTCAACATTATATTCCAGTTGGTTTGAAAGTTGAAGTCTAAGCATGATCAGTTTTTATGTCTAGCAGATCTCAGAGCAGATGCATACTTTTCTATGCAGTCTCTGTTACTTATTCCTTCCTTCTGATATGTTTAGTCCAAATATTAAATGTATAAAAGATCAGACTGAAACCTTTGCTAAAATTTGAGCTTATAACTCCAGCACTTTCGAAAGCTCTGTTCACATAGTTTTATTTGCATGCTTTTCTTCAGCCTAGTTTTCTGCCAAAAATAAGAGTGTTCACAGAAACAAGTAAATTTCAAAATTTTTTTTTTTTTTTTGCCAAAAGCACACTACATTATTTTGAATGGCACTGTGGTCCGTGAAAAGAAGTTAGGTCCTATGATGAATTAATAATGAATTAATACCTTTAACTATAGCCAGCAACAATGTGGAAAACTCTGGAAGTAATGAAGAAATAAAGTGATAGCACTCTTGATTAGGCTAACCTCCCGACATACAAATTGCTGCAGTATGTACTGCCTGGAACTTGTATTTGGTCCTGTTGGGAAGCTTAGGTTCTAATATGCTCCTCATGTAACTTACCAGGTTCAGGTTCTTGTTCAGTGAGGGTCTAGTTCTACAATAAGCCTAGAATAATAAAACAGGCTGCAGGAGGAGGAGTTAAGTGAAGGCTGTTTTCCAGTCTGTCAGTCCTGCTCTACTGGATTATGGGATCAAGTAGAGATGTTGACTATCCCTTTTTTTTTTTTTTTTTTCATTTGATACAACACATAAAAGAATGTTCTTGATGCTGTTACCGTGTTAAAGGAGGTAGTGGTCTGGGGAAAGGAAGAGGAGATGTTACACAGTCCTAAACTAGATAGCATGTACTGAATGCAGAAAACAGGCTTGTGATGAGTTATATTGCCAGATGACTTTTTTGAGTCTTACTTATATTTTGCTTGAAAAAAATTTCCAGAAATTTCTTAATTATGTACAGATTTGAGTAAACTCTTAGAAATTTCAGGTAAGTATAGAGAACAAAAGTTCTGATGAATTTCTGAGTCCTATTAGTTTACATAAAGTTAATTTTATACTAGTGCATGGGTACAGTTTGTGGGAGGAAGACAGATTGATAGTCTTGCTTCAAGAAAATGGAGAATGACTGTTTTTCATGTGGTTTGAGAGTAGTGTTTCTTTGGCCAAGCTTTCAGGAACAGATTGGGTTTATATAAGAATTAAGGCAGAAAACTTGTTTCTCAGACACAGACTTTTCTCCGTAGCCATGATACAGTTAAGAAATACAAAAAGATAACTACGTGGTTATTTTAGCATGATTAATTTACTTCCAATTCATTAGAAATGGATTATAAATTACCACCTTATTGCACTTCCTTTACACTTTTTTTGTGGTAACTACCGATAAGATTCTTTTGGAATGCAGGCAGGATTTGCATAACAGTGTAGCGTTCCCAGGTACAGTCAGAGCAACTGATAAGTATTGTTCTTTTAGGAAAAAGAAAAAATAGCTAAGTCTAAAGAATAAAAAAAAATGATAAGTTTTAGAAAAGTCTTGAATTGCTGCATTTATATGAAATACAAAATCAGTATTAACACTGAGATATGATATAGGGAAGAGAGCCTGTCCAAGGTCAAAGGAGCTAATGACCTGGGCCGTCTCGTTGTTCAGGATTCAATGTGAAGTATGTAGAAGAGTTACTCTGGTCTGCTGTATAGTCTGTTGACTGGGACTTATCAAACAAGTGGGTGCTCTTACCTGCTCTTCTGGTGTTACTCTTGTTGAGTACCTTCCTTGCTCTGTTTCAGTTTTGTCTCACTGTACAATGCTCTGATTTGAAGTCTTGTTAAAACTACTGTGCAAAAGCTAGGTGATACTGTTGGGGCATGATTTTTCAGGAATTACCAAGTGTGTACTCGGAAGGCAGGAAAATGAGACAGCTGAAGTAAAGCATACTGGATCACCAGACCGTTCTGCAACTTTTTATCTTTTTACCTCTATTAAAGATAAGTCTTCATTTATCTATTTTGTGGAAATGTTCTGCATTACCTTTTCAGTTTTTATGAATCTTTGAATGCAGAAATCACCATATTAGTTTATGATTACTCACTTAAAGGAGGATTTACTTTTGGATTTGGAGCCTTTATTAATTTACAGAAATTCATGCTTTCATGTAGATCCTGACTTTCTTTGTTACTGTAAGTCTAAGTATAAATGCACATTGAAAGATTTTATTCTCTTTCAGGCTTCTAAAAGAATTTTCCCCTCAAATTATAAAGTTCAGACTGCTAGGCATATTGCCATGTGTTTACCAGAACTCTTTAAGTTTTTCCTGTGCGGTCTCTTTAGTCACACAAAGTGACTTTTCGAAGTCTGGTGTGGGGTTTTTTTTGTTGTTGTTGTTGTTTTTCTCTTAAAGAGAAAAAGTATTTTTACTTTTACGATTTGAATATTGTTCATCATCATCCAGTGGATTATTTTTGGAATTTTTTGTACTAGAAAATTAAATAAGGAAGAGGCTCTCCAGAGGAGTGCCTATATTAAACATTTGTTATCATGGACTCGTAAAGAATAGTTGAGGTTGGAGAGGACCCCTGGAGATCATCTTGACCAACCTCTCTGCTCAAGGCAGGGTCAACTACAGCAGGTTGCTCCAGGCATCGTCTGGTTGAGTTTTGAATGTCTCCAAGGGTATTCCATTCCACAACATCTCTGAGCAACCTGTTCCAGTCTTTGACCGTGCTCACTGTAAAAATAAATGGGTTTTTTTAGGTCTAAAGTCCTGTAATCCAATTTATGCCCATCACCTCTGGTCTGTTCATTGGATAACACTGAGAAGAGTCTGGCTGTTTCTTTTTTACCCTCTCCCATCAGGCATTTAATTTTGAATTATTTGATTATTTAAAAAACGCTTTCTTCAAAGATGATGATGATATCAATAAGGTGAAGAAATTTTGAGGAATTTTACTGCCTTAAATTATCTTAATTCCTCCAGCAGGCGTTCCAAATTGTGACAGTTTAGTTTTTCTCCTGTATTTGAGTTACTCTCTTGTTTCCATTTCAGCTAGTTGAAATGTCTGTGTCAATCATTACTCTGTAAGAGAAATATTAGATCAAACAAATATTTTCTTTTTCTCTTGATAAATGTGATTTAACTCTTTTGTTCAAATCCTGACTTGGGTCTTATGATTCCTGCCTTCTGCTGTCATCCTCTCTGCCCGATATGCACAAGCAATTTTTGCAGCTCATATACCTTATGTCATCTTTCTTTATCATTATGGTTCATCAGAAATTTCTATTGAAATAATTTTCTCAGGGGAAAAAGCTGATTTGAGAAAATGGAAACATCTATTGGAAAGTTACGGTTCCATTGAAACTAACAGGAGGTACGCTTGCTGTTTGGTTGGGTTGCACCTGAACAGTTGCCAAAAAAACAGCTGATGTGATCTGTAGGTGGGAATGTCATGAATGAGTGAGCTGCAAGCTGCTCGCTTTACAGCAAGAAATTTCTCATTTTTGCTGGAATTCCCTAGTGAGGAGGAACTCTGAATTGCAAGTTCAGTATACATTGTAGTTCTGCATACTTCGATTTGCATATGGTAATATTTATATGAAATTTTCATCGAAAAAACACAAGGCCTTTAAAGGTTTTTGTAACTTCTTAGATAATTTTATTAATGTGAAGTAATATATCTAAAATCACCAAGGTTAATGCTCTCCTTCGCTGTCTGCCACTGTGATTAGAAGTGCTGCTTTTGACACGTGGTATCACAACTGCAAAATATGAGGGTGTTGGAGGCCTTCTGTCTTCTTGGTGCTTATCTGCCTGTTGTTTTGTTATCTGTTCCTTGGACAATCTGCCTCTTGGTCTTGTCCCTCTTCCAGGCTGAGGAGTTATAATTTTTAACATCTTCCATCTGGGCCAGATTCTTGACACTTTCCTCACTAATTTCACAAGGACTCTCAGTTCTATACTTTGTTGTTGGTGGTGGTTTTCATCTCATTCCTGTTGTGGCATGCTATCTTCTTATAAAAAAAATATCTGGTATGCTTTATTCATTTAAAGGTGAGCAGTTTTTCTGTACTAGCACTCTTGAAACTATATAGTGTATTATGTCTGTCGGAAAGCCTCACCTTTAGCATATACCTTAATTTATACTTAATTTATAAGTTATAAAGGTAGTATAAGTTTATAAGGGGATTCCTTCTTTTCTGTCACAGTTTTTAGACTGCTCAGGTCCATTTGCACTTGACTCTTTAATACTGTCTCTTCCTGATTCAGCCTTCCAGATAAATGTCACGGAATCACGGAATCTTCAGAGTTGGAAGGGACCTCTAGAGATCATCTAGTCCAACTCCCCTGCTAGAGCAGGATTGCCTAAAGCACATCCCTCAGGGCTGCATCCAGGCGGGTCTTGAAAATCTCCAGAGAAGGGGACTCCACAACCTCCCTGGGCAGCCTGTTCCAGTGCTCTGTCACCCTCACTGTAAAGAAGTTTTTCCGTGTATTTGAACAGAACTTCCTATGTTCTAGCTTGTGCCCATTGCCCCTTGTCCTGTCACTGGGAACCACTGAAAAGAGCCTGGCTCCGTCCTCCTTAAACCCACCCTTTAGATACTTGTAAACATTAATCAGGTCCCCCCTCAGCCTTCTCTTCTCCAGGCTAAAGAGTCCCAGCTCTTTCAGCCTTTCCTCATAAGGGAGGTGCTCCAGTCCCATAATCATCTTGGTTGCCCTTCGCTGGACTCGCTCCAGTAGTTCCCTGTCCCTCTTGAACTGGGGAGCCCAAAACTGGACACAGTACTCCAGTTGTGGCCTCACCAGTGCAGAGTAGAGGGGGAGAATGACCTCCTTCGACCTACTGGCCACAGTCTTCCCTATGCAGCCCAGGATGCCATTGGCCTTCTTGGTGACAAGGGCACACTGCTGGCTCATGGATAATTTGCTGTCTACCAGGACCCCCAGGTCCTTCTCCTCAGAGCTGCTTCCCAGCATGTCCGCCCCTAACATATACTGGTGTTTGGCATTCTTCCTTCCCAGGTGCAGGACCCTACACTTGCTTTTGTTGAACCTCATTAGGTTCTTCTCTGCCCAGCTCTCCAGCCTGTCCAGGTCACGCTGGATGGCAGCACGGCCCTCTGGAGTGTCGGCCACCCCTCCCAGCTTGGTATCATCAGCAAACTTGCTGAGGATACACTCTGTCCCCTCATCTAGGTCATTAATGAATATATTGAACAAAATTGGTCCAAGTATTGACTCCTGAGGGACACCACTCGTTACAGGCCTCCAACTGGACTCTGTGCCGCTGATCACAACCCTCTGAGTTCTGTCACTCAGCCAGCTCTCGATCCACCTCACTGTCACCTCGTCTAGCCCATACTTCCTCAGCTTCCTAATGAGGATGTTATGGGGATGTTATGTCCACTGTTATGTTCCTAGGACGTTGGTTTTGTCCTGCGTAAATATACATGTAACACTTTTTCATTCTGTATTTCATCCACTGACTTTGGTCTGTGAGCCTTTCTTTCTCCATGTTCAGCTGATCATCACTAACTTCTGAAGTGTTTTTCAGCAGCACTAGGAGCTTCTTAATCTCAGAAATAGCCCTGAGTGAAGCTTAGTTAAATCAGTTTTTGTGGTTGATAAAGCAGTTGTCATGACCTCCTTGTCTTTTTCTCTGTGAATAGTCTTGTGTACAGGATCTGCTGTGTCACTTACACAGATTGCTCCTCACAGAAGTGTTCCTTTATCTGAACTTTGAATCATTTAAGCAGAACTGTGAGGAGGACTTTCTTACTGTCAGCTGTCAGAGTAATTGTTTCAAAGTTCATGCAACTCTTTAGGTCACCTTTTTTGTGTACTGTCTTTCTTCAGTGTCAGAAATCTTTTTTTCAAATACTGTTATACAGCACCTGCAACTCCCTAATTAGCTCTCTCTTTCTGCTGTAGTCCATTAACTGCATTTAAAAATAAATAAATAAATACTTAGTCCACTAAGTTAGTGATGCTGATTTGCTTTTTGAGATCTTATATGTCAGTGTGATGAATGAGCCATATAGGATTCTTTTAAGAAGAATATTTTCTCAAGCCATTCCTTTGGATCAGCGTGCAGTATCCGTACAGCTTTTGTGGGTCTTCACCAAGCTCTTTGAAATGTTGTTATATCTCATAGGAAAAGAATGGGTTCAAATGTATATAACCTAATTCTACTGCAGATTCCTACAGAAGGGTGTGAACATGTTGTGTTCAAATACCCCCAGTCCAAACTAATCGTTAACACAAAGTATCATTGCATAGCAGTTATTTAAATTCCAAATCAAGAAATGTTTACCTGCATCAACTGAAAAAATAGTTGAAAATCTTGCAGAAATTTTAGGTGTACGGTTAAAGACAGATCAGTCATTTACTGACTAATCTCTCTGAATAATGAGGAAGTTTTTCCTGTGGTCCTGGACTGGTTGTTTTCCATCACCTGCAGGTATATAGACAGCATTATAACCCTCTCAAGCCTTTGTTTTGCTGGACTAAATAGACTGTTGTTCTACTGATCATTATAGTTTACATACGTGCCAATTTGAGTTCATCTTTGTTGATGTGTATGATGATAATAGCTTGCAGTTTACATTTCTGTTTAGATCCCATCAGGTCCTTGTACAATAAGTCTGAAATTTCTGCATGGTTGATCCAAACTTCTTATATTTGGTAGTTCTTTATATTCTATTCTCTTTTTCTGAGGGTCAGTGTTCTGTGCCAAGCAAAACTTTGCCACATGTGCTAAGCCTGCAGCATCCTTTTGTTTTTCAACCAGGTAAGACTGAATTTAGGGTAAACTCTAGGATATTACATTACAGTGTGCAGAAGACAACTCCCTACTGTACAAATACCGTGCAGATGGGATGCAGAGTGTATGTGTTTCTAGCATGTCCTAGCAAAGACTAAGTATTATTCTTGGACCAGAGGCAGTTTTTTTCCTACCCAGGATAAACTGTCCTTGAGGCAGTCCGTGAAGCCAACAAGCTGGAATTTGTTCTGTGACTTTGTATGCCTTGGTTTGCAACTCTACGTGAAGTTTGAGATTTAGTAGGATTTACTTTCAGTCAATATTTAAGTAAATCATTCATTGCTTTCCAAAACAGATGGCATTGCTGTTTGAGGTGTGTGGTTCACGAAGACTGGAAAGTCTGTTTTGCATCCCTTTAAAAGAACTCAAAGTACTCCCCTATGGGATTTGATTTTAGCAAATGTGCCCGAGAGGATGCTATACACACATTCTCCCTTTTCTTTGGGCTCTAATGACTGTGAATTTTCTCAGGACTTCAGTTACTTTGCTCTCTTGTGCACGTGCTGAATGAAATCCCTATAGACCGAGTGTGTGGAAAATCACATTTTAGTTCTGTGAACTGTTCCCTAAGAAAACAATATAATATCCTTTCTGTTCAGGTTCTTTTTTAATAGAATGCTGCAGTCTGAATTAGAAGAGCCATGTAATTAAAGTTTTTCTGCTTGAAGTAATCCGGTTGAGATTCATTTTGGTGTAATTTTCATGGCTGGGTTTATTTTTCAGAGAAATAGTCTCCTTATCATCATTGTTGGTTTAGTTTAAATATCATTGTCTGGGATTAGTGTCTGATGTTGAGCTGGTTAATGTAAGATTAAATGTGAAGATTTAAATCAGATTGTTCGGTTATGAAATATTACACAGCACAGAAGTATGCAGTTCAGATGTTATCTTTCTGTAATCCATTATTTGCTTTCTCTTCTCTCCTTTCCAATTCTTACAGGAAGACATCTACATGTATGGAGGCAAAATCGAAACAAATAATGGCAATGTTACTGATGAGCTGTGGATTTTCAACATACGCAGTCAAACGTGGAGTACCAGAACTCCTGCAGTCCTTGTACATGGCCAACAATATGCTGTGGAAGGTCATTCGGCACACATAGTAGAGCTGGACAGCAGAGATGTGGTTATGATTATAATTTTCGGATATTCTGCCATATATGGATACACAAGCATTGTACAAGAATACTACATCAGTAAGTCACTTTCAAATAATTTTTATCATGTATTGATAAAAAAAATCCTGATTTTTTTTTTTTTTTAAAGTGAAAGATACTCCTGTTTGAGGAAAGAAAATATGTATTTTGCAAAATAAATAAAACCTCAGCCTTTTTCCTTCATATTATGTAGATCAGATTTCTTGTTAAGCAGTAGCATTTCATGCACGTTTGGAGTATAATTGCTTTGGCTATCTGTTATTTTGTACATGGCCATGGGGGTAAGGTTGAAACCAGAAATCCCGTGCAGTGGTTATTGTTGTGATGAAACTTACTGTTTTATACCACAGAGTACGTAGACTCAAACCCAAAGAATTAGCAGAGTAAAAAAAGAAAGAGCAAAACAGAATGCAATGAACAGTGCTTACTACAATAATTTAGTTATCGTAAAGGTTCTTTAATGTTGCTGTAATACTTTCAGTCTGATTTTCAGAATCACAGAATGGTAGGGGTCGGAAAGGACCTTTGGAGATCATCTAGTCCAACCTGCTGCCAAAGCAGGTTCACCAAGAGCAGGCTGGACAGGAGCGCATCCAGGCAGGTTTTGAATATCTCCAGAGAAGGAGACTCCACAACCTCTCTGAGCAGCCTGTTCTGGTGTTCTGTCGCCCTTAAAGAAGTTTTTCCTCATGTTGAGACAGAATTTCCTGTGTTCCAGTTTGTCCATTGCCGCTTGTCCTGTCACTGGCAACGCTGAGGAGAGTCTGGCTCCATCCTCTTGCAACCCACCCTTTAGATATTGATAAGCATTGATGAGATCCCCTCTCAGACTTATCCAGGCTAGACAGACCCACATCTCTCAGCCTTTCCTCATAAGAGAGACGCTCCAGTCCCTTGATCGTCTTAGTAGCCCTCCGCTGGACTCCCTCCCTGTCCTTTTTGAACTGGGGAGCCCAGAACGGAACATAGTACCCCAGATGCAGCCTCACCAGAGCAGAGTAGAGGGGAAGGATGGCCTCCCTTGACCTGATGGCCACGCTCTTTTTAATGCACCCCTTTAATTTGCCTTCTTGACCACAAGGGCACATTGCTGGCTCATGGTCAACTTGTTATCCACCAGGACTCCCAGGTCCCTTCTGCAGAGCTGCTTTCCAGCAGGTCAACCCCTAACCTGTACCGATGCATGGGGCTATTCCTCTCTAAGTGCAGGACCCTACACTCACCCTTATTTGAACTTCATTATGTTCCTCCCTGCCCAACTCGCCAGCCTGTCCAGGTCTCGCTGAATGGCGGCACAGCCTTCTGGTGCGTCAGCCACCCCCCCCCAGTTTTGTGTCATCAGCAAGCTTGATGAGGGTGCACTCTATCTCCTCATCCAGGTCATTGGTGAATACGCTGAACAAGACTGGCCCCAGTACTGACCCCTGGGGAACACTGCTAGTTACAGCGTTCCAACTAGACTCTCACCACTGATCACAATTCTCTGAGCTCTGCCATTCAGTCAGTTTTCAATCTACCTAACTGTCCACTCATCTAGCCCACACTTCCTAAACTTATCTGTGAGGACATTATGGGAGACAGTGTCAAAAGCCTTGCTGAAGTTGAGGGTAAACCCTCATCTACCCAGCCAGTCATGCCATCGTAGAAGGCTGTCAGATTGGTCAAGCATGATTTCCCCTTGGTTGAATCCATGTTGAACGTTCCCAGTAACCTTCTTTTCTTCTACATGCTTAGAGATGGCATCCAGGATGTGCTGTTCCATCACCTTTCTAGGAATGGAGGTGAGGCTGAATGGCCTTTAGTGTCCCGGGTCCTCCTCCTTGAACTTTCTGAAGACTGGCATTGGCTTTCCTCCAGTCCTCGGGCATCTCTTCTGTTCTCCATGGCCTTTCAAAGATGATGGAGAGGAGCTTAGCTATCCCATAATGTAATAACTTAGTTCATCGTTGTATGTAGGGTTCTCTCTAAAGTGTATTCATGTTGCTACCAGAAGAAATAAGAGAAAATGAACACTAATTTTTGTAAAGAACGTGCCATGTGTGTCTGGGATTCCCCTTGAGAAGTGCAAGCTTTTGCTAGGGGTGATTTTAAATACTAGAATGAAATAAACCAAGAGAATTTTTTTTTATCTTATACATGGTGCATTTAAGATATTATTTCAATAGAGTAAACATGAAAATCTACACCTTCTGATACATTTTTAGAAATACTTATATGTCCACTAATTAAAATTATAACCTTCTCTTACTTATTTTGATTCCTTATTTTTTATGGAATTGATCTGAGTCCCTTGGTTATTTAAGTGATCATGGAATGTATAATACAAAATGTCAAAGTAATATTTATAGTTTAAGGCATAACAATTTGTTTTTAATAGTTCCATTTAACATTTTTTGCATGTATGTATATAAACACTATTTAAGCAGACTCATGGGCTGGGGAAATCACTTAAAAACTCAAAGGTTTCTTATGCTTCCTGGCATTATCTCTGACCGTAGCATTGAAATTTTATAACAATGTTGAAAAAGGATAAAAGGGAATGGGAATAAGAGGAAGAGCACCATGATGTGCTTTATCTACATTGAAAATTTTGATTGAACTGCACAAAACTAGTATAAAGATCTGGTCTTACAATATTGTTGTGAAACATCATTCTGAGATTTGTTAAGTATAAAGGTCAGTTTATTGAAAAACTTAATTTCTGAAAGTTTTTTTAACCTACCAGAGAGAATTTTTTTTTTTTCTTGAAGACAAAAATATGATGTTTTAGTTTTCTGTGTGCTAATTCACTGTAATGTCTACTGGAACTTTGAATTGTTTGCTCCTTCACATGCTGCTTGTTTAGTCTGGAGTAGAAGTGCCAATATTCTTCTCACCTGTTACTGTGGTTAGTTTAATTACGAATGATTCACTTTGTAATGTAAAATTTTCTATCTGGTGGATTTTATTGCTGTCTTTATGGTTGAAATGTACAACTTATTCCTGTTTTAAATTTTTTTTTTTTTTAATCTTAAAGCTATGTTTGTGGAGGATTAATGAAACAGACTATAACTAAGCATATAGAAAACAAACAAACAAAGAAAAAATACTCCAAACCTTTCATACCGTGGTGATGAGCTTTGAGTAGGAGAAAGCACTTATTTCTCTGGCAGCTATTATGGGTCTGAATTATTCTCAAGTTTTTAAGACTCCTTTCTGAGATGATAGTTTTATCACATACCAGTGAGAAATTTAGTTTGTTAGAGAAAATATGCTTCACTTGCATCAAATATAAAGTAAACTTGTAACAATATATGGTATTACTGTGGAAAACCATTGATTTCAGTGAGTTTACTCATGTGATGAAGGATTATTGGCGCATGCAGTGCTTTGCAGAACATGGTGTGTGTGTTGGAACTGAACCATTTCTGCCGTGGATAATTCTCATGTTTCATTTTACCTCATTGAGTCTCCTTCCTTCCTCTCCCCTCTACATTGAATGAATTTTGTGGCAAATTTTCCTAAATTCTGTCAGCTGTAGCATTTATCTACAGTTTTGCAGCTGTAGGATCATTTTTAACCATAAAATTCCAGATGGTGGTTTCAACTAAGAATTGCTAGTTTCTTTGGGACTTTAGCAGCTCAGAATCCAAACTTAAAAGACATAGGAAGTGATAGAAGTATTGCTGTGAGCCCACCTGAATAGGAAAGAATTTTTTTTATAAAAAAGGGTTTCTGACATTACGGAAAGAAAAATCAGAGTCCAATTTTCTCTATCTGATGGCTTTTAAAACATACATTGCTTTAATATTTCAAATTGTACTGCATTATTTTTTCTAAATGTTATCAGACATGGCTTTTAGTCCTAATGAAGGCTATTTTTCAAGCATTTACCAGATGCCTACTGAAAGAAAGAGGCAACTTACCCTTTGGTTTCTGTGAATTGAAACCTGTAGTGATCCAGTCCTATTAATGGACTTTGAACCTGATATATGGAATTCTGGTGCTAAAGCCTTCTTTACATACTGTGACCCTGATTTTCTTGGGGTTTGGGTCAAGAAACGTCTAAAGAAGTTTTAATTATTTGTGGATTCACCAGCTTTTCGCATAGATATGCAGTTCTTTTTAACAAAACTTGTGAATTGAATGTGTGCATGGTCTGAAAATTTCTCTGACACTGTCTGGTTAGTGAAGAAAGTAATTTCTATTGAAGTCAAATAAATTCTGGAAAAATTGGACATGGTTTGTAGGTAGAATTTCACTGTGCAAAAGCACAGGGTTTCA
Source organism: Larus michahellis (assembly GCF_964199755.1). Lineage (NCBI taxonomy): Eukaryota > Metazoa > Chordata > Aves > Charadriiformes > Laridae > Larus > Larus michahellis. The sequence goes on from NC_133901.1 coordinate 64,815,286, forward strand.
TTTTTACTTCAAAGGTAGGGTGGTTGTTGCAGGAGCAAAAGAGCTTCCTGTTGTACTTTCTTGCTATGCTGAGACTTACGACTTTTGAGGAATCAATAAATCCTGGTATGGGAATTATGTGAATGATTTTACTAACTTGAACCATAAAGCTTTTCTGGGTTACTCCCCAGGGAAATTTATTTCCCTTTAGGTTAGCAATAGCTCATAAACCTTCTAAGAATCTCAATGTGAGTCTCAAGGTGAAAATAATAGTGTTTTGTTTTAGCTGAGGTTTGTAAAAGCTTCTTATATATTAAGAAACTTCTGAATAAGTCTTCTGTGATTTTATTTTATTTTTTTAGAAGACAGAGAATTGTTTAGATTAGCAGCATAACACTATTTTTTAGGCTGGATTTTTTTATGACTTTAGAAGTAGGTTATAGGTTGCTTTTGATTAAAAACTTTTCATCGAAATAGTATTAAAAGAAATGGCCCTATGATGTAACATGAGTTTCTTCTTTTTTGTAAGTTAGCATAAGCTTCATGGTTGCTGGAAAAATGTTTATCATTGCAATGAAGTGAAGATGGCACACTGAAGTGCTTCTTGGACATGTTCTTTCTACCAAATCTGTTCGAAGGTTGTATTGTGGTAAGGACAGATCAGGCCAATGTATCTGCCTTTCCTTGGATTTTTTTAGGGGACTAATTACTGCATATTTAAAAAAAAAAATACTTTCAAACATTTTTTTAGAAACAACTTTATGTCAAAATGCTATTTTAATGATTCTGTTTTGAATGATCAATGCTCAAAGTTGCAGTTTTTCTTGATTTGGCCATCCTAATCACTTTCATACACAGAAATGAACTGAAAAAAATAAAACAAGGCTTTGTCTCTCATTTCACTTGCTTTGCATTCTTTGATGATGGAATGGTGTTAGACCTTTGGATATGATTAACTTCCTGTGAGCAAAACACTGGAAGTTATCACCTTTGCCATCAAAATTAGTGCTTTTTTAATGTAAACACCATATTTTGTAATCCTTTCAAAAACATATGAGGATTAATCTTAGAAAGTTTGGGTTTTGTTCACTGTGTCATTGGAAAATTGATTATAATTTTCGTGACTAGCCATCTTCTAATCCATAGCCTGTTTATATTCACTTGTTTTCTGGGTGATACATTGTTTAATGTAAGCAGCTCGTCTCCCTTTCTGGAATTCCCTTTCTTTTATATTTATGGATACCAGTCCTCCCTTTTGAAAGAGTAATTAAGGCAACCTCATCTATTCCGCTCTCATCGTAATAGTTATCTGTGTACCTTTTCCACAAGGAGTTAATCTCTCTTGAACATGGATGATTAGAAGCATCTTTGGGATATTCTAGGTGAGATTTCACCAGTGCCTGGCTAAACAACCTTCATCCTACTTTATTGGGAACACCTCACTTGATATGTAGTAAAATGACATTTGTACCGCATCCATGAGAAAGTCATTAATGGCTCATAGGTTTTCTCTGATGAAGCAGTGCTCCTTCTCATTCCGCTCAGTTGTTATCAACTGATGACCTTCCATTTTATAGAAGTTCATGTTGCTAATCCCAGTGCACAATATCTTTGTCGTTGAATTTTGATCCCTTTTTTCTCAGAGCCAAGATCATCCAGTTCATTCTGCATGTTTTTCTGCTGCTTCTGTGAACTGATAGTTTCTAAATTTATGCAATTACTACACCTTAAATTTGTGACAGTGTCATAAAATTCATCCTAGTCTCTCTAGGAATTCCAGCACCTCTCAAGATTGTTCATTGCTACTTCTTGTTCAGTGCCCGAATCCCATTCCATTATAATGGTTTATTTACTAATTTCCCATTGTGAAACTATAGTAAGGACATTACTGAAGCCCAGACACTGAGAACACCAACTCTCCCTTTTCTAGGTAATTGTTTTTTAGGTAAACGTGTGATGTAAATGGTTTGGTATGCTTATATTGTCCAGTGAAACAGTTTCCCATCATTTTAACATTTCTTATTTATCCTGTTTTAAAAAACCCCCTTTGTTCTAAACCTTTGCGTGTTACTGAGGTGAGATTAAGGTCTTTAATTGTCCAGATCTTGCGTCTCCTTCCTCTGGTCTTTAATGTCAGCACTATCATCACTGTTCTTTGGTAAATATCTAACTAGCTATGTTTAAAATGCTTGCTATGGTGCCTGCAATTTCACTTGCTGCTTCTGTCAGAATTTTGGAATGGGGTCATATTCCTAGCTTCAGTGCATTAAATTAATGAGTTTAGGTTCTCTCTCAACTGTGATTTCTTTTTCTGTTTACATGTAGATGACTTTTTTTCTTTTTTTTCTTTCACTTGATCAGTCTTCTGGAAATGGTCATGGTAAATCCGGATGTGAAGTGCGTGATTTTTGTTTGACAAAAGTGACCAGAATATTGCAGCCTGTAACTGTGTCCAGCTGTTTAGTATCTGACAGATTTAATTATCTGATGTTATCATAGTGACTTGCCGAAGCATTTCAAGAGAAACTTTATGTGGTAGAATTCTCTGGAAGATTGCCTAGATGTTGATGAAAAATCTCAAATTAGAAATGAAAAGTAGGAGCCCCTATTACTGGAATGATTTTCTTTTGTGATTTTTTCAAAATTCATTTGACCTTATTTTTACACTGTCTATTAGACTTACAAACTGAAATCCGGAAATAAAAAAAAATCCCATTTCCTTATTTCTGGTTTGTTTATTCATAGAACTCTTTTGATATTTGGCTTTTTAAGTTTTGCATGACTGATTTGGTGAACCAATTACTTAATCTGATCTCATGATAGACAGAGCGGCATCTCTTTGAGTATGAGAAGAGTTATGTTAAATACCTTCAACAAAAATAGGATTTCTGTTTAAAAAAATATAGGTGAAGATACATATCAATGAATTGCTTTTAAAAAAAGGCAAATCATATGCATAGTAATTTCTTTAAATTCAGATAGAAGTATATTTTTGTCTAAATGATGTAATATTCAAGATGCTGAAGAAGTGTGAAAGAGATCAAAACTGCGTATATACATTACAATATTCAAAATCCAGTCAGCTCAACTAAATTTTAGAATGGGAAATGGAGAAACTGTAATAGTGCTTTTGACTTTTGTTTCAGAAAGATGTCGCTGGACCTCTCTTCTCAAATTGAGGTAGTTATCCATAGCACGTGGTTTTTATTGCTCAAGAAGGAGCAGCTATTCATATTTCTGCACAAGTCATGTAAGGCTATGCAATACGCAGTTTTACCATGACAGTGTTCTAAATGCTACATAAACCAGTCAGATATAAATGCAAAGTGTTCTATTATGCATATGATCAACACCATTGTGTAAATTTATGTGGAGAACAGTCACTTTACCCTGAAAAGTATATATGCACATCTTTAGGACAGATTGCTATTTAAATGAAAAATGAGGATGGTGTTTGTGATGGAAAGATGTATCTGCAGGTTGACTCCTCACCAACCTTCTTACATAAATTGTATGAAGTAAATCTATCTGTTAACAAGGTAATATGTATGTAAAATATAGTATTATTGGTACAAATTTGATCTTTGTGTTCAGAGTTGCGGTTCTTAATAGCTTGATAAAATCCAACATAGAGATTGGAATAAAATACTAGTTACATTACACTACATATAAGTAATGTAAATATACTGTGTAAGATATAAATAGTATGTTACACAAATATCAGCATTCATACAAACAAAAAATCAGCACAAGACTTCCAGTTTAATCTGTACTTTATAACTAGCTATAAGCACTCTTCATTGAAAAAAATGTAACTTGCTTATAGAGGCAGTGCCTGAAAACCATTTAATGAAAGTAGAATAGAAATAGTAATAACTGAAAGTCATGAGTCTTTTCACTGGAGAGAAGGATTCGGAGGAAAAAGAATTAATCTTAAACTACCTACATAATATCAGGTAAAAATTGAAACGGAACTTAAACTAATTTTCAGATGAAGGAAGGTGTATGGTGTTGTGTACTATCCTTGGATAAATAACTTTATGATGGCAGCCAATTTAAGTTAAGAATAGGTAGACTGCTCCATTTCGGTAGTCCTTGTCCACACTTTCTATTCTTCTGACATAATCTTGAAGAGGCTATAAGTGAATTATTTCTTCCATTTCACAACCATAGAACTGGCTGCATAGACTCTTTTGAATAGGCTGGCTTTTACAGGAAATACTTGCCTCCTGGCTTGCTCTTTTTGTGGTTTGTGTCATCAGCTGGGAAGCTGGAGGGGAAAAAATGGAAATTTCAGGGACACAAGCGACAAGAAGTCACTTAACCTCTCTGCCTTTTTCATTGCTATGGTAAAAGAGTTTCCAATTGTGTTTTATTCTTCAGTCATAACAGCTATTGTGAATGGTTTTATTTGGTGTTTCTTTGCAGCTATTAATGATGTGACGTAAAATGTGGATTTAAGTGCCAGTTTAATGAGCTGCTATCAAATTATCCTTTTGTGAGTTTTCAGCAACTGAGTAGGTACATTTGCAGTTAAATAACTAAGAAAAAGTAGTTGGAAACTGATTTTAGCTCAATAATTTCACAGTTTACTAGCAAAATGTCTATCTGTAGCCATGTGTACTTTGAGCTACCTCATATTACGTGCTTCTCACAACTCACAGCAGTTCAGTTTCTGCCAGGCTTCTCCAGGCAGTTGCCCCTTGATTGAGTACAGGTGTTCCTAATGCAGCTGAAGTAGCTGGAGCACTGAATTCTCATCAGCCATCTCTGGCGGGACAAAGTTAAGGTGGAGAGAGAATTAATTGTAACTCTTAATTTCCTATTTTCAAACAGGTTTGGGCTTTTTTTTTTGGTTTTGTGTGTGTGCTGAACTTGGCCATGGGAGAGTATGAGATACTGCCAGGCACCTGTGAAAACGACGCATTTGTGATTTAATCAAGCATAGCAGATAGTAGTCTAGTAACGTTATCCAATTGCAGCTATTTTCATACATTGGTATAAAATTACTTCTTAAAACAAGTCCCTAGTTATTGCTGTATTTAAAACTATAGTGAAAATTATTTTGTATACTTAAAACTCCTAGTATTTTGTGTTGGCAAATCGTAAGCCTTAAACCTATGTCTTTTGTGCATCTGTTCCAGGGTCTAATTCTTGGCTTGTACCAGAAACAAAAGGAGCAATTGTGCAGGGTGGATATGGCCATACTAGTGTCTATGATGAACTGACAAAATCTGTTTATGTCCATGGGGGATACAAAGCATTACCTGGCAATAAATATGGATTGGTGGATGATCTTTACAGATATGAAGTTAATACTCGGACATGGTAAGTGGGATTTATAATGTAGGAAACTAAGTTATTTGTTACTGAAAAAGCATGCATAAACATAGAGTAAGATTCTAGTTAAGTTGTGTAGGTACCTCTGTATCCTTTGCATGGTGGAGAACAGTATGTTCTCTGCAACAAAATGGAAGAACTGTGATGAGGGATTAGACTTTAGCCAGTGGATTAATGGAGTTACACATCGAAGGAATGGCAGGGAGGAAGTTTGGCACGTGTTCTACAAATTAAGAGAAGGTTCTTCTATCCAGACATACCACTATGCAGAAATAGTACATGTGTACTGTTTGCAAGTGGTGTGAATATATGGCGAATGCACATTGAAGTACCTGTTATATAAATAAGTAGAGAAACCTAAGAGCTGTAGAAGGTTATTTTTCACAAAGCTATCAGAATTAGAAGAGAAAATTCCTGGTATCGGCTAGGGATGCTTAGTTATTGATGTTCTTGGTTTTTCTATTTTTTTTTTTCAGTTCCTTGTCCTTCAAGTTTATTGTAACTTATGAATGTTACTTATATGTTAGGTATAGAAAGTGACCTTAAATGTTTTTTCTTACCTTAGAGGTGATTTGAGATCAAGAACTATTTCTCAGAACATTTTATTCTTGCAGTTTAATATTTGTGTTGAGCACTAATGGCTTAACTTTAAGCACACAAGATTTGCTCTCAGATGTTGGAAATGTGGGTTTGATTTCACTGAGGCTTTTGATTTTGAATACCACTAACTCGTGGCACTTGGAAACATTATTACAAGAATTTTCTGTCCCTTTTAATGTATTTTTAAATTGCTGGAATTTTAATGCTCTCTTATACTCTATTTTTGGAAGAAAGTGATATTGTATCCTTTGATGGTCTGTTCAACAATATAATCATAATTATTGGAATATTTTTATTCATTATTCATATAAAAGCTAATAACAAATGCTTCTATATAGACTACTGTGGAATTCTCTGCAGCTTGTAGGGAACTTAACTCATTCATTTCATGAGTTACATTACACAAGCAGTCAACTGTACTGTGGGACTGAAAACTGGCTGAGAGGATGGGGATAATGACATTTACGTAGTAATAAAATATTTGTTTACTGTAGCTGTGACATCTTATAATCAGTATTCAAAGCATTCAGTGAGGTAACTGATCCTGAATCACGGGCTAGGTGGGGTATGAGGAAGAGGTGGAACCACGATGGCTTTCTCATGCCCATATGCATGTTGGTTTGTTTTTTTTTTTTCTTTTCACATTTGCATTTGCTTGCCTTCACTGTCTCTGCTTTTCCCTTGCACTTGATTACTCTCTCTGTTTCTGTCTGATCTGGCTGAAGTTCATATGCTTCACTCAGTCGTGGCATACAAAGCTGATTCCTTGTTTTGTTCAGTGGCATGTGGGTTTTCGTTTCTTCATATCAATTAGGTATAAGCTTTATGTTTCTTGGAATGTGAGGGAGTGATAACTTAATTCCTAATGTGAACATTATTTCTAATACATGATGGAGAATTACAGTGTGTGTAATACCTGCGTTGCTTTGTGTTACTTGCATACTGCTGCAGTTGGCATTTGGGGGGCAACGTGGTGCTGGGCTTAGATAATGGCCTGAAACAGTGGAAGCACCTGCTGGCTCCTGGGTATTTCTGTTACCATTATAATATTATGCTGCTGCATCACTTGGCATTGCTATAGTTAACATGGACTAATGTTTGCAGATACACGTATATGTGCATAAATAATGAATTCACTGTAAAGTGTGCTGAGACTCACATAATTTGCATGAGGTTGATGTGTGTTGGAGAGTTCGGAAGATTGCTCTCATCAGTGATGCTAATGAATAGTGAAAATCATGGCCAAATTAACAAACTTGGTCTGTATCACACTTCCACTTCTGCTGAATCTTAGGGAAAAGTTACTGTTATCAGGAAGAATGACACTCAGCACATAATATGCAAAAATTCGGGAACCCCCCCCTTGTACAGTATGGCGCCAGGGCTGGGGCAGTGCAGTGGGGTGACAAGTAGAAAAGTGACCAGCCTGAAGAAAAACTGCAGGGATTGCTGTTACATCCACTGTGGAGAGAAGAGAGTCCTTATTTTTCTCCAGAACAGTGTAAAGCTCCTTGGGCCTTTAATGATCAAGACAACTATTTGTAGACAGCTGCAAGGCAGGATAATCAAGATAGAGCCTAGTGGATAGCAATTAATGTAAGTTAAGAGGTAGGAGGTGTAGAAAACTGCTAAAACAAAAGACAAAAAGAAACCTGTAGTCTGAATGGATAAGGACAGCATGTTCTTATGTTCCTTGTCGTTCCTAATTTTATATGTTGTTAACTGATGAGTTGAAACCAAATATCACGTTTTTCTTGGTAGCTATTGGAAACATTCTGTATCAAGCTAATTCCTGGTTAGAAAAACACATTTATGTGGTGCTCTATTTCCATAGAATCATAAAATGGTTTGGGTTGGAAGGGACCTTAAAGATCATCTAGTTCCAACCCCCTGCCATGGACACATGGCGTGGACTATTTTTATTTTTTTGTACTAAAATTCTGCGTGTTTCAGTCTGCCAGCCTGAATATATTTATGAAGCGGTGCAAGTGTTTTTCATTGTAATTAGAATGGCTTCTACCATTTCTTTTCCAGGTCTGAGTGTTCAATTAATAAAAAAAAATAATCCAATACTTAGGATGGGCTAAAGAATTGTAAAGGATTCTTTATTGCAGTTCTTCAGCAAAAAACCCAACATAGCTAAGAACATATAACAATGTAAATTAATAATATAAATGCGTTTTCATTCAGTTTTGAGTAAAATGTACCATATCATTATTTACTTGTGAAGAAGGTAAAAATGATGTAATTTACTTCCGATACAGTATTTGTCAAACTGGATTTTTAATAAAATACCCAACATGATGTTTTAAATGAATGCTAAGTATACTTCTTGTAACATAAGAAAACTCATCTTAACAATCAGAATACATTTCATCATATTTATTGAGTTATAGCTGTAGTTTACTGTTTTCCTTGTACTTTGTATTGTTTTCAACTATAAATATTTTCAGTGTGTATATGTGGTTTCACATGTGTTAGTATGTATTAATTTATTCTTATGTTTTGCAGGACTATTTTGAAAGAGAGTGGTTTTGCAAGGTATCTTCATTCAGCTGTCTTAATCAATGGAGCTATGCTCATTTTTGGTGGTAACACTCACAATGATACTTCCTTGAGTAACGGCGCAAAGTGCTTTTCTGCTGACTTTCTTGCCTATGATATAGGTATGTATTGTATTCTGTTTTTCTCATTTGAGTTTTAAATATCACCGTGTTGCTTTCTCAAGTCCAGCTAATGTGATCCTTTAATGTCTTGGTCCCAAGCACCTTCAAGTTATTTATAAATTATATTGTAAAATTAAAAACAGGCTTTTGTTCCATAATAGTCTTAAGTTTTTTGTTTGTGGGACAAAGCATAAGCAATGATCAATCTTAAAAAATGTGCCTAATACTATCTTATAATATGAATAGCTGCTATGTTGCTAAATGAATTGCAAGAGTTGCTGCATTTTGGTGTTATGAAAGTGTATTGAATAGAGACCCTAGTGGTTATTACCTCCAAATGTTGATTGATTTTTCTTTTTTTTTTTTTATACTGATGCTGGAATTTAAAAAAAGCAAAAGCCAAAAAAACCCCAAAATCCCCCCCCCACCCCCCCCCCACCTGAAACCAAAACATTTCCCCACAAGTAAAACTTGAGAGGTTTCTAAAAAGGTTTGGAATTGGTGGCAGTTTTGAAAATGCATTGCTCAGTGCTAATACAAAGCACCACAGTGATTCTGAACTGAAAGTCAGGGAGTGGAGAAGCCAAGGGAGGCAGCAGGCTGAAAGGTGAGGCAGGTGTGATCAGGTGGTGATGCTCAGGAACCTGGGCAAGGTGGAGCTGCCGCAAGCTGAAGAGCAATTTGGAAACATAGGGAGTCCACATCACAAGTAGCAGAGTGTAGAGAAACAGCCTCTTGGGAGACTGGTTGTGGTAGATGGCTGATTGTAGCTGAATAGATACAGGTTGAGGCTGATAGCTGAGATGCATGGATTTTGCTGGAAATCTTCCTCTGACAAGGTGCTCTCCCTGCCTCCTGCCTTTTCCTATGCGTTTCAGATTAGAGTATTAATTAAAAGATTCCTGCCTTTGAGACTGAAATACATTACTTGATCTGATAACTGCCTTGGTTTTATGTCTGTTTCACCCACAGTCTAGCATGAGCAGTCGTGCTGAGTGGGAGGAAAATTCTGGGGGATACTCCCCCATATAGACTAATGGGGCACCTACAGTAAATGAATCAGGTCAATAATAGACTATTGAATACTTTTGCATCATTATGTTAAAGATAAACTGTGTTTCCATGGGCAACAGCGCAATGGAAAGGGCTGTTTGTGCTCAGTTTCTTGGGACAGAAGATGGTCTTTGGAGGTTGATGCTAAAAAAAAAAAATTTACTTCTGAAGCACCAAAGCCTGCTAGTATGCAGCACAAATGTCAAAATAGAGAATTCGTTCCCGGTGAACCGAGTTCAAAAGCAGAAGTGAATAGTAACAAAAGCGCCCCATAAAACTTTGCTGACAACCAGTTGGGAGGAGGCTGGACTGTCATTCAGGGAGAATGAGGTGATTGGAAATGACAGTCAACATGAGATAATGTTTAATGGAACAAGGTGCAAGTCATACACTTAGGAAGTGACAAGAATTTTCTCCTACAAAGCGAAGGCACGTTGCTGTAAATGATAGTGGCTTGTATGTCTGAGTCAGGAGTGGCATGTGGCTCTGGAAGTGGCCTATGCAGTCCTAAGGAAAAGAAGAAAGAAGCATCGATGCCATTTTCAGGCCCTGGATATTTTTGCAGAATTTTGGCAACACATATTTAAGAAATGCAAACTCAAACAAGGCTCCACGTGGTGAGTGGTGTTAAGGCCAACTGAAGCATGGGGAGCATTTAGGAGATAATAAAAGGATGTGGTGTATTTTATTTCACAATAGAGTGGCTGAGAGCAGAAAAGATTGTTGTTTATAAATACATGATAAGAATACACTTTGGAGGAAAACTGTTTAAGGTAAAAGACAGACTCAAGACAAGGCTAGATGGCTGTAAGCTTTCAGTCTGTAGAATGGTTCCAAACATTAGAGCTGTGCAGTTACGGAAGAGCCTCCCTATAGGATTCTGGAGGCTGTAAATCTAAAGGAATTTAATGAGTCCATAATGTGTTTCCTGTCTTGTTTACTGCCACTATTGTTCTTACCGTAAATAGTTTTTCCCTTCCCTAATGTCCATGTCCATATTTTATGCATAGGCTGCAAATATAAACACATAGGTCACAGCCACTTGTCCTGGGAACTAAAAATTGGGAAACGTGTCAGAGCAGTCTGGGAAATGGACTTGTGGATGAGCCTGTTGAGAATAACTTGTGGATAGCACCTGGCTTTGTTTTTGGAAAGCATTTATCATCTGAATACAGTGGTAGAAGAGGATGAGAGGCATGATCGTTTTTAGAGGACTAGTTGATGGCTCTTTATGGCTTTGTGTATGGATATCAACCATTCTGCATTTGCTCTCATAAGAAAATAATTGGTAAATTAAGTACATGGAACATATATGGGCTATTTTCTGCCAGTTTCACCAATAGTGAGAATAAAGCCTTTTCAGAACAGGTAATTTTTTTTTTTTTTGGTCTGTATCCCTGTATTACATTTACTGTAGCTTCTTGTAGGCATCTGATGGTGTGAGCTATTGATCTTGTTCTCACTTGAGTTTACATCTGGTCTTAATTTTTAATGAAACAGAGCTCCCCTCACATTTAGAGGATAATATTACTTGCTGGTCTACATTTATTTGTAGGATGGGCAGTTGAGAAATAATAGTATGAGTCCCAGGATCCGAATAAGTGTAACATTGACTTTCACATGCCAATAGTTTTTTATCCTACTTCATGAAAATATTGTGTGCTGGTTTTGTTTTTTTTTTTTTTTTTTTTTTTAAGGTGGAAGAATATTTTGGTATTTCTAGTTCATGATAATATTTAATATAGTATTCATATTTTCTTGCAATTCACATTCTCCATGTCTTATTGAACTGATGAAGCACAATAGAAATGGATGTAGTAATTACTCTTTAAAAAAATTTTTAAATTTATGAAGATTGATTTGATTCAGACTTAATCCTTCTGAATTATTCATTTCACCAAATTAAAAACACAGTCTCACAGCATCTAAAAAGATGCTTTTTCAGAAAACAGCCACTACTTATTTTACTAAGAAGTAATTATGGAATGGGTATATTTCAGAATTTCATTTACTGTGTATCATGAGTTTTTGAACAAAGCTTGGAAGAAAAAATATATGATGCTATCAGTATCACGTTTCCTAGATACCTTGCAAGAGATGGAGTGTTATGCTCTGTCTTGTAAAAAATGGGTGCTGTCTGAAAACCAGCTGAATCCTGGAGATAGAGTCTATACTATTTATGTTCAAGTTGGGCTATAGAGTACTTTTGATTATATCTCTTATTATATGTGACATAGTCTTACGGATAGATTGCTTCGGCTCTTTATTAGCCATGAAACCGCTTACTGTTTTTCATATTAATGTTAAATAACTATTTGGGAGGATTCATCTCAGTTAGGTTTAGCTGTCTAAAAGGTTGTTTTTTAATACAGTCTGGTAATTCAGACTCTGCCTCAGTCAATGGTGAGAGATAAGTGTCTCTAGAGAGCAGTTAATTTTACCAAGCTTAGGACAGAGTTGCTTTTTTTTTTTTTCTTCTTTTCTGGAATCAGTCATTGCTCTCTAGGTACTGAACTTAGTCTACATGCATAAGTTTTGGACAATTAAATGTCAGCCTCATGAACCAAGAGCTCAATTCAGGCATTTTAAATGCTTACTGCATCTGAATATATTTGTTAAAGCTGAAGAGTCAGAGATCTAGAGATGTTATAAAAACTATTATGATGCTCTAGTTTTCATAATTTAATGTTGTTTGGTGTATTTACTTAAATAGCAGTAAAAATAAGATTAGAAGTCTGCTGCATGAAATGAGCTTTAGAAACCTGGCCTTTGGTATGCTTTTGTCCTCCTCTGATATTTTACCACAGACTTTCCACCAAGTTTCTCTGGCAGCTCCTTATAAGATCCACAAATGGTTATCCTCATAGAGGTGAGGTGTTTTCCAGCCGTGCTGTTACTGCTCAAATTATGCTGAAAGAGGAACCTCAGCAATGGGGACTGGGCTGACACTGGGCTCAGTCTTGGATACTGTGGTTGACCTGCAGTTTTCTAACTGATGTTGGTTGTGGCTTTTCTTTATCTGCTGTTCACTGGAGTGCCATAATTACTGTTCCATATGTAAAAACAAGCTGAAGGGCCTCAACTAGTGAGATCCCGACTGTTAGGGATGTAATGTTAGTGGTCAACCTAGGATGTTTAGTCAATTCTTCCATTGCAGTATTTTGAAAATACTTGTAGCAGTTCTCATTTACAAAAAGAATTTCAATGGGTGTATATAGCAAAAATATATATGCACTGCTCGTGAAAATCTGTGCTCTGTGACAGCTTTTTGGAAATCAGGGGGTTACGTGTGCAAAGGACAGTTTGTGTGTAGTCGTCATGTGTCAGTAATAATGACAGTTAATACAAACTGGGATATGTGTGTCTGAAAATCTGTCTGCTTACTTGTAGTTAATTAATAGGGATTTATCTTTCAAAATAAGATATTATCTTGTTCTTCAGTCTTTGCTGTGTAATTGAGAAACTATGTATTAGGATCTGTACCCTGAGTTCTCCCAATTTCTTAGCACTAATTTGTAATATATAAAAAATACATACCTTTGGGAGACTGAGACATGGTAGAAAGTAAGTAGATAAACATCATTGACTTTAAATTCTACAAAGTGCTTAGGTCCCGCAGAGATTAGTTTAAATAAATGTGTAATAGAACTAGAGAGGAAGAGTGACACGTGTCAGTATTGATGTTTTGCTTATGTTTTCTTCTTGGTACAAAGTTTGACATTAGTTCAGTCTGCTTTTTTTTTTTTTCTTCAGCAACAAAATCTCATGAGTCAGTTATTGTTGGCCTCAAGTTCACCGCCGTGTTTTCTGGCTACATGGTGGTAGAATGGTTCAACCAGGCTGGTGTCCTAGGGAGGTTTTTCTGAATACTTGATTCATTTAATTATAATCACAGAATCACAGAATCTTCAGAGTTGGAAGGGAGATCATCTCACTAGAGATCATCTAGTCCAACTCCCCTGCTAGAGCAGGATTGCCTAGAGCACATCCCTCAGGACTGCATCCAGGCGAGTCTTGAAAATCTCTAGAGAAGGGGACTCCACAACCTCCCTGGGCAGCCTGTTCCAGTGCTCCGTCACCCTCAGGGTAAAGAAGTTTTTCCGTGTATTTGAACGGAACTTCCTATGTTCTAGCTTGTGCCCATTGCCCCTCGTCCTGTCGCTGGGAACCATTGAAAAGAGCCGTCCTCCTTAAACCCACCCTTTAGATACTTGTAAACATTAATCAGGTCCCCCCTCAACCTTCTCTTCTCCAGGCTAAAGAGTCCCAGCTCTTTCAGCCTTTCCTCATAAGGGAGGTGCTCCAGTCCCATAATCATCTTGGTTGCCCTTCGCTGGACTCGCTCCAGTAGTTCCCTGTCCCTCTTGAACTAGGGAGCCCAAAACTGGACACAGTACTCCAGTTGTGGCCTCACCAGTGCAGAATAGAGGGGAAGAATGACCTCCTTCGACCTACTGGCCACAGTCTTCCCTATGCAGCCCAGGATTCCATTGGCCTTTTTGGCAACAAGGGCACATTGTTGGCTCATGGATAATTTGCTGTCTACCAGGATCCCCAGATCTTTCTCCTCAGAACTACTTCCCAGCAGGTCCACCCCTAAACTATACTGGTGCTTAGCATTCTTCCTCCCCAGGTGCAGGACCTTGCACTTGCTTTTATTGAACCTCATTAGGTTCTTCTCTGCCCAGCTCTCCAGCCTGTCCAGGTCACGCTGGATGGATTGTATAATATATAATTATTGTATAAGGAATAGAATACACTTCAGAGAGAAACCACGGTGATCTGTCTGCTGTACAAAGTTCAACTCCTCCAAACAAAGTATTATTGTTTTGCAGAAGTTATTCTAATGAGTACACATCTCAATAACTGGGCTAAATTCTGTGAAAGGGTGAGAGTAGTGAAATAAATAACATTCCATGCAAAGCAGTTCTTAATTTTTTAAACATTTATAAACAAAATGAAACCACTTCATGAAGACATCTCACTTTTTGGCCATGACTAAGCATTATTTGGTGCAAGTTGGGAAAATTTGAGGACATACATACATTTACATGAATTTGAGTGAAAAATAGCATACTTGAATCAGCTATCCAATGGGCTTCAGTGTAATTCATGTGAGCTAAAAACTATTATGGATTCTTCTTGCTGCTGTTGGCCTTCTGGTATTGCAACAATCATGGAAAGCCCTGCCAGAGAATAAAGAACTCTGTGGTATTGTCCCGAAAAATACCAGAAGTTGCACTGTGAATATTCAGTCACATTACATCTTCTGGGCTTTACCAATAACCAGCTTTTTGGAACAAGATTATATCTAGTAACCAGGTACGGAGCAAGAATCCTACTGCGCTCTGTTCTCTCCTGTAGGCTTGGGAGGAAAAGAGGGGTGAAGCATTACAGCTTTGTTTCTTTACTTTTATCCTCAATCTTTGTATCTGCTATGAAGATGTTTCTTCTTTATGCTGCCCTATAAGTAATGTTACAATGCTGATAAATCTCACTTATAATTTGTATGATATAAGCACTACTGGAAAGCTTGTCTCTAAATGTGTGCAGATCAGCAGTTGGAAGGCCATGTCCATGTGGGTTTTAATTTTCTGAAGGAGAGCTCAATTTTTGCCCTGGGGAATGTGTTGAAGTACTACTTAAAAATAAAAAAAACGAACCACCATGCTATGAATTTATATACATATGTGTATTAAATACATATTTATATGTATGTATATACACAAATATGCACACGTCCATGTTGAAGAACTTGTTTTCAGCCCAACTGCAGATAAAAAATTTTCAAAGCTGTACTCTAAAATTTTAGATAGATTTTTGAAGTATTAGTTTGGGATTAGTAAGACCCCTTTTTTTAAAAAAAAAAAAAAAAATTGTTTGGTTTTGGTGGTTTTTTTGTTGTTTTATTTTGTTTTTAATTGTAAAACTGTAATACAAGAGCCTCCCCGTGCTTAAAACTTTTGCATTTCTATTCCAATCAGAGTTTAGGAAAGTAGTTTAGATTGTATCTCATGAGTATTCAGATGCAAAATATGCAGAGACAAATAGATTAATTGGATACATAGGATCAGAATTTAAAACAGAGATTGTAACTACTGAGATTAGTATTAAAAAAAAAAAAAAAAAGCAAGCTTTTTCTAAGAATAGGGGTATTTATTTTAGTTCCTGCCCAAAAGGTAACGTCAGTAAATATATTTCTGTATGCCTAAGGCAGTTCCTGTAGTTTCAGTGTATGAAGAGTTCAGTCTCTGTCCCTTTGTTTCACATATGCCAATTGCTAACGTATCTGGATGTGCTGAAATGTGTAGACAATGACTGACAGGGAACCTCTATAAAAGTCAAGAACCAAAATAATTGGAATGTGGCAGCTGCTTCTTCCGTGCTCTCTCCTAGTGGTCGTTGTATTTCAGCATTGTCTGTATCTATGGGAGAAGTGCAGTAACCCTTACATTTAAGATAATAATATACTCTGCAATGTTGGTTTTTTTTTTTTTGTAAGTCTTGTTACTGTCTGGATTTCAATTTATTATTATGGATTAAATAATATTCAAATTCAGTTGCTCATGAAAGACTGTATTGCTTGTGAAATGTTAAGTTTCTTCTAGGGTATTCAAATGAAGCTTAAAAACTTTTGCCTGTTTAGAAAAAATTTTCAAGATTATCTCATGAGATTAACTTTAGTTTCACTTGTAATCAAACATATTGCTTGTATTTTGTAATAAAGCAAATTGTTTATTCATAAATTGTTTGCTTGTAAAATAAGTTGTTTCAACTCTAGTCTTTGTCATCAACAAAATGATCAAGTTTAAATGTCTGCAAAGATATCCCACCCCCCCTGCCCAATGCAGAACCATCTATTTTTACAATTCTCTCTTCTTCTGGAGTTAAAAATGGATTAGCAACGTGGTATCACAAAGAAAATGTAAAGCAGTGGCTGTGATAGATTAAGTTTTATGCATTCCTGAGCACTTAAGTCATGAACATAGTTCTGGTGCAGTCTATAGTAGCAATTACATCCATATCACCGTACTATTAGAAGAGCAAAACCATAATAATATAATTCACTAATTGCTCCATTTAATAGTAAAGCTCAAGGTTGTTATTTTTTTAATATTGCTTAGGGAGTCACTCTTATGTATATAGACTCTACTATAGATGTTAGATCCATAGTTTAAATTCTATTCATGTTTTCCTGAGAGTAAGGATATTTTTATTATCTGAATAAAGAAAAATATTTATGCAGTGTGGAATGAATTGGAAAATAAGTTTTTAGTTTGTATCTAAGTTTGATGGTGTTTTTAGTTGTTTATGGTGTTTGGTTGTCCAGATTCACCGAAAAAGACCTGAAGAGAACCAGACAGAAATATAATGTGTTTCCATACTTTGCAAACCAACATTTATTTTTTTTTACCAGAGTAAAACTGAGTAGTTATTGGAAATATGCAAAGAGAACATCCAAGCATAATCTGACATTGGATTCTACATAGTACGTAAGGCTGCATTGCAGGGGTTATAGAGAGCATGATTGGGCAGAATCAATGCATGGGCATTTCAAATCTATTTAAATACTTTAAAATTGAGAAATGATTTGATAATGTAAACATAAAGTAGGCAGTTTCATATATCCTTTCTTAGATCATAGCTCCAAATGTAGTAAGAGGTTGTCACTAAACTGCTCCGCTAGTGAGAAATGCAAATGTGACCCTGGAAGTAAAGTATTGAACACTGGTTGCCCTCTTAGAGATTGTCCTAACTTTTGCTACCTATTTCTAAAAATGTTATTTTTTTTTATTTTTTTCCTGTTCAGTGGAACAGCATTAACTTGGAGTAGTGGAGAGTTACCTAGCTTGAAGAGTTAGGGCACTTTCCTCAGAGATGAAAACTGTAGGTTTCAATCCCATTGGGTAGGAAATGAACCTGTTTCTCCTATATCTTGGATCATTACTCTAACTACTATTAAACTATATGAGATAAGTCTTTTCTTTTATCGTATTTCGGAAGTATGAACTCTTTCCGCTATTCAAAGGGAACAGTGAGAGTATCACTTTGAGAGAGTTCCACCTGCAAGTTCTTAGTGGGCATGATGTTCAGTCTTCTGTTCAGTCTGAGTGCAATCTTGGGCATTGCAGGGTGCGGGAGGAAAATGAAGATGTGGTGTAAATAAGCTTCTTTTCTGTTCAATGCTTACAGTTTTTCATTGGAATTTCTATAGTGTTTTCTGCAAAGGGACTATTTCAGTTCCTTGATGTTCCCTTATCTTCCTTACAAAATTTTGTAGATTTGGGAGTGAGCTGTCAAGATTTTCGGGGTCATTCTCATAGTCTTTTTAGTTGTTGAAAATAATTGAGAGATCCATAATACATTAAATCAGATGAAGAAAGGGGAGTAATCACCTTTTAAACAGCTTGTAGATGTGTGGTTCTCTTAGAATTTCCTGTTGGATTGTGGACCCTGGAGTGCAGTACCCTGTGCAAAGTTCAGCTGGGGTTTTTCTCTGCCAGCATCAGCTGGATCACCTCAAATCTGGTGCATTTCTAAGGTGTGTTTTCATCACCTAAGTAATTTGTGTGGTTGGCGAATTCACTCTCAGAGCCACTTCTGTATCTGGTAACCATTTAATCTACACTAGGGAGGAATATGAATCTTTTTCTTACAATGGTATAAAGTGGTACAACTTGTTCTTGAAGTAGAAACCTTACTGATAGGAAGAAAAGGCCCTGTATTCCTCCTTGTACTTTTCAGTGACTAAAAATTCTGCTAGTCACTTTGGAATGAATACTATCACTCCTTCATCTGCTTAGTAACTGTTTCCACTAAAAGCAGTATACGCCTCTATGCGCTATATATTATACACGGATACATACAGAGACAGTGGTAAATACAACCAATACTGTATCTTCCACTTAGTATCTGTATAATACCTTAAGAGTGCATGACATTTTACAGAGGAAAGTATTTTATTCTTTACTCCATAGAGTTTACCATCCTTATTGGACTTAATACAGCAAATAGAATGCACAGGAGGCAGCAATATTGATAAGCAATGTTGAAAATCATTCTGCATTTGCTGTTTGTCACTTCCTTCTTGGAACTATACAGTAAGTCTGGAAATCTGGGTACTTTGAAATGTTCAAAAGAAGTTTGAAGACGATGAATTCTATTTGATTCTTTACCAAAATTAGTTGATTAACTATCTGTATTTTGTTTTAACCAATCTGTACAGAGAAATTCAGATCAGGAATTCGAAGCTGAGCAAAAGTATTATTCTTGGACAATGCTCCGTTCAGTGTTCAGTAGTCATTGAGAAGGCTAGGAGGAGATAAGAGGGAAGGCTATTTGTAATGGGCTTCCCTCCCCCTTTTATTCTTGTTCTCTATTGAAAAGACCTGCCAGTTTGACAAATACCATCAGCAAGAAAGGAGTTATATCTCCAGCCCTCAAGGGTTTCTTATCTCAAACCCAGCCTTTATTATGGTTTTATGGTTTTCCTTCAGGATTAAATCCCACTTTTTCTTAAATAAATTTCTAAGTACAGGAAACACTATGTATTTGTATGTGTGTTTGTAAAAATACAAAAAATAATGTGCAACACTTTCCAAGATCAGGTGAATATTTACTGTGTGTTTTAAAAATTGTTTCTTTTACTATCAAAGGCATATAAGCTCAAACACCCTGTTTCTGTTAATGTGCAGTGACTTAAAACAGCAAGAACTTGATTTTAAAGTATAACAGCAAGATTTTGCTGATTGATTCCAGTGTTAAAATGCTTGCTTTTTATAGCTTTGAATATGGAAATATTTTCTTGAAATAGAAGTCGAATTCATGTTTGTTGATGACTTATTTCCAATAAATAATATTGGTCTTAGTCTGAATTTCTTACATACTTCAAACACCGTGGAGGCATCAAATGCCAGTGTTACTCTGGGATACGAGGAATATACAACTTTTACATTTAATACTACTCCTGCCTTCATCTGAAACTTGTGATCATAAGTAATTAATTGGTGCCCTACTCTTCTGCTGAAACTGTTTCAGGAACAACATCTCTCTGTTATTTATGTACTTTCACCATTCTATTGAAGTAGAGAAAGTAAAAAAAAAAAAAGAACAATTTTGAAGATGAAGTGTACTAATAATACCATAATTTTATGATAATATAATGTTAACAGTGACAGAAGGTAGAAGTTGAGAACGAGGCGAGATTTTGGGGATGCGTTGGTCTTATAAGACAGCGAATTAAATTTACGATACTTTCTTTTTCTTCAAACTACTAAATTAATTCCAAGTCCACTATCTGATGTTGAAATTATTGCTGTCTAAACCATCTGAGTTACTCTGGTAAGAATGTGCTTTTAGTTTCTGTTTCCAATTTATAAGAAGATGTAATTGATTTATCTCTCAGCCCCAGTGTCACCCTGACTCTCTTTCTGGGCTCAGGCTGTGGTGCTGTGGAAGCCTAAGTCAATCTAGCAGCGTATTACTGCGGTTTTGCCCGTAGACATGCCTGAGTCCACCCTTGTGTGACCTTGCACGAACTGTTTCAGCATGGTATGGGAACAGGATGCGAACTGGACAGAGTGCTGCTGTGAATAATTTTCTGCATTAGAAGTGCCAGAAGAGCAGCAGAGACGAACTGTTGTGACAGTGGGAAGGAGAGCACGAGCAACGTAGCCAGCAGTTGGAGTGACTTAGGCTCTGTGTGACACCAACCTAGAGGACAATTTGTCCCTCTTGGATTTCTTAATATCCATTTTTGTTGTTTTAATCTGGGGAGGGGCGTTTGGGTTTCTTCTTGGTTTTTAGTTTTTAACCTTAAGCAGACTTCTTTGAAATATGTGGTCTCATGTTAATATTCCTTTATTTTTTCATCATATTTATAACAGGTAAATTAATTCAGCAATATTTGGTAAAAATCAATCTGCGTAATAATTTCATTAAGATCCTGCAGACAGTTAGGTTTCAGATGTGCTGCTCACAGTCTTGCTCTGTGCCAGTGACCTTTTCTGACTGTTGGTCTCTATAGGACAGTTCTGCTTCTTTGTGGTACCAGCTCTGTGCAGCTTCTACAGGCATTTACTCTATTTACTTCTGTATATTATGGAAAGTATGCTGAGCAAAGAGGTCATTTTTATTGTATCTTAGTGTCCGCATTGATAGCTTTGCAACTGGTTTAGAAGTAAGAGTGTCATGTTATTCTGGCTTCAAACCACGTTAAGGCAAAATGCAAGTAAGTTTCAATTGAGAATATCTGAACAGACAATATAATTATTGAAGACCTAAATATATATGTGTATTCATATCTATATCTATATCTATATAAAAAAATAAATAAAGCCACAGTTCAATTTGGATTCAACTGGAGAGGTCTCTCTCATTTTAACTCCTTTTCAGCTTTGGATTTAATCCTTAACTTTGTGTCTGGCAGATTTTTTTTTTTTTTGAAACAAGAAAACCCTCTGTCTGATGTGAAAGTTTTCCTGAAAGTTTACCCTACCTATCTCCAAAACCTGTTATGATGACAAATTCCAGAAATGCTTTGCCTGCTCTGTAGAAAAGTACTTTCTTTGCTCTCTCTTAAAGAGATTTTCTAGAAGCTTCTATCTCGAGGTGCTCCCTATTTCTACTACTGTGGGATATGAATATTTGAAGTCAGTAAATTTCCAGTAGGAAATAATGAAGAAAGGACTAATTGTTCCAAAGATTTAAAATGCAACCACACCAAAACCACATTTGTAAATGGTTCTACAGCAGTGCTAACAGAAATATGCTTGAATGGTTAATTTGAACTGAAGATACTGAAACAACAGTCATCTCAAATATTTGGTGAAAGGAAAGTAATTAGAAGCATACTTAAATCAAGATACCAAGAGTAAGATGAGATGGGCTGCACAGGTAGAGGAGGAGTGGTAGCTTATCTTAAAGCACTTATGAAAAGAAGTAAGTTTACTGTCACAGATGTTCAATGAAATACATATGAATTGAAATCCTTGGCTAATTTGAGGGTGTGTAATGCTAGGGCAGTATTACTGATCACTTGATGGCAACGAAGGCGGTGGTTGTCATTGTGGTTGTTGAAACGGGCAGTGAAGGCAGAGAACTGTATAATAAAGGGTCATTTCTGTGAGTGTCCTCCGGCCTTGATAAATGCCATGATAGGTGAGTGTTGTTGACAGGTTCTTGGAGCACCTATTCAACAAATGCATCTAAAAGGAGTGCCTGTTGACTTATTCTTGAGCAACACAAATATAGCTTCTCAGAACTAGTGACTGCAGCGTGCGCAAATCCTGCAGTTTCCAGAAGAGTAGAAGAACCTGCGTGCATGTTAATCCTTTCTCCAGGAAATCCATGTGATGCAATTAAAAGGGGGATCTACATAAAAACACAAAGTCTAGTTGAAAAGAAATGAAAAGGACCAAAAATTACAAAATGGCCTTAACGGAGTGTATTTAAAGACTGATAGTGTGTGTACATCACTGATCTGTGGTATATATTGATAAATGCATATCACTGCAAATAAAGCCTCTATAAGGACCCTATGAAGTCCAGATAAGTAACATGTTTAAACAGCAGAATAAAGTAGATTTTTAGGAGTAGAAAAAAGTAGTTTAGCTTTCACCAGTTGACAACAGGGAAAAAAAAGTTTGTCAAATCCTTACAATTTTGCAGAACAATTTGAAAAACCCCAGAAACTAATATTAAGAGTGGTTTTAAATACGCCAGTCAAATCTTATTTCAGAGTTTGAGACCAGTAGGTGATGAACGCATGTTAAGAACATCTGAAGCACATGAGGTGTAGATGGTCTGTTTTTACCATAGAGGCAGCAGGGGTTGCCTGCACAGATCCCTCTGGGAAAGGAGGATAAATAGGCAATAGTTAGTTGATAATTAAAGTACAAAAGAGTGTCTGATAAAATCCATTTTGCATATGCTTTGCTGAAAAATTTTGGAATTATTTTATATATATATTTTCCTATGCTTTTGTTTTGTTTTTCAGCTTGTGATGAATGGAAGATTTTACCAAAACCTAATCTGCATCGAGATGTCAACAGATTTGGTCACACCGCTGTTGTCAGTAATGGGTAAGTGAAGTGAAGTGCATTTTAGATTTTCCTGACCATTTTTTCTGAATGAAAAAACTGTGGCAGAAAATACACCTATATGAAGTGTGGTTCGATGACATACAACTGATGTAATTTATTAACATGAAATGTAGTGCTCATCAGGGACTTTACTTGTCTTAGATAATCAGTACAGCTAATCATCAATTTGACATGCTGTGGCGTCTGTTCAATGGCATTTTATATGAAGCGTCTGAGGTGTTTCCTCAGTATCGCGAACTGCACTGAATTTGAAATTCAGTACCGACATCCTTACTTAGACGTAATGGGAGAAATCTCTTTCTCTTTGCAGCATGCTATAATTCCTTGTTCTTCTACAATCATAAAATGAAAAACACGTAACTAAAATTTGCTTGGAAAAAGCAAGATTTTTAAGATACTGATACAGTGATCATCATTAACTGCTTGCAGGAAAAAAAGCCTGCCAGCATCTAGACTATGTTAAGTATATTGTTTGCATAGTTTCACGTAACTTGCTGAGTAGAGGAGCTCAGTAAAGCTTCATCATCTAGAAACAGGAGGTGGAGTGGATCAGGAGTTTGCTGGATTGGTGGCTGAACTCTCTGCTTCCCCCACCCCAACACCCAGAGGTAAAATTGTAGGACAAATGTCTCTTTTTTTTTTTTTTTTTTTTTGGTGGAAATGTTGTAGAAAACAGTAGTCAGGTTTAAAGAAATTTCTGCTGTTTGGTTGTGTGAGTTTACTATTGCTTGTTGCCAAATAGGCTATATCTGACAGTTGCAGTTCGACAGGTGACTCTGCTGTAATGTGTTCTACTGATCAATCCTCTTCTACGTTATTCATCACCCGAATAAGCTCAGTATTTAAGTATGTGTGGGCAACTTACAGATCCTCTACATATAGGTCAGAAATAATGGAGGTGATAAGTTTACCAGATTTTAACAAAAATAGCAGTAAGTTGTAATTCTGTACACAGAGCACTTGAAAGTAATCAATGAACAGATAACTTCATTAATCAAAAATTGCTTGGAATCAATGAATTCAGCAGCTGGTACTTTTTCATTCTGATTTATGTTGTTTTAAAGCATCTAAGCTATGTCTGATACTTTGAGAACTGTCACTTTCAATGGCTTAGATTCAAGGTGAAAATGCCTTCCCATCTCCCCTCCCACCCCCCCGCACCTAGTGGTATTTTTAGTAGGGTTTTATGTACAAAAAAGTGTAATACGAGATACTCTCCAAAGATTTCTGCTATTGGTAACTGTATGATTAATTCTGTTTTAAAAGTATGCGATGCCACAGGTATACAGGTTCTTTATTATTAACTTTTACTTGAGGCTGTTCTTAATTTTAAATGAGAAGGGTAAGATCTCAAGTCTAGTCTTCTAGTTCTGATGTCAGCAGCTACTGTACCGGAAATATTACCAAAGAGAAATACCCATCTGCCAATTATTGCTGGCTGTCTTTGAAATATTCTCGAAGAAGAATGTCCTCGTTTCCTGCAGCCCATTATTTCACACTCTGTTATCATTATCAACTCCAAAAATGAGAAGTTTCCTCCATAACTCTTTCTCCTTTCCAGACATTTGGTATATGTCACTCACTAATACATATAGCACAGTGCACTTTGAGCAATTTTTTTTCTCTTAGTTTAAACTTCCAGGAAGCAATACATTGAAAAACTAATCAATAATAGAACCACTGACAGAATCTTTACTAGAGAGAGGTGATGAAGGTTTTTTATAATATTTTTTAGTTGTATATCAAGACAGATAAGAAATTAAGAAAATGTTATCTGTAGCTACAACAACAGTTATATTTACTTGCATTTTCCTAATAGGTCCATGTATATATTTGGGGGTTTTTCAAGTGTTCTTTTGAATGACATCCTTGTGTACAAGCCTCCAAACTGTGAAGCATTCAGAGATGAAGAGCTGTGTAAAAATGCTCGTCCAGGGATAAGGTGTCTGTGGAACAAGAAACATTGTGAATCCTGGGAATCTGGACATGCTAATAACATCCTCAGAGCAAAATGTCCTAAGAAAACAGGTAAGTTAATTCTAGTCTTACAGTATGAGATTTGCAATACGGCATAGGAGATGGGGTGGGTGGGAGGGGAACCCCAAATGCCCCCTGAAAAACCAACCAAGTGGAACTAGTGATTGAGCTGTCAAGACTTTTCCTCTCTGAGAATACTCGATGCAAGAGATTTATGGATTAATTTTTAAAGTCATTCAATTCTGGAATTTTTTTGGATTTTAAATACAGGGAAGTAGGTGCAAAAGAGCCCAAGTTTAAGGTGCTAAGGTATACAAAACATAAGAGGGTTCAAAGAGAAGAATTTACTTCACTGGGGTGCTAAAGCATAAAATGACTTTTGATTGGATTTGTCTGTGTGTTTGAAGCATTTATAAAAGGGTGAGCTTTGAAATATTGTAACCAAATCAATTTTCCTCTTTCTTCACCTTCTCCTCTTTCAGGATATATATATATATATGTGTGTGTGTGTATATATAGCCACACAAACACATATACATAAGCCTTTGTATTTTTCTGATTGCAAGAAAGCATAACAGCAATCAAAGCACAGATAGGTGCAACAAGTGATACCTGGCATTACAGGCGTATGGCACTCATGTCTGTACCAGTAAGAGAGAGGGAAAGCATCGCTGCTTCAAGTAGATTACCTATCAAATAGGAGCATTTGTGTAGAAGAACGTAGTACAGTCACAGCTGGAAACAAACTTGAGGCAAACAAGCCCTTTGCTGCAGTATGTCAAAACGGGTTCAAGTGCATCCCGTGCATTTCTGTGCAGCATTATGTTTGAAAGAGCAATTTCATATTATTCATAACTGTTGCACCCTATTCCTAAGTATTTTGGCTTGTCACAAATAAATGGCTTGGGAACAGAATCTGCATCCCTGCTACATACACCTGGTGTTTTTTCTGTGCATCTGTCCTTTCAGCACAGTACAAAGCGGCTAACCAAACTTTGGCTGTGTGCTGCATTTGCTACCACACAACAAAACTGCCAGTCTACTCTTCATGTTTGTTACAAAATTATTAGCTCTGCTATTAAGCGATGCTTCAAGACAGTTTATTTTTTCAGTTTGCTTTTATTTGTTTCTGAGCTAGATATAAAGGTGCAAACTCAGAAAAAAGGTGCATTATATAACAGAAAGGTTATTCAGGTAGTTTTCTGAAGAACTGCTTTTGTACAGTTTCACAACATTTAGAGATCTAGAGTCTAGGCAGTTTTCAGCTCAATAAAAAGAAAAATCTGGAGACACTAAATTCAAATGATATATATGAATGATAATAATGAAAAGTGGAGGGTATAAAAAGCTGATCATATCAACAGGTGTTAAAAAAACAAATAAAACAAAGCACAGACAGGTTGTAGAAAAATATAAAAATTAGAGCAGTTTCTAAAGTACACCTGCTGCAAAGGGAATAAACTACAACTAAACTTGAAAGGGGTTTAGAATTGTGTGTAGAATTCCAGTTCTGAAGCAGTTGTGTGGACAGCACTGCTTCACTGCTCTCAAATCCTTCCACTTTCAGATGGTAATATTCTGCAAAAGCCCATTTTTCATATATTATTTTACACCGCTTGGCTCAGTTCTTATCTGGTTGAGAGTATCATCTGAGAAACTGCTGACAGTCAATATGAAAGGATAAGCAGAAATTTTAGTGGGTTTTCAAAAGATCAATTCTTGGATAGCGAGGCTTCCCTGGCAAGAGAATCTCTTAAACTCGCACAATCCTGAGACTAAATGTCCTGGTTTGAGCGACACAGGACTAACTTCTCTTCTAATGCTTGGGAAAACTGCCCTTTTAGAAGGCTCTAGTGTCCGAATTTGTGAAAATATTTACTTTGTAGCCAGCTATGGTATGAGAGATTCAAGGTCTTGGTGTTTTCGAGCCTTGTCACGGGCAGGGATGAGGAGGAGCGAGGCCTGGGCACTTGACCCAGGCTGGCCAACAGGATTATTTCATACCGTGAACGTCACATTCAATATAAATTATAAAATTTGCTGTGTAGTTCTCGCTGTCCGTTGGTGGCAGCGGTCCAGAGAATTCCTTGCCGCAGTGCTGGAGCCCTGAGCCCTTCCCTTCCTCCCGAAGCCAAAGCGCTTGCAGTGTCCCGTATTTGCTGTCCCCTGCTGGGAGCGCGCAGCTTCCTGCTGGTAGCATGGGCTGAGTATAATTCTTGTATAGTTTGTATTAGTATTGGGATAAATACTGGTTCTTTAGTATTATTGTTAATTATTTAGTCTTATCCTATTAAATCTATTTACATTTCAACCCTTGTGTTTCCTTGTTTTCCCCGATTCCCCTTCTCAGGTGGGGAGGGGTCATCAAGTTATAGAATAATTGTCTAAGTGACAATAAATTGTTATGGGTTTCTCAAACCATAACACTAGAGAAGCCAAATGGCACAGGAGTTAAATTACAGTAGTTGGTGTAGGATATGGTAGGAATTCTCCTATTTTGGGTCATTGTGATTTTTCAAATTTTTGCATCCTTTAAACAGAAGTAATAATTTGTGTCCCAAACTGTCTTAAATAACATAAATTTTTAGTCCAAGTCTTGAAGGCTTTTACTAAGGATTTAACATGAACTCTTCCTGAAATATTTTTTTGTAGAGAAAAGGCAGAACTGTAACTTACCAATCATAATTAGGTTTATAAATTATTTTATAAAGACTTAAAATGTCCGTGTGTTGCTAATATCTGTCTTAGCTTTTTTTATTTACTGCTTTTACCATTGCCTTCTTGCATAGCAATCTAATATTTTTATCAGAAACCTGCATCTGAAGAAAATCTTTTTTCTGTGTTAAAGGAGTGAAGCATGAATAGTTTAAGAAACTTTCTGATACTCTTAATTTATGCAGTGTGCTAAGAGAGTTTGTATGCGCCAGAGCAGTGAATATTCCTTTAGTTGATATGAGACTTATGAACCTTCAAATATAGTTGTTACTGAAAGACTTTTTAAAGGACTAAATCTTATTAACTGAATAGAATTAATTTCCTGCAGTAAGATAAACCTGTATGTATGGCTGGAGTTCAAATAAAGGGTGTAACAGAAAATACTCTAAGAAAGTGTTTAAAATGTGGTATTTTCCTGTGGGATGTTTCCTGTGTATTACAGCTGCTGCGGATGACAGATGTTACCGATACGCAGACTGTGCGAGCTGTACTGCCAATACAAACGGGTGCCAGTGGTGTGACGACAAGAAATGCATTTCAGCAAATAGTAACTGTAGCATGGTGAGTCTTTGCAAATCTATGATCATGTTATTAATGCTGTTTCTTTTCTACCTACACCAGAGTCCGGTTGAAGCAAATGAAAGGGGTATAGAAGACTAAAAGAAGCTTTTTTGGAACACGAACACAAACATGTTTGCCTGGCTTTTGCAGTAAAACTGTTGCAGAGAGCAGAGTTGGACTACAGCAAAGATATCTGTTCCAGGGAAAAAAAATTAATGTATTCTTTGGGATTATGTTAGACCACTGTATATCTCTCAGGACAAATACTATTATCTCCTAATTAATGACATTTGGAATGTCTCGGAGTCATTATCAGCTTGGATTTTGTGCATATGTTATGTACAGTAGGCAGGCAGAAACTGTGGAATCCCATGAAGGGTGGCAGCTCGTGGTCTTTTTTTCCCCCGTTCAGGAACAGGACCAGGTCCGTCTCATTAATCTTGGTATTCTGATCATTGGTCATCATAGAAATGTTTTTCTTTAAGTCATGGAGTTACTTGTCATCTCCTTAAAGGAAAATGAACCTCTGTCACCATGAGATTAACTGGCTTGTGATGCTTTGGTAAGATTGTTCTGATCTCTGTAAGTACAAGCAATAAGAACGTATAGATTCATACAAGTTTTTATTTTTCTATTTTTAATATGGCATAGTGCCATGTTTTATACTTTACGTTGTTGTCCACCAGCTGCTGCATCTCTTGCTTGTTCATTTGATTTTTGGCAAGCTTACAATAGTATTTTAGCTTTAAAAATTTTGACGCCTTATGTTTTTTTTCAGCTAGCTCCAGTCACCTGTCTGTACCTGAATTCAAAATCCTTTCTTTACACACTTCCATTAGTAAAAGTAGCTTGCTCTCTACTTTGAACCTGATGCAAATCAATCTTGTTCTCTGGACAGACAAATTAAGGTGTGAGTTGGATTGACTCTGACTCAAATCTTGCCCATTCAGAGTGAGAGCAGCCAGCTCTAATCACTGGCATTCGTAGCTAGTCACTACTAATAAAAGCAAAGCAGACTCAGATTCATCAGCAGCCATGTTATAAGTCTGTCAGAGGGATTTCACATTCTAGGCACTAATGGTTGGCTTCCTTTGTGGATCTTCAAGGGCTCTTCCTTTCCTAACACGTTATACTATATTAGGTGCCAATTTTCTAACTGCGGTTTTCAACTCTTAAGCAAGGAACAGTTGCTAAGGAGCAGACCATCTTCATCCCTAATAAATGTGGAGCACTGGGTATTTTAGCACAAGCTTCTCAGTTCAATAGCCTTCTTTGACAATCTTTGATGAACAAGATTGTCAGCTTAATTAGCAACTGATGCACCAGTCTTCTATCATTTCTTGTCTTTTATTCAGGATTTGAAGTGGATGGCAAAGGCTGTTAGTGGAATTACTAAAGAATGGGATAGTGAAAATTCATTGAAATGATTTCTGAAAAGAGTTACTATCAGAAGTTGAAGGTGGCTATTGCAAAATTAGTATATTGGCTGGGAGACTATGGAGGCACAATTTTGCAGCTATCGATATAAACCCACTAAAATAGCATCAACAGAATGGCACCATGTGGATAAATGGAATGGATCAGGCTGATTATCTGTTTGCATAGACTGCTACTTCTGGACTAGGCCCACAAAATGAAAATGCTGTGACAGTGCTGTGATGGTCAGATAGGATATCAAGCCCCAGACTCAGAAATATCACAAGGAGAAAGCCCCATTTTTGCAGCTGTACAAAGACCTTGATTTATTAGATCATAGAACATCCAGATGAGACAGACAATAATGTTTTGGATCCCATTGCTTTCACTTGATGGAAACTGGCCAGCATACTAAAGATATGTTGGCAATCAGTTTGGCATTGGCCTCATGGTCATGCATATTTGCAAAGCAGTGACTGTTCTGTTGATCGGAAGGGCTGTAAAATATGGAAATTTCCCTGAAATAACTCTGTTCGGACAGATGGACTTCATAAGTAATACTAACGCATTGATGAGACACATGTACCTGCCTATGCTCACCATCTGATGTGGGTCAGCACATTAACGGGACACTATATTCCACTGCTGTGGAGATCATGGATCAAAGTACGTATCATACTCATATCTGATGTAATTGCAAGCAGAGGCTTGCAGTGCCAGGTCTTTCGGGAGCTCTGGCTCATTTCAGCACCAGCAAGCTGGTTTGTTTTTCTCGTGTAAAAACCTCACATCAATGAGATACTTCTGCGTACCATGGTTTTAGTTGATTCCATCATATCTGATGCAAATATTGAGGAGTTAATGCTTATCCTGTCTTTCCCAGCTGGGAAACAGTTTACTTAAAATATGTGGAGTGGTTCAAGATGATTCTGAAATTTGGCTAGTGAGTAGATTGAACAGTGTGCTAGCGGTAGTGCCTTCTTGTCTCTTTTCTACCATTAAATGTGTCTATTAGAGATTTTGTCTGGGATTTTGAAGGTTGCCTTGAGAAATTACACCATTGAAATGTAGTGCTTATACATACGATAAAAAAAAAAAAATCAACTTTGATGGATGCTAAAAATGGTAATATCACCTACTATACCTTTTTTCAAAAACGTGCAAATACAAATACTGGTTTGTCATAGGGGCAAAGGCAACTATAATACTGTCATTAATACTGCCTTATGCCAAGTACAGACTTCATGAAATATGACATACTAATATCTGTATAACTTCCTTTTTCAAGCTCTTTCATGGAGCCTCTTGCACCTAGTGCAAGGCTGTTTTCAGCTTGGAAACATAGAATATTGTGTAAGACTTTGTCACAAAGAAGGAAATGATATCATTGATGTACGTATTCTTTTTCTTCCTTTCATTGAATGTCTGCATCAAACATGGAAATTTAAACAGGAATATTTTGATTTACTTGTACAACCTAGTAGTGTTGCCTACGTGTCCCTCTAAGCACTACATATCACTGCTCTTCTAAAATTGGAAGAAACAGCTTTCTGTCTTGCTCACATCTGCCTTTTATCCTTAACTTCTCTGTCTCATATCTTCCTTCTGTTTGGTTTTTCAAAAAAAGTTCTGTGTCCTGCTTGTGGTATATTCCTGATTTTTTGTGGAGTAGATAGTATTGACTTTTACTAGCAGTTCAGTGCCCTTAAGTCTATTACACTGATCTTGCGCATTGACACCTTCATTTGT
This sequence comes from Larus michahellis, assembly GCF_964199755.1. Classification (NCBI taxonomy): domain Eukaryota; kingdom Metazoa; phylum Chordata; class Aves; order Charadriiformes; family Laridae; genus Larus; species Larus michahellis. The sequence goes on from NC_133901.1 coordinate 64,846,445, forward strand.
ACTCCATGTATCCTACGCGTCTTCCTGGTCCTTACTGGTTCTGGTGCATTTTGCCTATTCCTTGATAGAAGAGAACCACGAGACCTGGAGCTGCTTAATATGTTTATGAAACTGTATTCACTTTGTACATCTGCACGTAAAAAGCTTTATCTTGCATCCTGTGAGCATGATACTCCTGTGCTGATTATGTTGTTCAGAAAATTGACTGTATTTGTATTTTGTAATGGAAATATTCTCAGGAAAAGCTGTTAATTTTACAATTGTATCTTCCAGTTAAAAAAAAAAAAAAAAAGGCCTTAGGGGAAAGAAATTTACTTTTAAATTGCTGCACCTTTACAAGGTGTCATTTTTCTTGAGGTAGTAGCATGGAAGAATAAGCAAAGAATTGGTCTGCTCCTCGGGGGGGATCTTCTTTGTGTCTCCTCCTTCAGCCTGTTCTTCGGGAAACAATGGGGAAATGCTTGCGCTAGTTATCAAAACAAATTGTTTTTGATTCTTTACATCCTTAAAATAACTCTTCCCATTTCCTGGCTTCACACCAAACTCCACCTCAGATCCAATCAGCAGTCCTGAACGGCAAACTTCAGGAATGAACAAGAAATAGGTTCCTTCTCCTCTTCCATTTTCTTAATCCTCTACAGTAAAGATTGAAGTAATCACTGCAGATAGAGTAGCTGTAATAATGTGCTCCTCTGTTCGTCTACAGTGTTGGCCTATAATTCTTCAGTTTGTAGAAATCTTAACTGCCCACACTAAAAGTTTGCAAATAAAGTTACTTATTGCCATATTACTTAAGGAAAATATTCTGAAAACTTGAAATGCAGCAGTAATTTAATATTAAACTTTACTTGAAAAATATTGATTGAGAGGAAATGTTTTCTTTGCAAAACCATACAAGTGCTTCGGAAAAAAAATTGAAAAAACCACTTTCCTTGTAAAATTTCAGCTTCTTCTGAATCTTCACATTAAGCTTGTTAAAATACCTACTGTTTTACTGTAACAAACAGCAGACAAATGAGAGGGCAGAATAAATTGAGAACACTTAATCAGCTAGAATCAGGAACCCCAGGCAATAATAGCACATAAATGTAATACTCTTTTTTGGTCAGAGTATGTTCTCAGATGTTTCTTTTCAAGTGGAGTGCAGGTGGATTTTCTTGTTTGGAGAGACTGTGATGGGAAGAGGCACAGCTGAAGTATTCCTGCATCCACTCTGTATTGCATTTTTGAAAGCCTCATTGCTTTCAGAAGCTGTGAGCTTCAACAAGGCCAAGTGCTGGGTCCTGCACTTGGGCCACAACAACCTCATGCATCACTACAGGCTTGGGGAAGTGTGGCTGGAGAGCTGCCTGGCAGAAAAGGACCTGGGGCTTCTAATTGACAAGCAGCTGAATATGAGCTAGCAGTGTGCCCAGGTGGCCAAGAGGGCCAACGGCATCCTGGCTTGTATTAGAAATAGTGTGACCAGCAGAAGTAGGGAGGTGATTGTCCCCCTCTACTCAGCACTGGTGAGGCCACAGCTTGAGTACTGTGTCCAGTTTGGGGCACCTCAATACAAGAGAGATATTGAGGTGCTGGAGCGAGTGCAGAGGAGGGCAACAAAGCTGGTGAAGGGCCTGGAGAATAAGTCTTATGAGGAGTGATTGAGGGAGCTGGGACTGTTTAGTTTGAGGAAGAGGAGGCTGAGGGGAGACCTCATCACTCTACAACTACTTGAAATGACATTGTAGAGAGGTTGCTGCTGGTCTCTTCTCACAGGTAATTAGCGATAGAACAAGAGGGAATGGCTTCAAGCTGCAACAGGGTAGGTTTAGAGCGTTCATTAGGAAAAAATTCTTCACAGAAAGAGTGGTCAGACACTGGAATAGCCTGCCCAGGGAGGTGGTGGAGTCACCATCCCTGAATGCGTTTAAGAGTCGTTTAGATGTGGTGTTGGGGGATATGGTGCAGGGGAGAACTCTGTAGAGTGGGGTTGATGGTTGGACTCGATGATCCCAAGGGTCTTTTCCAACCTGAATGATTCTATGTTCCTACAAGGGGGATATGTTCCTTCTGCAACAGTGACCAACCACACTCTTACCTCCAGTAGCAGTCTCTGGATTTCCTGTGTGTCAGTCTCCACATGTGCAATACGATAAAGCCCTGGTTGACGTAAGTAACTTAAATACAGACCAAATAGGTATGTGATTTAAAAGTAGTTTATATCTGACTGTGGCAACATAAACTAAACGTTGTAGAACCCATGAAGGGTATGATAAAGAGCATCTTGCTGAGGGGTGTAGGATAGTAGAGGATGCTTCAAAGAGAACTATAGTCCTACATTGTTAAATATTTTTACACAGTGCCTTAAGGACAAGAATCATTGTCTCTTTAATGCTTGCACTGCTTCCAGAAGGTTAACGGCCTCTTTCGTGGTGGGAGTCCTTGGATGCTATGCTAATACCAATAATAATAATAACAATAATAATAAACAGCAATCTGCCTACACTTGAGGAACTCAAAGAATAATCAAGGGGAAATGAATAAAGTAGTAGAAGGAATTATGAAGAGAATCAAATTTATCTTGGAGGAAAAATGAAAATTTAAGACTAAGGTGTACCCAATAGTAAGATTTGGGAGTAGCTTCAGATAAATAATAGCAAATCTATTAGATTAATAGTTTACAGTTAGAACGGGCAAACTAGACAAGATTATACTGTTAACCTGAAAAATCCAGGAGGATGGCAAGGGTACGTTATTAATAGCAATTTCTGAAATTCTGAGATAAACTACTATATTTTCATTCTGCAGTGGATATTCAGAAAATCACTGCAGTTCATAAGTCTGTCTATATACCACCATATCAAGATCAGTACTGAAAAACCTAAGTAAATCAGACATAAGTGGGAAGCTTTATACATAACATGATTTACTCAGACTTCGGTGTGTAAACATTATAAGTATCCTACAGCAATATAGAGCTTCAGTAACAGATGGGCTGTCATATTTCTGAATTTCATTGGCTTTGGTAGCTTAAGTTATAACCTTAATATTGTGTTAATATGAATTACCTATTGGATTCACATCTACACTGAACTAATGAGATTTTCACGCAAGCAATATTTAAATTGGATTTAAGGGAAATAAGTGCTGGGAATAAGGGAATACAACAGAGAACATTATTATAGAATAGTCACTAGTACTTTGAATTTTATTTTAAACATTAAATAACCAGCGTACAACAAGCTTCATGCTTTGAAAGTAATAGAGCAAATATCTTGGTTTAGTTAGAAGACTGTAATCTGTATGTAATATCACTAAAGAGTATATAATTTTCAAAAACAGTCGGAATGATAAAGGATTTTGACTATGTCATCATAAAGCGTTGAGAGTGAGTATTAGTTGAGATACTGTAAATGACGAGATGGTGGTTACTTGTGCTCTAAAATTAACTTTAAAGCATTTCTTAGGCAGTTTTGTGAATATGCTTCAAGATTGAGTGAAACTACGTGTGGGTTTGTGTAAAATTTTTTTTTGCGCTTTACTGTTTGTATGCATTTATTGGCCTAGATGGACATTCTGTTACTTTATGGCATTGCCTTTGGCTCTGTTTCATACTGTGGTGTAGATGCCTTCTCCTAGAACTGCTTCTCTAGTTCTTTTTTGCTTCATAGTAGCCTATGAAGGCCAGAAGGCCATAGAAGCCTATAGACCTGAAAAATAGTGAGTACCTTTTATAATAAGCTCACTGATGGATACCTGATCCAATAAAGGAAACAAAAAAATCCCTAAACAGCACTGTTCTCCGCAGGAATGAAGCTGGTCCTATGTGAGATTGAAAATTCATTGTAACAATTGCATTATTTCAGGATTTAAAATAAAAAAAAAATAAATAAAATGAGGCTGGTTGTTTTCCCTCCTGGCTGCAGTAGATTGATACCCTGCTGTAGGTGGATCATCATCATCATTCTATTACTAAAATCTGTGTAACTTATTGTCATACTGCCCCTTTAGATGTGCTTTATTGTACTCCAGGAGTCTATTAGAAAGAAAAGCAACCAAAATTGTCGTGTAAACCATTCATTTGCTATCTAAGTGCAGTCCGTTTCTGCTACTATGCATAAATTAATCTTTTGTTGTTAAAGACCAGAGTTGCTAGGGTTAGCCAAGATGAGCTCCCGGGGTCCCTTCCAACCTCAACCATTCTGTGGTTCTGTGACAAATCTTTCTTGTGTTTTTTTGACTGCTGGTCAATAGCTCCTATTTTTGTTTCATTTAATCCAGATAAAACAAAATAGAGCATATTCTTGCACCTTCAGTCAGTGATAAGTAATTATTTTACACCTGTATCTTATGCAATTTTTAATATTCTGTTTGGTTATTTTGCTTGCTTTAACCTGCATAGGATGAAATAATATAGTGAGAGCATATCCCTTACCTATCTAAGACATAGAGATTTAGTTTCATTGTTTAAGCTCTTTCTGGGCTCTGTAGAGGGAAGGGACATCTTCAAAGTACTGTTTGGTCCACTCAAAAGTTAGTTGTGTAGGACAAGTGGGGTGGTTTGTGCTCTAGAGGTGCTTTTCATACTCTCTGCGACTGATAAGGGAATCTAAACAAAGAGCTCAAATTCAGCCTAGCTTTTACGTGGCTGTGATTTCCTGGGAGGGATTCACCTGTGTATTTCAGTTTTGACTTCTGGTTTGTTAATATTTTGACGTACGTTTGAGATGCTGGTTTGTCTGCTTTGTTTTTATAGTCGGTTAAAAACTACACCAAATGCCACGTGAGGAACGAACAGATCTGCAATAAACTGACCAGCTGCAAAAGCTGCTCGCTACACCTGAACTGCCAGTGGGACCAGCGGCAGCAGGAGTGCCAGGCACTACCTGGTAAGGGCTGTGGGGTGGCAACGCTGCTTTTTATGGTTGATTTCAGAACTCAGTAAATCTCCTCCGTTGTTGCCAAAGAATATTTGTTCGGTGAGAAGACCTGGATTTGGTTTACTTGTGCTGACTCTCCCTGCCTGGCTGTGCCTGTACAGGTGCACACAGATGTAATTACATCACTGATTGGCGTATCGATGCTACCTTTAATCATGTTAGGAGGGATAATAATATTGTGAAGGCATAATGGCATGCACCTCTGCACAAGCTAGTGACGGGTTCTTGCCTGTGGGGATCACTGAGTGCAGAGCTGAATTGCCATACTGAGTCCTTTACTGTTACCTATTCACTGACACTGTTACTTTTGCTAGCTGGGGTTTTATCTTTATAAATTATACTTCAATTATACTTCAATTTTCCTGTGCAGATAGGGCCTAAGATCTAGTTTCTTGATTGTCTAATGTTGGTGAGACTATGAAAGCAGTGAATATTGAAATGCTAATATAGAATATTCTCAGAAGGTGACTGTTAATGTTCTGAAATAGTATTTATTCCTTAATTCCTATTCATAACTCCATATATGCAGTTAGATATCAGAACCTTTTCCATTTGATCTTTATGTCCAGATGAAGTTAATGAACACAGTTGTGTTTTTTTTCACAGAGATTATTAATTAAATAACTTTAATCAGTTTATTCTGTGCAGTTTAAAACTGCATTTGTGTAATCTTTGTAAAGATTAGCTATAATAGTTGCTCTGAATTAATTATCTTTTGATAGTTATCTGAATCTGAGTAATGCTGAAATATGTCAAGGAGGAAATACCTGAATTTCCTGTCATTCTGATCGCATTTATATGAATCTATGTATCTATATTTAGGCAAATATAAAGGCAAAGATAGGATGATAAATAGGATAAATATGCGATCTCTTGATTCTAGGGCAGTTGTTTTCAGATTTTGAAATTTACATAACATTTAGGTAAAGTGATCAGTAAAGCACTATTAATTACACACCTAATCTAATCTTTAATGTTTAGTTGTGCTCAAATATGAATACAGAGAAGAAATAGTGTCACAACAATATTGTTACATTGAAACTTAGCATATATCTTATAAATATTTTTAAGTTGTTAAAAGTTTCTTTTCATAAAAATACGCTATTCGATATGGTACAACTTGGTGTTGTAGAATTTACGTGATGTGAAAAGGGAAATTGAGTGTGGGATGTATTTTGAATTATGATCTCAGGAAGATAAAATTCAGATTTCCCTTAGGCTTTTTATAAGTTTTTTCAAATCAGCTTTAATTATATGCTTTTTACACTAGCTCACCTGTGTGGGGAAGGATGGAGTCATATTGGAGATGCCTGCCTCCGCATAAATTCCAGTCGTGAAAGCTATGACAATGCCAAACTGTATTGCTACAATTTAAGTGGGAATCTTGCATCATTAACAACCTCAAAAGAAGTGGAATTTGTTCTGGATGAAATACAGAAGTATACACTTCAGGTAACTTGAATAACTGTAATTGATGCTTATGTGAATTAAATTTGCTTTGAGAAATCTATTTTGGGGATTTCTCCAAAGAGAGGAGAGTTTATGCCTTCAAAGAAATGTAGCGTGGTGCTAAAGGCTGATATAAGTGAGGTGTAGGATATTAAGAAAATCTCATATTTAAAGCTAATGACACAGCAGTTCCCAAATGTTTCTCCTTACTGGATTTAACTGTTGCAGGTTACTGTTTACTTACAAGACGTGACTCAAGAGAATGTCTGGAACAGTGATCTAGGAAATCCCAGCCCTTTCCAATACACTGTGACAGCAGGAATCAAAACAAGAAAAAATTATTTTCACTATAAAAGCGAAAAAAAATCCTGACTTTCACATCAGTATCCATAAAACTGCTTGCAGGATTGCATTTTGGGTGGTGAATAGCTTGGCTAATCCATCAGGAAACTATAATGACTACTGATGTGACATGACATTTCTTTCTGTTCTAAATCGCTCATTTTAGAAGGGAACTGACTGTGCTTACACTACACACAGTTTTAGGTGTCGAAAAGCCCTCACGGAAATGGAGCGCTTTCTTTGAGTGTTCACATTGTAGCTATTTAGGGATTTCTTCAACTCCTGCATGAAAGCATTACTTTTAATTGCCCTACCATTATTCTTTCTGTATGTTAAATGCATTTTCTCCCTTTGGCAGTAGCCAGAAAGGAGATGTGTGGACCTTACTATTAACAGTTAAATAGTAGATCTAAAAAAGAAAATTTGGTTAAACTCACCTGCCTGAAAAGACCACTGTCATTAGTGTGCAGATCAAAAATCTCTAGAAGGTAGTGGCAAGAACTGTCTTCAGGAAATTGTAACTTAATATTTTTATCGTAATTGAAGTAGATGGTGATACCACATTTAGACCAACTATTAAAAAAAATACAACAGATGTAGCAAAGTTTCCTCTGATAACCTGAAGAAAATGTTTTCTATTTTTAAATCTGGTTATAATATTGAAATAGTAATGGCAGTTTGTGGCTGAGAGTGACATATCCGTGCAGGATTTTTCCATCTGGCAGCTGCCTCTGAAGTGATTGAAGATGTTATTTGTTGTGACTGCAATGTCTAGTGAGCAGATAGGAGTGGAACTGGTTTGAATAAAACTTTTTAAAGCCTTTGGGAGTCCCAGATAATTTTCATTTGAATGTTCTCCCAGCTCCATTACAGACTTCTCTGTTTATTTAATGTTACTTATTATTCTGTGGAATGTACATCTACGAGTATATACGTATATATATACACACACATACATGTATTATGCATATGTGAATGTGTACACATACGTACAGATGTACACACGCATACATATTCCTGTGCATGTCAGCCTATACATATTTATATATAAAATGGACATATATAATTTCTGTTACAAGTAGATATGTATTAGCTGGACGTCTATGGATAAAGAAAATACCTTGGAGGGAGAATGTACACAAAATAACTTGCTTCATATGACAACTTCTGTAATCAATAGTTCTTGTCCCTTATGTAAGAATTTGTGGTGCATCATAGGGGATTTTTTTCCCTATTTCTCATACTAATGCCTTAAATCAATAGGAGACAGAATATATCTGCTTTCCCTGTCTGGGCCTTAGCTGCCTCAGAATTGTCTTGTTGTTATGTGCTTTGTTGAAGGACACTGGGGGGCGCTTCCTAAACGGGTACTTTATAGGTAGTTTAAAATACAGAAGCTTTTTCATTAAGTGCCTAGGTGTATTGGGGAGTCTAGTGTCAGCGCTGAATTACATCAGCTGGTCAGGGAATTGTTTTGATAATTCAAGGTTCTGGTTTATTTTAACTTTTCAAGCCCAACACTTTCAGATGTTCAGATTGCAACATCTCTTCACACTCCTGGAAATGCAGTCAGTATCAGAATACGAACTGAAGTTCAGACAGCTTAAAAGAGAGCAATCATGGAGAAAACCGCAATATCCATGAAAAACTCTCAGCCTCTGGTAACCTCACTCCATGTGAAGGGCACGTGTTTGCATGCGCCTTCATTGGACAATCAGTTGAGGACAGGGAGGTACTAAAGACGCATACTCCTGTTCTCTGGAAAACCCTGGCTCCCTAGATAACTGGGGTGTGGGATCAAGGGTCACAGAGAAGCTGTACCAGTGGAAATTCTAGCTGTACTAACGTGTGGAGATTCCCTGCACAGCAGCACTGGAATGAGCCAGGAGCTAATTAGCTTTCTGTGATAATGGTGGGGGAAGGAGAGGGCTGAAAACTCTCACAGGCCTCTGGCAAACAGAGGAAGCTGCCATCAGAATATTCTTTAGGAATATGATCCATATTAATTTGTCAACTGTGGGAAAAGAGAAGGGAAGTTGGAGATTAATTACCTGTCCATGGGTGGTCAGACTCAGTTTTTAGCAGTTAAATATTCAAATGCTTATTGATGTTTTTAGACTGATGGAAAGCCTACGCACATCGTTGGTGCACGTACGTGAAATTATATGTATGCTCAAAAGATGTCAGACCCCACAGGGTACACTCAGACGGGATGTCTTCGCAGAAAAAGATTCCGTTACGAGCAAATCAATCCATATTAGCAAAGAACATTTTTAAAAGTGTGTATTTTGGTTTATAGAACATGCAGCACTTCTTTTTCTGTATAAACCCCCAAATTTTTAAGTAGCTTAGGATTTTAGAGTTACAGGAAAATGAAAGATAATTATGAATAGTAATTAAAGTTTATATCAAGCTAGTATGTGATTTGCAAAGTTATGTTGCAGATGAATTGAGGTGCATACAAAGAAAACAGTTAGGGATTGCCTTTGTTACACTAAATCTGTGTGTAAGGGTTTAGGGACGTATACTGTGAATCAAAATATTCTATATTATCCTTTTTACTGTTCCATTTCGAGAAGGTGATGCCAACACAGGTTATGTACTTAATTTTTTGGGGTATTTTTCCCAATAAAGGTAGGACCTGCACAGAGCAAAAAAAATTTTGAGAAATAGCTTTTTTTAGTGTTTGAAAGCTAGATTTTTCTTACATTTCAGAGCTTAGAAGTTCAACAAGGTGATATCCTGCTGAGCATATATTTATTTACATGAAGTATGTCCTGAGCCAATGTGGTGATATAAATTTGAGATACCTCACACATAGTTTAGACAAATGTATGTACTTTACAAGTGTATCTTGGGTTAAAAAATCATTTAGTTATCAGAATCTCTAATGAAATGGTACCATGACTTATCCTGGTGTTTTCAGTGGCATTTAGGAAAAAAAAAAGTTTTTTCATTTGTATCTGTCTGTCCAGTGACATTTATTCTGTGTGAGACTGCCTAAATGTCTTATCAGGTGTGACAGAGGCTCTCTGAAACTTCTTGATTTTCTTTGGTCTGCCTCTTCCTCTCAAACTGCAATCATAATGATTTAAGGAGTGAGATTTCATTTTAGATGGCTTGTTTTTGTAACAGGTGGTGGTGTGGAGTTCACAAATGTAGTCAGAGCAACTGTAAGGTGAACACTGTGCCTTTAATCTGTGTTATCTATGGTGGAGTTTGACTCATGTAGTTAATATCAAAGGCTTTAAAATCTTTTGCCTATGTGAAACAAGAGCTTTCAGGATTAGTGAATGTGTCTGAGCAACACTTGGAAATAAGAATATGGATCTGTTTGTTTTTTCTTCTTTATTTGATATACTCAGAAAAGAAAAACAACTTTGGTAACTCTTGTGTATTTTAAAAACTGTTAAAACAGTGTCAGAAAGTACTATGGCCTAGAAGGACTTAATAATTATTTATTGTTCATAGAAACAATGTGGGACTTTGTAGATTGTTTTCTAGTAGACAAAGTCCTTGTTCTGGGACAAATTGAGGACAATTTCTTCATCATGTTTAGAATAATAAGGAACATTGATCCTTTGGAAAGATTCAGAGGGAGGAGGCTGCCATTGTCTCCAAACCTCACCGTGTATCAATACTTTCTATTAATTTCAATAACAAATTGGAAACCAATACACTGCCTCCTTTTAAAGGATAAGGATAAGGTGCATTTGGTACTAAAGAAGGGGACAAAATAAAGATCTTTGTAGTATGATGTCAAAACTGTTGAATTTGCAGATGTGTTCTAAAACTATCACCAATAATTTAAAGTCTAATTGGTATTTTTCATTGAAAATAAATGAAATTCTTTAAGAGAATGCCAAAGTAAACACAATGGATAGACTCCAGATTGCTCTACTAAAGCAAAACAACACTTGATATTTTTTTTTATATGCTGTTTTATTGACCTAGTAAGCAAAATATTATGAAAGGGGAGATTCAACTTTTTCTGCAAAGTACATTAAACAGCAATATGAGGTTAATTAATTGTTCCTGCTAATATTCAAATGTTGCATACTCATTTAAAAGTGCAATTAGTTCTCTTGGGGGTTTGCTTACAACTGTGGGATTTAACTAAAAATAATAATTTTCTTGTTAGCATGCAGTAAATTCTGAGAAGATTTAGTTTTGGTTTAGTAAGCATAAACAAAGATGAGAACAGTTTTAAACAATGCCTTTCATTATATAAACTGTTTGCAACTTTTCCTTTAACTCACTGTTCTCAGGGCTAAGCATCCTCATAAATTACACTTCAGTGTACGTTGCAGTTAATTAGTGAGCTTTGCAAGGCAATGTTATTCCTTGTTAGCTCAAAGTATTCTCAGAGGGCTGTATGTTCTTCTGGTTTTATCATATGTTTGGTTTTAGTGAAGCTGACCTTTTTTTTTCTTTTTTTCCTGAATTAGTCTCTTTACTGCGTTTTCTAGCAGTCCCACTTTACTATTGTGGTTTTGGAAGTCTAATAAATTATTTCAGCACTTTATGTCCATACTGGAATTGCTACATTGACTGCCCATTTGTTCACCTCTAGTTTAAGTGTCTTCCTAGTTTCAGGAAGTGCAGAGCTCAACTCACTTTGGATGCCTGAGAAGATAACCTGAATTTCCAAAAAAATTGTCCCCTATAAAGAAGAAAACTCAAATGTATCTAAACCAAAGTCCCGCTGGTACACTAGCTTGTAGATGGAAGCTGGGGAAGTTGTAGTCTTTTCGGTTTGCCAGATTTTACATTTTTTTTTAACCAATGCCACAACAGCAAAATTTGAAAAGAGTAGGAGAAATAAGTGTTCTTTTGCATAGCTTTTCTAGTAATTACATCTAGATTTCATCATTTGTGTCTGAGACATTTAAAAACCATGCAGGTTCCTTCCACTGCTTACAATGTGTCATTCTCTGGGTAAATATTTACAAAATGTGAAATGTGCAGGTATCTAGCATAGTTAGAATCCATGCATAGTTAAATACAAAACAAGCAATGAGCTAGTAAATAGAACAGATGGTTTCTCTTAGTATAGCTCTTATTTTCAGTAAGCAGTTTTTTTGTTCATAATGGTGCAGCAAAAAGGCAAACTAACGGCAAGCCCTTCTCAAAACTGTAAATGTTGTGGAAATGTGAACACTAAGGGGCGACTGTATTTTCAAAGTTTCATTATACGTTTCTTCCTAGGGCAACTATTTTCCTAGAAATCAAGGAGTTCAAATGATTCTTGAAAAGTTTGTTGAAGTTTGGTAATAACATATTGTGGTGCACGCATTAGAAAGTGAGTCAGAAGTGTATCGTACCCTTCCAAGACAATATAAGATCCAAAATGAAAGGAATTTAAATAAAGGTGGGGATAAATTTCTGAAAGAGATATATAATTCCTTAGCAATTTGCATAATTAAAAAACAGAGGAGGATTTTTAGCCTCAGTAGTAACTGGCTATTCAGTATAGGTAGACTTGCTCACTTCACTCATCTGCAAATTTTTCAGCCCTCATTAAATTAGTGCTGAAGCAGCAGCAGTGCCTGAAAAATGTGTCATGACTATAAATGATCACATTCACTGTAGATCTCAAAGCAACTTAGTATGACATAAATTTTCTGAGTAAACTGGATTTAGTATGAAGTATCAGCTCTCTAGTTAAGGTTACACAATTTTCCTTTCTAACATAGTTCCGTAATTGCTACTTAAAAGAAAATTAAAATTGACTGGTTTAGAATAAAGAGAAGAGCATGCTTTTGAAGTTGTTAGTGATCAGTATTTAGTAAACTTCTGTAATGGTTAAAACTTGCCTTGCATTCAATTAAATAGGACTGTAGATGTAAGCACAGAATGACATTCTATTGGTATGCATCATATGATTGCAATTTTGCTCTTCTGTCAGATGAAAATAATGCCCTGTCCAGCAATTTGTCTCAGAATTTAATAATTCCTAAATCTTTCCTAGCTTAACATAAAGGTTGATTTTTTCACTTAAAAGCGTTTTTGGCAACTTTTTATCAGTGTTATAAAAGATTGTTCTATAAAAACAGATAAAGCGTGACTAGCTGCACTTCAAGCACAAGTATATGGCTTCTAAGGTGGGCCGTGAGTTCTAAAAACTGGCCTAGAAGGAAATAAATGAGAGGAGAAACATAGTCTAGAGAATGGTTCTAAATTTTAAATCATGTAGTGGGATAAGGCTATGGAATAGTTCTCAAGATGTATTTGATTGCATTCTCCAGTGCAACGTTAGTAAGGCCCATAACAAGCTTTCCCAAGATGGATTTGGCCACCTGCTGTGTATTGGATTGCATTGTTTCACTGTAAAATTCTGCTTTGATCACTTCTGGGGATTTTCCTCTCTCCTGTTATTTATTTATTTTTTTAACTGATTACTTACCTAGAATGCTATAGAGTAAGCTTGGTGGTTGTTGATGTTGTTTTAAAATGAATTGTACATAATGTATAATGGCAGTTTTCACAAATATACTCTAAAGCCTGATTTTATTTTTTTTAAATTCTCCACTAAAACACTTGAAAGTATACGTAATTTTTCAGAATATGGTGAGTGATAATATTCCAGAAAAAAATTGTCTCAATTTGAAAAGCTGGAATATAAGCAGTGGTATTCTATAATAATGCTTACACAAATTCTGGTCTATACATGTAGAATAAAAATAGAAAAATAGTAGACTGGAGTTTGTATTTTCTCCTGTGAGCCACTGTTTCCTCCCTATCCTTTCTTCTTTCCACACGAAAGAACATTTATTAAGTTCATAAAACCTTGCCATTTCACTTAGAAATCTTTAATGTAACTGAAATAATTCCTAAATCCTATAAAGAATAATCTGTATTACTTGGTCAAAAAGCTATCATTTGTTTTGGTGACTTTTTGTGGATGTATCATGATGTAGATGAAATGCAGCTTTTAGCTCTTAACGATTTTAAATGGGAACAAAAATGTTCAACAGTGATGTCCAAAGCAAAGATAAATCGTTATTTTAAAAAATAATGGTATTTAAAAATTAAAAAATTTTAGAGGCATAAATAGAAGATCATTCCCTAGATACAGTTGAGAGTCTTGATTAAGAGATTCAAAGTTGAGATTATGATTCAAAGCAAATGGTTTCTCTCTTGTCTATGCAAACCAGAAGCTTTTCCATTACTTATTAATGGCAGTGGTAGTAGGTAGTAAGACTCAAGTATTAGGGAAATGAAGACATCAAATAAAGAACTATTTTGACAGCTAATGTATAAAGATAGGAAGTGCTGTTATTTAACTACTAAATTTTTCCGACTGTTAAGAAATTTTCTTTTGCGTGGTTAAAAAGATATTTTATTAAAACAAACATGACAATTAACTTCTTCTAGCTAGAAAATAATTTCAGTTGAAATAATTTTAGGTTTTATAATGGCAACAGAGAAGTAGTAGAAGGGTAGGGGTGCCAGTCTTATTGTTCCATATTCATGGAAGAGTGGTAGAGCTGAATATTAATAGAACGTGTGTAATGCATTTTCCTTGTGGCCTTTTTGTATGCACTGTATCACTGAAAATTCACTGGTTTGTCTTCATATGGTTGCACATACGTGTATGTAAAATCTGAAGGGACGTCCCTTCTACACTGCCTCTCTGTGAGACTGAAATCTTTGTGAACAGCAATGTCTGCTTCCACCTTGCATGCCTGCTAGTCCTTTGTTAAGAGGTGTGAGGGCTGAACGACCACAAATGTCTACCAAGTTTCTAGGAATTTGCAGTTGTAAAATGGAGCTGTACCATTTGTTTGACTTCTAAATGAGCGAAGGTAGATACGGCACCAAGTTGGGCTAGATTATCCATTCTTTTCTTGAAAGCTAGACCATTTCAGAGCATACTTTGCATTAAAGAATTCTCACAGATTCTCTAGAGACAGCAAGTGCTCCCTTTTCTTTTCTATTTTGGTGCAATGAAGGAGGAAGGTAGCTCTAATAAAATCTTTAGCTTCTAGCAAAAGATAGCAGCCTTGCTAAAATCAAACCATGGATCCTGCTGGGTTTAGACAGTGAAGGTCTCTAGATGACCTTGCTGCCTCCTTACCATTGCAACACACGATGACTGTGCATTTGGCATTAACGGAAAAATCCAGTAATGGTAGGAGCCGCGTGCTTTTGGAGTTCCCATTCATCTCTGTCCCCACTGAACTGGCAACTCCAGCAAGTCTGGACTATAAAGCACCCAGGAAAATTGTGACACATGTTAGATACTATAGTAGTCAGCTTGAAGAACTGAGATAGGCACAGTCAAGTAACTTAGAAAAAGTTCCAGTACATTTCCACTCACCTGTTGTCTGGCTCCCTAGTAGGAAGTGGAGCAGCAGGACAGACCTGGTGTGGTGAGACAAAGATGTCTTGAATAAGAATGTTTTCCTGTACTAGGTCATGTCATTGTTTACTGAAAGTTCTTGCATTGTACATGTTCACATGTGTATGCATTCTTGTGTCTTGGAGCTTTTCCTCTATCCTCAAATAGAAAAGGAACTGATTCTGATTGAGTTGCAGGTTCCTCCGACTGTGACTCTCAACAAACTTAGTAAATGCTAAATACAGAGAGGATAGGATGGGTTTCTTGGTTGTGGTTTTTGGACATCTTGAAAGTATGTCATCAAGGCCTTGAGGAAGAAAGAACAAGTCTTTATAACTCTGAGGAGTAACTTTCTTCCCACTTACGTGTTGAACAAAAATCATCTGACCTTCTAATAAAGAAGCTGGTATTCTGGAGAAGAAAAAATTTAGACATATCTGGGGCTGATTTCACATCAGCAAGTATTTTTCAGAAGTGAAGAATTTATTTGTACTGTATTTTTCAGCCACCTGGTTTGATAACAATATTTTTTAAGAGGCCTGGAAACTAGAATCTTACACCACTGAGTTCTTGGGTACAAAGAACAGGCAGTCTGGTTTCCTTCCTGTCTGTTCCTCTTCAGAAGCATCTTTGGCAAGATATTAAAAGCAAAGGAGCTGGATTTCTACATTCATTTTGCATTAAATGAAAAAAACGTAGAGTTCAAGGGAAGGTTGTTTAACTCTCATTATTTCTTAAGCCTGAAGAAGAAACTGCATTGGCATTCTCATCTGATGCCTTTGAAGTCCCTCAGTTGCTTCAAGTGCTTTGAGACTCCCAGCTATTATGACTGAACTTTTCATCAGTTTGAGAGATAAGGACTAGATTTCTGCTTTTTTTGGTGAAGAAATTAGTTTGATAGTCACTGCGTACTGGTGGCTGCAGGTGTCACGGGTGAAACTTCCCGAATTCTTTATTCGCTATCTGTTTTTTTCCTGATGGCTTTTGTGTGTTGCAGCAGTGGTCTTTGCTGGTAAGCCTTGTGATATCAACGCACAATCTCCGTTGTTGCCAGCAGACTTCAGCTGTAGTCCACCACATCATGCAATTAATGCCACATAACTGAATATTTGCTTTAAGCATGTCCTTGGAGCGTTTTGGTGGCCTACTTCTCAGCTACTTACCATGTTTTAATCAGACATTAAAAAAATGTTTTGGATAATCTGTTTTTGGCATCCTAACAACATGCCCAGAGCAGCATAAGTGAGCCTGCAAGGCGGTAGCTTCGATGGGGTGCATTTGATAGCATGCTGATCGGTGTTCGGGTCTGTGTTTTGATGTGTTATGCTACCAAAGAGCCGAAAATGGTCCATATGGATTTTGAGATATGTGACATGATGACTATGAGTTCTCCAGGCATTACAGCTACTAAGAATGAAGATGACTATGTTATATGTTGCTTTTGCTTGAAGTCTTTCATTTCAGGGGTGCTGCTTTTATCTCCAAAGGCTGCTCTGGCTTTCATGATCCTCCCTGGGACTTTGTCATCATTAAAGGGGTTCCGAGATACTCTGCTACTCAAATAGAAGAATTTCTCTCCAAATGTCACTGCTGCACTGTCATTTTTCATTATTGGCCTGACACGCTTTTCACCATAGCTGGAATAGGATCTCTGTTTTCTATATACTGATGCTGAGGCCAAATTATTTGGCAGAGCAATCGAAACAGTCAGTAGTATGTTGAAGGTTCTCTTGTCTAGAATTCCTCAGCCCCAAAGTAGGCATTTAGGATTGTTTTAGGTCTGTGTTTGTCAGCAATTTATCTTGCCTAAGTCCCTGACACTTTTTATACGTGCCTGTTGTACACACTTAGCATTCTACAGAGAGGTGTCTAGAGACGTGCATAAATATCTAAGGTTTTCTGATGCATGTGGGCCGCGTACATACAGAATCATAGAATCATTTAGGTTGGAAAAGACCTTTAAGATCATCAAGTCCAACCGTTAACCTAACACTGCCAAGTCCACCACTAAACCATGTCCCTAAGCTCCACATCTACATGTCTTTTAAATGCTTCCAGGGATGGTGACTCAACCACTTCCCTGGGCAGCCTGTTCCAATGCTTGACAACCCTTTTGGTGAAGAAATTTTTCTGAATATCTAATCTAAACCTCCCCTGGTACAACTTTTGAGACTGTTTCCTCTTGTCCTATTGCTTGTTACTTGGGAGAAGAGACCGAACCCCACCACTCTACATCGTCCTTTCATGTAGTTGTAGAGAGCAATAAGGTCTCCCCTGAAGCTTCTTTTCTCCTGACTAAACAACCCCAGTTCCCTCAGCTGCTCCTCATAAGACCCTTCACCAGCTTTGTTGCCCTTCTCTGGACATGCTCCACCACCTTAATGTCTTTCTTGTAGTGAGGGTCCCAAAACTGAACACAGTACTCGAGGTGCGGCCTCACCAGTGCCGAGTACAGGGGGATGATCACTTCCCTAGACCTGCTGGCCACACTATTTCTGATAGAAGCCAGGATGCCATTAGCGACATTGGCCTCCAACTTCTGTCGGCTCATATTCGTCCAGTTGTTGACCAAGACCCCCAGGTCCTTTTTGCCACGAGGCAGCTGTCCAACCACCCTTACCCAAGCCTGTAGCATTGTATGCGGTTGTTGTGACATGGGGGTCTTCATTCTGCTCCCTGTCTTCCAGGTGGCTGGGTACCTGGGAGACAACTGGTCTTACATTAAAGACTGAGGCAAAGAAGGCATTAAGTGCCTCAGCCTTTTCCACATTCTTTGTCACTGTCTTTCACCTGCATCCAATAAAGGATGGAGATTCTCCCTAGCCCTCCTTTTGTTGTTAATGTATTTATGGAAGCATTTTTTTTATTGTCTTTTACAGCAGTAGCCAGATTAAGTTCTAAATGGGCTTTGGTCCTTCTAATTTTCTCCCTGCATAACTTTACGACCTCCTTGTAGTCCCCTTGAGGTGCCTGCCCCTACTTCCAAAGGTCATAAACTCTCCTTTTTTCCTGAGTTCCAGTCAAAGCTCTCTGTTCAGCCTGGCCAGTCTTCTTCCCCACCGCTCATCTTCTGGCACATGGGGACAGCCTGCTCCTGTGCCTTTAGGATTTCCTTCTTGAAGAATGTCCAGCCTTCCTGGACTCCTTTGCCCTTCAGGACTGCCTCCCAAGGGACTCTGTCAACCAGGCTCCTAAACAGGACAAAGTCTGCCCTCCAGAAGTCCAAGGGAGCAGTTCTGATGACCTTCCCCCCTCCTTACTTCTCCAAGAACTGAAAACTCTTATCATTTTGTGATCGCTATGCCCAAGACAGCCTCCAACCGTTCACATCACCCACAAGTCCTTTTCTCTTCACAAACAACAACTCCAGTGGGTCACCTTCCATTGTTGGCTCCTTCACCAGCTGTGTCAGGAAGTATACAGCAATCTAGGCAACTGAATAACAAACAAGACAACAGATGTATTATTTACCACTTTCCAGATGCCAAAGTTCCACTTTTATTGCTTACATCATGTTCTTTCTAGTATCCAGAATGTGGGAGCTCTCTCAGACACCTGGAAGGTTGGTCACCTGGGGTAGCAATGAAGTTATGAAGTAAATACAGAAGTAAGAAGCAAGAGTGGGTGGTGGCATTTTGGCTGGGTCTTCTCATTGCTTTTTAAGACTCTGCTAGAGTGCATGACTGCTTATGGAATGGAACATTTCGTAGTTGTTTGATTTCTGTGAATTGTATTTTATTATCCACATAGGCCTCACAATTAGTAATCAGTATAGTAGCCAGTGGAAAAACCCCTCACAATTTCATTAAAACTATTTGGCCTGTTTTTTGACTCTGTGTCAAATAATGCTAATCAGGATTGACTTTGAACAGAACAAACACAGATTTTTAGTAGAACAGAAACATATGATGGGTGGAGTTTTGTTGCTTTTTTGTGGGGTGGGGTTCAGCAAGGTGGAACAAGCAAGATAAAAACTATCTGGACAATGACTGGTGAGATGACAAAGTCAGAGAAGAACACAGTGAATTCTCTCAAAATATGAAGTTGTTGCTGTTGAGCTATTCTTTGAACTATTTTAATGAAAAATAAAAAAAGCATTTAACTAATTATGTCACATTTGTTTCATTCTGATTCATAGAAAATTTCACCTTGGGTAGGTTTACGCAAGATCAACATCTCCTACTGGGGATGGGATGACATGTCTCCTTTTACAAACACAACTCTGCAGTGGCTTCCTGGAGAGCCGAATGACTCTGGCTTCTGTGCATATCTAGAAAGAGCAGAGGTGGCAGGTCTGAAAGCGAATCCATGCACTGCAATGGCAGATGGTCTTGTGTGTGAAAAACCTGTTGGTAAGCAACCTCTTATACTCAGTTACTCTTACTGTCATGATTAGCAACCTGTTTGGGGTTTTGTTTGGCTAAGAGGGATAGTTTGACAATTTCGATTAAATAATTAAAAAAATTACTTTATTATTTTTTAAAAAATATGGAGCTTTAATCTAGAAAACAAATAGTATTCCTATTCCAGCAAATATTTATTTATGAATTAGTTGACGTGGCTTAGTTTGCATTATAGCAGAAGTCTTATAAATTGCCTCTAAATCAGAAGGAGTCAGTGACAATGGTGATTGTAGCATGGAAATGTCTGTGGAGGTGTTCAACAAAGCTGTTGTTTTCTTTCTGAAACATCACTGAACGTTTTTATGGTCTAAAAGACTGACAAAAGCAAAATTCTTGTCTCCATCTTTTAGGTTGGTTTGTATACACCGATTATTGTGGCAAATAGCCACTTGACAGTTCAAATTAGCATTTTCATGTTCCGATTGTCCTATGTTTCTCTTCATGGCTGTGAGGTTGAGCACTGAGCACATGAAGTTCTTTAAATTTCCCCTTCAGATTTGTTTTTTGCATTGTCTGTGCAAAACTGGCAAGTAGCTGCATTGGTGGTGTGTTGGGAACGCTGCCTGTCAGTCAGATGGTTTTGCTGTGAAATTGTCAGACTTGTTAACTTGTGTAACCACAGTGAGATCTTACCGATCCTTTATTTTCTTCTAAGCAATTCCAAATAGTAATGTAATTGCAAAGTATATATTTTACTCTCGTTGCTGCTGTCATTTATATTTCCTAAAAATGTCTTCTTTTCACAGTGTTCTTAATTTTGAGTCAATAGTTAATTATTTACCAGATGTTTCTCAGGATATTAAAAGATACAGTCACAATGGAAGAGACATCTCAAAATGTAAAGGATACACTCGGTGGAACACAAATGACTTTATTAAAATGCAGTATTTTACAATTAGATCAACATTATATGCATCTGTTACTGGTGTCTTGTTTTAGGTTTGTTTTGTTTTTGATCTTGAGGTGCTTCAAAGACTATAGCTGTCAAAGTTCCTCAGCCTTATGAGAATACTTTTATAGTTCAGCTGATTTTTCTTAGGTTTTTTTTTTGCATTTTTTATTAATTGCAAACCACAGCTTGAATACGTACATAGTTGGTAAAATCGAGGACCAGCCATGGTTGAGTGATTTGGTGTACTATATTAGCAGATGAAGAATGGCTTGAGAACTAAGCTTGTATTGGATATGGGTCAATAATATATAAAACCATGGCAATACACAGGAGGGCTCAATCCTGATGTTTCACAAGGCGCTTCTGTATGGAAAATATTGTGCTATCTATACTTTTGTGTTCCTGCCTAGGAATTACTATACTCTCGTTCTTGTGCACTTTACAGTTTTATTTGAAATCAAAGCAAAAATCAGGAGTTAGGGTATACGACTTCTTTTTGTGTGTTACAACTTTTCGAGATGACATACACCTCTAACCTAGTCAAAATGTGGACTCTATTAGAGCAAAACAAAAAATCCCAAAACCCAACCACCACCACCAACAAAAAAACCCTAACAACCAAGCAAATCTGTTTTGCATTGAACAATGTTTCTTTTGTTACTTTCCCTGGATTCTAATGTCTTTCTGTAAGGCAAAATTTTCGGGGATTAGTCATAAGTAGAATATTTGTTGCTTATACGCTGTTAAACTAATGAAAACAATAGACCCAGAACTCTCCTGTACTTGCTGTAGAAGTTTGAGACTTATTTTATGTCATGTATGTGCAAGTAACTAAGCTGACATTACCGGGCAATGAATATTAAATTTACTGTTTTGCTATACAGATAAAATAGCTGTGAAAATTTTTAAATGGACTCTTTTAGAGCTCTAGTGTGACTCATGCAGAGTATTACTTAGTAATTTTTATAAACTATTATTGTATTTATATACTGCAGTGTAAGTTTGGATGAAGTTATTTATAGATAATTAAGGAAGCAACCACTTTCAGTTTAACCAGGATTTTTTTTAATGGAATATACAATTAAAGAAAAAGGAGATTGCACTTGTGTTCAAAATTACAAATGTTTGTGTCTCTTTTCCAGTTAGTCCCAACCAGAATGCCAGACCCTGCAAAAAGCCATGCTCCCTGCGAACAACATGTTCTAACTGCACGAGTAACGGGATGGAATGTATGTGGTGCAGCAGTACAAAACGATGCGTTGACTCAAACGCCTATATAATCTCCTTCCCATACGGACAGTGTCTAGAATGGCAAACTGCCACATGCTCCCGTGAGTATCTTAATGGACGTTCATCCTATTAAACATCATAGAGCATCTGTATGAATAGGACACAGCACGTCCACTAAAGATAAAAATAATTTCTGAGGAATCACCTTAGATAGCCACTAATGAGGGCAGTTAGTACTGTGTATGTATTTTCTACTTACAGGAAAAAATATTGGTAATTCTTTCACAGTGAAGCGTATTGAGTCTGTTAGAACAGATACTAAAAAGTGTTTATTATTTTCAGATAAAGTACCATGGTTATGGATGTGACCAGTATTAGTGTGTCAAATAATGGCCATGAGGTGGAACAAAATACTGTTAAAATTAGAGAAATAATAGGCAGACCTTAGACTTACACCACATCTAGTTATTAAAAAAAAGATACGCTGAATTCAGAGTTTGCAAGAATCTGATTTGTTTTGCCAGTGGATTCAAATCACATTTTTGTAGCGTCCCCTTTGGAAGCACATTTCATCAGAAATTGATGCAATATCTCTCTTGGAGAATACGAAACCTACTCAATGTACCTCTCAGTGTACCGTTCAGCTAAAGGTACTTCTTCCCAAGTCTGTAGTGACTGGGCCTTGTTAAATTCAGCACCGTGCAGTTCCAGTTTATATTGGTGCCATAATTCATGTGGATGCTGGAGCGAACTGCCTGATGTCTTACGTTATTGTCTCAGTCGTGGTTTATTTAGAAAAATTCCTCAGTTGCTATCCTACAGAAGCCTGGATCTTAGTAATTTTACTGTCCTGCAAGTTTTGATTACAATACTACTTGTAAGGACTCCAATACAATGGAACCCAAACTTAATATATAGGACTTCTGAAGTGTACTGTTGAACTCTCATTATTGCTATTCTCTCTGAGAGTGTTTTTCTAGCAACTTGTGACTTCCTTTCCCTTTCCTTAAGAGTCTTTGGATATCAGCATCTCTGGAACATTTTATTTCTGGATATGTTGTGGCAGGATTGATGATGTTGTCCAACAAGAAGCAACTTGCATTAAGGTCATAATTAGATCATGATTCCATTTAATAGATTATGGATGCAAATACAAAAGGTAGTTACTTGCTAAGCCTTGGGAAAATATAAGTAAAATAAGGTCCCACCATATCTTTAATAGGGGACTGTTGATACATTCTAATTTTAAGAGATTAGAATCTTACATCCTCTAAACCCAGCAATCAGCCCATGTTTGGTTTAAGAACAAAGCGATAATAAGAGCACTTAATCTCTTGTCCCATAGATTTGGAATAATAATACTGTAATTATGTCAATGTTTCTCTCTCGTAACAGTTCACTAAACTTTTTTTCACTCCTTTTAGAAATCAGTTTTGCAACTTATAAAATATTGATAGTGAGTTGTGGCAGAAGATAAATAGATTGAAAATTTGGAGATAAAATAGACAGAAAGCCACATGAATGATGCTTAGCTTTTTAAAATAGCATATATTATTTCAGCCTGAACTTTTAATTCAGTTTTTGTGTTTGGGTAGTATTTGCACATCATGCAGATTCGATTTGTTTGCGGAACACAAAAAATTGTTTTTAACTTAATTTGTCATTTTTGTCAGGTCTGTAGAAGTTTATATTAAATAAGGCAAACGGGATTTGCTATATACCAGTTCATCATTATTTAAAGGCAATTTTGTGTGAAAATGTATTTTCTATTCAACAAATTAAAGGAAAACAAGATTCCATGTCCGTAAGCAGTTTTTTTCAGAGTTTAAAGCATTAGATATTTTGCATTTAAACAAGAAAATGAGTGTCCAAATGAAACATGGTTCAGACATTGTTTCATTCTAAATGACTTGAAAATTTTATTTGGTAGATATATCATTATTGCTGCTGAGGTAATGAAGTATTAAGTGGATTCCCTTATCAAGGGGTAGTGTTTCTACTTACTTGAAAAATGGACTGTAACTGTACCCTAAAAAAAAATTTTAAAAATCCTCTTTTAAAAATTTTTCTTTTTTACTCTGAGTGACTGATTTCTGAGTTTTTTAATGTTTTGCTCTGAATGAATAAAAAAAAACCTCAGAACTTCACACAAGCATGTATAATTTATAAAAAAAAAACCAACCCAAACCAAAAAAACAAACAACCAACTGAGAATTTCTCATTTATTTTCACAACTGGGAATTAAAATGAAGAATGCTGTTTTATTGGAGACATCTTGTCATTTTAATACCTGCTTGCCAAAAAGTTGCATTCCACTCTTCCTCACATCTTCCATCCATTATGACTTTGGATTGAATAGCTGACAGTTGAACAATCTTGGACGACCTCTAGAATTTAAAAGGGAAAAAAAAAATCTGTGTGAATACTCCCTTCTTCCATAAACAATCACTTCTCAGTTAGCTCTCTTCAGTTTTGCAGCTGAATGCCACTACAGAGACTATCTGAGGATTTTCCCTTTTGGTTCTCTTTTATCTTCCATGAAGATAGTGCTGCTGATATGTCAGAGCTGTTTTCGCCCAGCTTTATAAATAGCAACGTGAGAATTGTTCGGATCTTCTACACTGCATCTCTGAAAGGGCAAACCAGCCAGTACAGAATGGTGGTCTTTATTTTTCTGCTGATCTTCTAATGTATTCAAAAAACAAAATTTGTATCATTCAGCTTCAGATCTGATGAGGTCTGGCTTTAAACTGTTTTGTGTCACATGATTGATATTGATTTCCAAGAACAGTTGAACTCCTCCTCCCCCCCCCTTTTCTATGTTTGGGAAACTTGAAACATTTCCTCCTATTTGGATTCTTCCACGTCTAATGATACAAGAGCTCATGATCCAGCTTTCTGTACTGTTAAAGTCCTTTTGAAATCTCATTCAGATTCTTAACTGCCAGTTTTCTTGATATCTGCATGTATCTTTATACGACTGGAGTGTTTTTTTCTCTGACAACTTTCCTTAATTTTAAACAATTTTAATAGTTGCTGTGGTCACAGTAGCTACCTTTCTTCTGCTCTTGGTTTATTTAATTAGAAATGCAATTGTTCTGCTTAGTATAGCCTTTATAACATGGATTCAAGTCTTGCCTTTATGGAGTAGAGTGGTCCAGGTAGCTGTGAACATGAGTATTGGATACAGTGTCCTCGCTGCAGCTGAGCCAAATTGAGAAGTTGCACTCATGTAGAAGCCATTTGAGTGTCCCAAAAAAACCTCTTTAAAATACTTTCTTTTTAAAAAGAAACTTAGTCTATTTCTGGCTTCCTGGTAGAATCTTCCCAAAGTTCACGTGTGCTTTTAAATTTATTTTTTAAGTGTCTACAGAGTTGATGTGAGAAGAGACAGGGACCCCTAGTGATCAACGTTCAAATGATTCTGATGTTAATTTAGTTCAGTGTTACAGCATTAATTAAAAAAAATTAAGATGTAGCAGAAAAATCTCAAAGAAATGGTGAACTCTAGTGGTGTTTCTGAAGATACTAAATTGTTAAATTTTTATTGATAAGAAATGCCAGTAAATTCAGAATATGATGGTTTTTTGATTCTAAACAGATTTCGTAACATATGAGGAAGACCGTTTCTATGAGAAATTAAATTATTTAAATAAAATTTTAGTATGCAAATTAAAAAATGAAACCTGATTTACTCTAACAGACAAGACTCTTAAAGTGTAGTTCAATTAAATGAGATTGCATTATGAGTTATATCTTAAGAATTCTTTCTTTGGAAAGATGTGTTGTGCTTGTTTCAAAAGTTCTGTCTAAAAAGACTGAGTCATGTTTGTAGATGAATACCCGGGTGCGATCCTGGGATACTTTGTACCCAAATAAAGTTTAGGTTTGAGTTTGAATTATGACAATTCTTAGATTATTATTATCACTCTTATTTGGATTATTGGCCTTGTCTTGAATTCTAGAGTTTTTGTTGGAAGGACCGTTTACATCAGTAGAATTAGTAATGTACGCATCCCATAGCATATATTAATAATAAGTACAGAAGATATATTTTATCATGGAATTTAATGAAGATGCATAGTATTATTGTTCTGCTTCATTATCTTTGTTTATTTGAAATCTTTGTTGTTGCATTGTCGTGTAAGAAACACCTGCTGTGTATTTTGTGATCTGTGAAGTACAACATTTAAAGGAAATGGAGATAATCTTACTAGTGTTACTGAAATTTTTTAATTTGCACAAGCAAAGAGAAATGCAAAACTGTATCTTCATCAGCTATTGTAAAAGCCTAGCCCTTATTTACAAAAAACCCCACCCAAAACCCCAACCCCAACACAAAAAAACCCCTTACATTAATATTGTATTCCATGAAATAAAGCTCAAAACTGCTCTGGACTGAGGACCTGTGGACAGTGTTTGGAACAGCCCGGGTGTGGATGGTGTAACGATCCCAGTAACACTGGAAAAGGACAATGTTTGGAAGGATCATCAAGAGGCCCAATGAAGCCTGCTGGTGTGCACTCTAATGAAATGGTGCTTGACACTACGCTTTGTCCAAAAGAGAAAAATTATGAGTGGTCTTTTATACAGTGTCCAGGTAAGGTCTGCTTCCATCCTTATATGTGAAATAAGAGCTGTTTCTCTGTTTAGGCATGCCAAATTAACATAATTATTTTGAGTAATACAAA
Organism: Larus michahellis; assembly: GCF_964199755.1. Classification (NCBI taxonomy): domain Eukaryota; kingdom Metazoa; phylum Chordata; class Aves; order Charadriiformes; family Laridae; genus Larus; species Larus michahellis. Next base: position 64,872,718 of record NC_133901.1, read on the forward strand.
TAGCATTTGCACAAGAAATTTTTTTTCTAAAATATTTCCTAAATGTATAGTTAATCTCTGTCTACTGAACACAAATGTGGTCACTGTCATACAAGTTCACACGGGAAATGTAATGCCAATAGTTTAACCGAAATCACTGTTTACTTGTTAATAAGTTTTCACCCATCCTATCCATCTACTTTTTCAAATCCAACTATATGGATTTGCTTCGGCTTTTGCTTTCTTCTGGCTTCTGTAGCCATCAAAGAGCAGCACAGTTGAGGAGACACTATCCATAGGCAGGTGCCGATGACCAGGAACAGGAACTTCCCGTGTCCCCGCTCTTCATGCCAAAGTCTGGCTGGCCGTGAGAATGGGGGGCTGCCAAATACCCGAGCTGTGCCTCCAGTCTACCTTTTAGACATTTTGAGTAAATGGAATGTACGCTTTTGCAAGCTTAAAGAGCATCTCTGCAGTCTAAATTTAAGCCATACCAATCTGATGATCGTATTTTAATTTTTAAGTTCATTGGAAAAGTAAGCAAGACATGGGGTGCTTTAGGGCAGTGGAAGCTGAGCTTGGTACAGCCTCCTGCATGGAAATACTCAAACCCTGAAAGCGATGTGTGAAAGCAGCGGTGTAGTAGTGCAGGGAAATGAAAAGCACGCTGGGGAGTTTGACAGACCTCCAGTGGTAATTTACAGTAAATAATACAGCTTAAAAGACAGCTTGGAAAGTTGTTTTTTTTAGAATAAATAGTGTAATTGTACTAAAAGTATTTTTCCAGCAACTGTTCCTACTGCTGATGTATTTGAAAGCTGGAGCTTCTCTAGAATCAAAACTTCTGTGGGTACCTGCAACTGTTTGCTCTCCTGGGTACTTTTTTCAGCAGTGTATTCTCTGTGTATGTGTGTGTACGCATATATATGTGTGTGTATACAGTATTATTTAGAAAGTGACATCTCTGAAGAAAGTTTTAATTTGGGAACTTTTTTTTAAATCAATAGGGAGAGAATAAAATTTTTAAAGGTTTAGAAACTGAAATGTAAAACTAAGTGAACACTGTCAAATGTTCAGAGTTCAAACCAAAAAACCTCAAACCATCTAATACTGTTTCCTGAAAAAAGAAGCCTCTAGGAAATTTCTGGAAACAATAGAATGACAGTACGTTGTCTAGAAACTTCAGTCCTTGGTCTGTGTGTTAAAATACAGGTAGGTTGATAATACGTGCAGTTAGACTTTCACTGCAATACACAGTATCTACAACTAGTGGAATTGTAATGGAGATATATATTGCTTGTCTGAAATGTTTGAGTTAGACGATTTCATCACCTTGGTTGTTTAATGGATAAAATGCTGTATTTGTTGTGTGTTTTGACCACGAACTCACTGCAGCTCCACTTTTGTTTTGAAACCCAATAGTTTTGTGAGTTTGAGGCACATCCTACAGAAGTCATAGGAATAAAATTTCAATTGATGTGAAATTTCATTTTGATTGGTATAGGCTGTAGGTTTTATTCCCAAGCTTTTGTTTTCGTTTTCTGAAAATATTATCTCTAATGGATTATACTGACACAGTTTATTATTCTTAGCACAGCAATTATTTGATGTACTAGAAATAAGATAGAATGTAATATGTATATAAACTTACTGAACAGTTTGTTGTTTGGATGAAAATAAAAATAAATAGGTTATAACATAGTTTGGAGATTATTTTGCCACATGGATGAGTAGTTGGCTAAACCATTCATGTTCGTTCATGTATGCACTTAGTTTTCCTTGTAGAATCATAGAATTGTTAGGGTTGAAGGGACCTTAAAGATCATCTAGTTCCAAACCCCCTGCCCTGGGCAGGGACACCTCCTACTAGACCAGGTTGCTCAGAGCCCCGTCCAGCCTGGCCTTAAAAACTTCCAGGGATGGGGCTTCCACCACCTCTCTGGGCAACCTGTTCTGGTGTCTCACCACCCTCATGGTGAAGAACAACTTCCTAACGTCCAGTCTGAATCGACCCATCTCTAGTTTTAATCCATTCCCTCTAGTCCTACCATTACCCGACATCCTAAGAAGTCCCTCACCAGCTTTCTTGTAGGCCCCCTTAAGATACTGGTAGGCCACAATAAGGTCTCCTCGGAGCCTTCTTTTCTCCAGGATGAACGACCCCAACTGTAGTTCCTATCCATGCTCTCTGTTGTGCCCCTGGGCAGTTGTGTTGGTGTTAAATATTTTAAATTCATTCTCATTTTCTGTGTGTTCAATACTTTAGAACTAGTATTTGGCAGGTAGCGTAAAAAAAGCGTTTCTTTTTGTGACTGATCATTTTGAAATCAATAGGCCTAAAAGCAGCTGTCATAGTATTTCTTTTTATATGAATACATTTTTTTTTTTTCATCACATTTCCATTTTAACTGGACTATTATTATAAATAAAATGGCAAATACCATACATATGTAAAAAAAAAGAAAAATAAATAGTGTCGGGTAGTGTTAGGTAGAATGTAAGCCCAAGTTTGCATTTAAAGCCTAAATTTCTCCTCTGAAAAACAGTGTGAATTGATTCTAACTAGTTTGTTTAAAACTAGTTAAAGTATTTTTACACTAGATCTAGATTGTAATGCAGACCTGGTTTTTGTATATTTTTCTTAGCATTAAATTTTTCCTAAAACTATAATTACCAACATTTGTCAGCATCAGCAACCATTTCAACAGAGAGGTCAAAAGCAAATTAGTCATAGAATTACTTATCTTCAGGGCAGAATCAGCTGAAGATTCAGCTACATCACATTTGTACGTGTGAGAAAAACTACTCTGTTGCTTCCACTGACGCAAAGTAAAATGACTTAAGGAAAATTGACTTTTTAAATTTAACTCCTAGTTCTTATTTAAAGATCCTTACTGCATCCCGTTATTCTAATTATTACTGTAATTATTTAATACTGATGTCTCCAGTTTGCACTTGTTTGTATCACAGAAAGTTGTTGCAATGTGCAGTTCTTCTGGCGCTTCACTTTTCTCAGTGAAAATCAGCAAAAATGTAATATAATTTTTAAATGGTGTGCCATTTAAATTGCAGGTTGTAGTAGTTCTTGTTGCACATATATTTTTAGTTTGATTTAAAATCTCTTCCATTATCTTTGCCTTAATGAAATGTAAGACTATCATATATGACCAGAAAATATTATCACTTGCAGCAAACTAAAATTCACAATAAAAAAATTGATTTTACTTTCATTTATCCTTTAAATAACACAAAAAATAAGAAATATGAAACTAAGCATTAGAAAGAATAGATGATGTACACATCAATGACCCACTAATTAGAGAATACCAGAATGAAACATTCTCCTTATATCGTGATACAGTCTTAATTAGGCAATCATACTTTAATAGAACACCTATCTAATTCGCTGTTTGAACTTTCAGTTTATTGGGACGCATTTTTTTTTTTTTTTACATTTGCTTTAAGTAATTTAATGTGTAAGACATACAAACAAAACCCAAAATGGAGCTGCAATTCATGGTACTTTTGTGTAGCTTTTTCTGGGAAAGCCAACACTGCAGAACGGAAAACTGCCTGGAGGAAAATACCACCAAGTTGTCTAAAAATCAAGTGTTCTTAGCAAGAAGAAAACTTGTAATTTCGAAGGATGTTTATTCAAGACAGTGTGAAAACTTCTGGTCTAGTAGTACAGAAATGTTTGATACTTGTTTACAAGGTTCTGTAGGCATAGCTACAGAAAAAGGAAGAGATTGCAAACTTGGGAGCTTTAATGGTTTATGAGCCAAGCCTGGCGATGACTGTAAATGTATTAAGTTACTAAATTCTAAAACAGCTCTAAAAACCTTTAAGTCATGCAGTGAGAATCTCTTTTTTTTTTTCTCTTTTTTTTTCCTAGCCAAGACACCATGACATTTAGATTAAGACTCCAAATAATAAAAAAAAAAATAAATTAAACCGAATGATGTTATTGAGATATCTGTCCTATGCTGGGCCTTACACACCCCTCGCCAGTAAGGGATCGGCAGGTTTGATGTAGTCTGGCACTTGACAAGGTGCTGTAATTGTCGCTAATCTGCTGAGCACCAGGAGCTCCGAGGTCCCAGTCTACAGTGAGGTCATCCTTCAAAACCTCCTGGTCGTTCGGCCGAGTCCTGGCAGCAGGATCAATGATTCTGGCGGAATTCACATTGTGATTTTGCTGCAACAGTGATCAGTACTTTCTGAGTTTCTTCAAAATGTGGAACGCTGAAGAGGAGTTGTGGTGCAAGATAGGTGGTTTGTAGTGTTGCTGTTTGACAAAAAGCAATTTCACGCTCTTAGGGTCAATTTATGTCAGTAAGAGTTCCAGTTTTTCTACTCTGACCAAAGCTGGCTGTAGTGAGGAGGGACTGGAGATGTTTGATGTGGCTCAGATGTCCTTAAAACCCCTTAATGTGCCAAAGCTAATGGGAGGATCAGAACTGTTAAAAATAAGGCAATCTTCGGTTAATTCTTTTGTAAGTTCTTTCTCCCCAGTAGATACAAGTTTGAGTGCGAGTTGTTCACGTTCTCCATCACAGTAGCCCTTCAAATGCTTCACAGCGGATTGCATGTAGGTGTGGGGGGTTTTATTTGCTCTCAGTTGGTGACTTACTGTCTCTTGAGAGGTTTCTTAAGCGACTGGGCAGCATTTTAAAGCTAAAGGACTGGATTCAGTCACTCACAGTGGCAAAAAGACTTTCTCACACGCCTTAAGCTCACGTGTCACTACATGGTCAACTTCTGTGCTATTTTGTGTGAATACATGTTTTGTATGTATGCTATGTATATAGCATGCTATATACATGCTATTTTAAAGAGGTTCTGTGTTAAAGTACAAATGTATGTGCTGGTCATTAGTCAGGAGACTCCTCAGAAATACATTTGACCACAACTTCGTAATCACATAAGGATGATTTTGTTCCCAATAGCAATTTAGTAATGACTCTTTAAATGTTACATTCTAGCTTGCCAGTGCAATGGCCACAGCACCTGCGTCAACAGTAATGTCTGTGATCAATGTAAAAACTTAACAACAGGAAAACAGTGTGAAACGTGCATGCCAGGATATTATGGGGATCCCACAAATGGAGGACAGTGTACGGGTAAGTTGTTCTGCTGGGAGGAAAAAAAAAAATTGAAATGACATTTTATGTAATGTGAATTTAACTTTTTTACTGTAACATGAAATTAACTTTTCTTTGAAGGTAAAATGTTTACTCATGAGCCGATCAGCTAAATTAATGATTCAAAATCAGATTAATATTTTTAAGAGAAACTTTGCATTCAGAATCATCATTTTGCAGTTGTTGTTTGGTCTGGATGCTCTAAGAACAAGACGGTAATTTAAAGATGCTCTCCCAGTTAGGGAAAGGAGGAGAAAGGAGCTGTTTTGTGGGAGCAACACCTTAAATCCTGATATTCCAGAGAGGCATCGTTTCATTCCATGTAAATGATCCTCTTAAAAGCAGTGAGAAGTTTCTTATAAATGAAGTTTGGCACCTACCATAATGTCTGATAGCACTGATTTGTATAAATGTGTGATGCTAGTGGAAAAATTACACATTTAAGAGACCAACGCATGTTATTCATGTGTAGTTCAAACAGAAAAGCCTGGTACCCGGAGGATTGTAAGGTACCCTAACCTATTCAATCTGTTCAGTTTTCTAATTGCTGCATTGGAGGATTCTCCTTGAAGTGAAAGAGAGGATGAAGTCCAGTAATGCAGATGGTTTTTGTGTATTGCCGTAGGGCTGCTTTTTTACTTGCATGGGTGATTTTAAAGTTGACAGGTACTCCTTCCCTTATAACTAAATGGGGGAAGGTGGGGGGTATATCCAATATGAAAAGTAATTAAGGTAGCTGAGATTGAATCTAGGAGGCTGCTACAAAATTTTGTCCTATGATGATTTCTTCTCCGTTGTTGTTTCTTTAACTGCACTTTTGCTTGTTAAGGCATGATTATTCATTTAAAGGCTTCACTTGTTCCTCAGCACGTTAACATGCAGCAGTCAATGCATAAAGCTGCGCATCTGGTAAACTCAAGCACGATATGTAGAAAGTGTGTTCAAGGGGATGGAAAGACTAATGTCTGCCCCTATTGACAATTGCACATTTTGCTGTTGCTTTATGACACTTTAAATAATTCTTAATAGTTCTCTTATTTCCTGAAGTTGACAAAATGCTCTTTTGCTGTCTATAGCACTTTATGGCAAAATGATGTATTAATAGAGCTTTTATTCTTCAGGGATACGTTAGCTATCAACCAAATAAGCATTCCATCACCTTTAGTGAATTACGTGTAGTACAATAATGGCTAAAATCAATTTATAAGACCAGTAAAATTATAAATTTTATGACTTGTTTTTTCAACCCTAGTCTTTAGAAGTACATATTTTTATTGGTAGACATGATTTTAACAGGAGCTATTTAAACTAAAGAATGCTTTAAAAAACAAAGATTGTCATTATTTTGAGGCCTTATCTGCATTGGTATATTTTTGTAGTATAGAGCCCATAAATCTGTTTAAGTCTTTAAGACATTTTGATGAATGTGGTCATTACGAACTGTTAGATTTTCTTCAGTATCATGATTTTTCTTCCTATGATAGAGGTGCCCAAATTGTGGGCCAGGGATTTCTGCAGGAAATAATACCAATGATCCATAGATAAGCCAAATCAATTTTACTTGGATTTAAGAGGATTTTGGAACCATAGTTCAGATCAGGCAGTGTGCAAATCTAAAGAAAGAAAGAGATAGTTCTTTTTTTAATTTTTTTTTTTTTTGTTCCACCTTCATTCTGCTAATGTTTTTGGCAACAAAAAAAGAAAGTAGCTGCAAATTAAAACCATAATTAAAGTAAAGGCATAAGGAAAAAATATGATTGGAAGGAAGGGCAACCCAGTCAGAAGCTGAATTTAAGTGTGACTGAAATAATGAGAAAATGAGACAGGAAATGGTATGGAATAGTCAATCAAAGAAGAAAAGTCATGAAGAACTGAAAAAAAACCCCCAGTCATCCTCATAGTCCTTTCTCATGCCGCTTTTCTCTGCTGCTGCTGCCAGCTAAGTTTCTGGCATAACCCTACCAGCATTTCTTTTCTACTGACTCACCCTTCTGCACAGGGGCTGAGACTGCCTGAGCACGTGGTGCATTTTTTCCTCAGAGCTCCCGAGTTATTTCTTTGAGGATCCAGATTGAAAACTTTTTAAGGGAATGACAAGGTAATGGCTCTAACTCCTATACTACAGCTGTAATGCTGTAATATTCTTCATACAACAAGTTGCTATAGTTACAAGGGTGTAACTTGGTTATGAATTGGAGAGCAGCTGAAGCTGGGAAAAGAAGTTGTACTCAATCCCGACAGTTGAGAGGCAAAGTGGCATACAGTAGGAGAAAAACTAAGAATTATTCTCTTGATGTACTCATGACATACTACATAAAATATTTTTTTTCCCAGTGGCCTGACAAAAATACTTATGAATTCGTACATGTATTCTGCTGTTGTGTTATATACATTTATAGGTAAAATCTCACCTCCCAACTTTGACTATTGGTGATATAGACCAAAAAAAAAGATTTCCAAGAAAAACTTCCTTTTCTCTTATAGGCTGGATTAGCCTTTGTTATTCCTTAGATCCCTGATGATCTTGAAAGGAAGGAGGAGATGCACAGCAAGTCTATCAGTCCTCAGAAAACTTTTTTTTTTCCTTAACTATGCCAATCCTTTCCTAAATCCGTTTTTATAATTTTAGGAGGTCATTCAGAAAGCTCTGAAAGAAGCTGACTGTCCACTCCTGAGTGATCAGTTATCTTCTACCTTTGTCCAGGGATGGAAAACTTTGTATGTTTATAACTATTGTCCTTATTATACTCTGGGAATGATGATGCCTTTACAACCGTCATCAGATAATCGATACATTCATAGTGGTATTGTATCGTGTTATACTATCAGATTACTATGAGATGAGTAACAGTTGTTGTAGGAAGAAGATACAATTCATGTTTCCGAAGGTTTTGAATAGTTGTGATTAAACAATGGCTAAAAATAAATTGACTTTTCTGGATTTTTGCTCACTATAATTGCTGACACTTCAATAGCTTTAAAAGAAATTTAAGGACTCGCTTTGCATCCTGATATGATGCAGGCTTAGTAGATGTGACAAACCTAAAAATAAGGACAAAGAAAAGATAGAGGCATAATAACAGGCTTCTGTTATTATAAGCAAAAGGGAGCTGAAAAGAGAAAATGATGATAAAGTGCCTTCCCCTACTTGGGCTGAGGAAGAAGTAATGGGATTGCGTTGCAACAAGAAAGATTAAGGTGGAATACAAGGAAAACTTTCTACTGGTTAAACTGTGACATAGATTGCATAAAGACATTATGAAATATGCATTATCACCTACACTATATTTTTAAAATTCTCAAGTTTCTCTAGCTTTGGAAAAGGGCAGTGGACTAGCTGATTCCACATATTCTTCTCCAGTCCTAATTTTCAAAAGATTCTCAGAGTCTGAGATCTAGAATGCAGGGAGGTATTGAGTAAGGGTAAAGTATTTCAATTATATAGGAAAATGATCTATGTATAGAAAAATGACTATGGATATTTGCCATACTATGAGTGCTTAATAAGGATGTTCGTAAGTCTTACCTGTTACTTATTTTGGAATCTGTAGCATTATTGTTACTGCAGCATTAAAAAGCTTTCCATCTAATGCAGGTTTACTCTGTGATTGATCCTCGCTCTAGTTTATTTTTTGTGTCAAAAGCTGTGACTATAATTTTATTACAGTTATCTGTTCTTATTCTTAATTAAAAATAGTTTCAGGTAGTTATTATGTCTGATGTGAAACAGGTAGCCAAAACATAAAACGAAATTAATTTGTTACCTTATGATATATTTTTAGTTACACAAAAAGATTTGCATGCTTTGTTGGAAATTAATGATATACAGTGCACTAATTAGTAAGTCCAGACCCTGTGTGTGTGCTTAAGATTTGTAAGCTAAACCCCTGTATGGCAAAGAAAAGCGTAAAATGATAGTACCATCAAAGTTACCGTGTAAAGTTACAGCATCCTTTTCAAGAATCGGGGCACTGTGCAAGAAACTAAGAGGGAAGCCAGAGGCAAATTCTTAATGTGAGGGAACAGAGCATGCTGACAAGGGACAGGTTTTGGGTTCCAGACCAAGCTCCAGTTCTGTTTACACCTCTTATCTGACTGGTCTGGAGTGCAGACGCATGAGCGACCCTTGGAGTGCTAAATGCAGTGCTGTCAGTCTGTGCCGGGAATATTTAAGAAATCAAAGCTCCAGTGATTTAACAGAATAAGGCGCGCACACACTCTGTATTGTGGTGAAGCTTAGATGAGAGCTGCCCAGCTCAGCCTTGTTTGCTTCTGAGCAGGTAAAGCTCTCCAGATGTAGGGAGCCTTGTAGTCTGAGGTGTTGAAGAGTTGGAAGGCAGATATTCCAAATTACTTTCTTTCTTTTTTTTTTAAATTCGGCTCAAGTCCCATTTGAGGTACAACTTTGAAGCCATGACTATAAAAAAATCAGTAATAGAAAATTCATCATTAAATATTGATGGATTTGGAAAATAAAGGAGCTCTGACTGTAGATGGGAAAGATACTGATTTGCTGCCTTGGTGGTTTCTCTTAGTGTTATGTTTTCTTCAAGGGCTTGTTCTGTCATGTGCTGCGTGTCTGGGAAATATGCAAAGCTTTTATAGAAATTCTAGAAAAAGAGTTATACGTGTACAACAGACTGCAGCTTAAAGTAACAGGAGAAAACTGGATGGGAGATTGCTTGGAACAATTTTGTGTAATCTTGGCAGCACTTTTTAGCATTATTTTCAAACTTATTAATCATCTACTTAGTTGTCAATGTTAAAAAAAATTACTCTAGCTGCTTATCATCTTGTCATTTTCTTTATGCATGGTATTTTTAAAAATTATTCTTAAAATGTATGAGATGCCAGGAGAGAATTCTTTACAGTAACTTATGACACACACTGTGAATGTATAATACATTTAATAATATGATAACGTAAGCACTTTGCTGTATTGCCCTTTTTTCATAAACTGATAACATCCCAAACAGCGTTCAGTTTTCCCATAATTGTACTACCATTGCTGTTGCTTTTACAGTAGGAGTAAAACACTGAGTACCAGCGCAGCAGGAACATCATGTTTTAACTTGCACCTCACGCTGTCTAAGCAGGGTTAAAAGGCATGGTGTTTAAGACACACTGGTGGCCATTCTTTAAAAGCCTCCTACCAGATAGGCTGTATGGGTGAAGTTTTTTAAGCAAATCTGTAGCATTTCTATTTCCTTTATAGATCATAGAATCATAGAATTGTTGAGGTTGGAAGGGACCTTTAAGATCATCGAGTCCAACCTTTAGCCTACCCTGACAAGAGCCACTTCTAAACCATGTCCCTCAGTGCCCCATCTACCCTTTTTTTAAACACCTCCAGGGATGGTGAATCCACCACCTCCCTGGGCAGCCTATTCCAATGTTTAATAACCCTTTCAGTGAAAAAATGTCTCCTAATATCTAATCTAAACCTCCCCTGACGTAACTTGAACCCGTTTCCCCTCGTCCTATCACTTGTCACCAGGGAGAAGAGGTCAGCCCCCATCTCTCTACAACCTCCTTTCAGGTAGTTGTAGAGGGTGATAAGGTCTCCCCTCAGCCTCCTCTTCTCCAGGCTAAACAACCCCAGCTCCCTCAGTCGTTCTTCATAAGGTTTGTCCTCCAGACCCCTGACCAGCTTTGTAGCCCTTCTCTGGACACGCTCCAACACCTCAATGTCCCTCTTGTAGCGAGGGGCCCAAAACTGAACGCAGTGCTCGAGGCGGGGCCTCACCAGTGCCGAGTACAGGGGGATGATCACTTCCCTAGTCCGGCTTACCACACTATTCCTGATACAGGCTAGGATGCTAGATGTAGATGTAGATGATCTAGGATGTAGATCTGTCACCTTCCCTGCTATCATACAGTCGGACACTTTCAATGCTCAAGGCACCAGCTTCCCCCCAGATTTGATTTGGAATCATTGTGTTTGAAAATGTGAAGTTAATTGTTTACTGGAAACATTTAATTTTTTTCCCAGATCTTCAAACTATTAGCAAAACCAAACATGTTTCTAGTGAGCGTACACCACGTAGGATCCACTGCAGCTAGGTGAGAGGTCTGCGTGCCTTTTTTGTTCCTCCATTACATGGAGTGTGAAGGAGAGAATAAATCTGAGTTTTTCTGCTGTTCTTCTAAAGCATCTGTCTCTGTAAGAGTGTGCCTTGTGCAATGTCTGCTTCTTTTGGACGTTGTATAACTCAGTACTTTTAACCTATATTTATATATGTGTGTGTATGTGCATACATCTACACATACTACTCCCTGAATTCGTTCCACGTGAATTTAGGCATCTACATATTAGCTGTCCAACTTACATATATATACACCAAGTGTCTCAAGACATTAAAAAAAAAGATAAGCATCAATAAAGGGCTAAGTTCTTAGACTAGCTTGAACATACATTGATTTAGGTGAGGTTGAGCCCAGCAATGAAACTTCTGTTGGTTAAAAGAAGAAAAAATAAAACTTATTAGTGACTTGTTGATACCTAAAATCTTCAGTAACAGGAGGAAAATCCATGGTGTTCAAATCTTGCTGCTCAAAGAACGTGAGTATTCTGCTGGGTGGCTGACGTGTGAGCTGTGGGGGTTTTGAGAGAAGAGGCTGAGGGTGGCAGAAGCCATTACTTCTGGTGTCTGTGAGAGAGAGACGTGAGAAAGATGTTAAACTCATCATGGCAGCTAATTGAAAATTGTCTCCTTGCTTTCTAGGTTCTGTCTAACTTTGAAAGACATCTACTGGGTAGATTTATGGATTGTTTTTCTCTGGCACTGTTTCTAACATTTTTACCTGTTCAGCAGTAGCAACCTTCGTAACACATTTTGGTCATGACTGTCCATGGAGGAACTGATACTGATTTCCTTCCTTCGTTTCCTTCTCTCCAAAATAAATACTGTTAAAAGCTACCATGGGCATGATCAAGAACAAAGTCTTGTTCCTATAGGGCAATCAGTGCGTTAGATATTTGGAAAAAATAATAATTCAGTTTCACTTACAAGGAGCACATGTGCATGAGAGTGGCTGTTTTTGTAGGCAGCACATCTAAGAAACCCCACAATTACTTTGAAGTAATCTGTAGTCGCTATATTAGAACACAAACATCAACCTGAACAAGATTATCTATGGAAAACTAGGGGAGGTGTACTAAAGAAAAAATGGAAGCAGATCTACCTTTTGCTACCAAATAATTTCAAGGCGGATGTCCTTCTTTGCCATTTTCTTTCCAATTCAACACTTTATTGCTGTGTCCAAGCTGAATCAGGCTCCATACAATCCACACTGGATCTTAGGAAAGTCTCTTTTTTTCCTCTCCATTTTGTTTTGATGCTGTTCTTTGATATAGATAGGCCTCTTCCTTGCTGAAGCATCTCTTAGTTTCTACTCCTGCTTCAGGTTTTCTGCTTCTTGTCATCTTCTCTCTCAACCCTGACTGTGGCTCCCAATAGTTTTTGCAAAGCTTATAATTGTTATTTGCAGCCAAGGAAGAAGCAGTTTCCTCTGCCATCTAGAGAGTACAAAGTAACCCATGGTGCCCAGGGCAATAATGTCTTTCTGCTTGCTCCCCAGCCATACTTTTAGAATATATATACAGGAACATGTGTGTGTGTATATACATACACAGTGCACAGTATTTGTATATTAAATTGTAATACAGCAAATTAGATGATTTCACACATTAAAGAAAGCAACCTGTCTTTTCATAATGGAAAAAGTTGATAGTGTGACAAGGAAAACAGTTTAATGTTCAGTTTCTTTTTTGAACTAAAATACGCTGTTGTCTACTTAGTTGATAGAAAGATACCGGGTAATTTCCCTTTAGACTTATGTTTCCAGGTTTCAAAAAGTTATACAAGCAATACGGGAACAGAAAACAGCAGTCTTAATTTTTCACTTCAACACTATCACTGCGTAGCTTTTAAATTACCTGTAATTTGGGAATGTGTAGGGCAGGTGTAGAGAGGCATCAGCCTGAATATTCTGTGTATGAATATTTTATGACTGTATTGGTGTCAGTAAACTTGAAATTGGAAAAAAAATATTTCCCTAAGAATCATTTTATTTAGTAAATATCATAGCACAATGACATATTTGAGTTTTAGTCTCAGAATACCCAGAGGCTAATATATCGTAGTATTAGGAACTGTATGATGCTACTTTAAACAGGCAAAATTAGGCAGATGCTGTTGGCCTGAGAAATAGTTTTTGGAAGGAGAAATAAAATCTTACATTTAAAACTTCATCAAGGGTTTTTTTTTTTTGGTAACCTGAAATCATTTTGTTCTGTTGTGATTCAGAACTTTACAAACAGATTCTGCAGTAATCCTGTCCTTTGTAAATATTTTCAGCTAGAATGGGAATTGAAGGTTGTGTCTGTCAGGGAGGTCCCACCGCTGGCCGGTGTCTGAGACACACGTTGGTTACTTTTCAGGGCTGTCACAAAATGGCTGTACAATTGAGGGATTTGTTCTCTTTAACGACACAAGTATTCTAGGCATTTCTAGTTGTTGGAGGTAGTTCATGACAACTCTGAGCAGCAGGAAAGTGATAAATGTTTTGTTTTGTTTTAGATGAAATTTATAGTCTGCTTTTGAAAAGGCCATTTTAGTGTGCTGCTTTTTTTTTTTTTTTTTTTTTTTTTTCCTTCTGTGAGCATGGCTGAGCACTGGAGCAGGTTGCCAAGAGAGGTTGTGGAGCCTCCCTCCTCAGAAATATTCAAAAGCCTTCTGGATACCATCCTGGGCAACAGGGTCTAGGTGGTCCTACCTGAGCAGGGGAGTTGAGTTGGACCAGATGATCTCTAGGGGTCCCTTTGAGCCTCAGCTGTTCCGTGATTTGAAAACAATGCCATGCACTAAGGCATTAAAGACCAGGCATTTTGAAACTTCTATTTTTCATGTCCTGTTATTTTGTAGTAATACAGCATCTGTAATATATTTATGTAGTAGCTTTAGGCTCATCACATTTTGGTTCCACGCACCGGTCCTAAGGGAGGGTAATGCCTATCTCTGAAAACCTTGCAAGAATTCTTCAAATTTATATTTAGGTTACCACTAAGCTCCTGTCTTGTCAAGTGTTTAGACAGTGATTTACAAGGGATCTCTCCATTGCCTTCATATTCATTGGCGGGTTGAAGATCTTCAGCATGCAAAGTTGGAGTAGTGTCTGGTAATACCTTGATCTAAGCAAATTTATTTTTTTAAAGGGTTGATTAGGAGTTGAGCTCAGCTGGTAATTCATGCTATTTTTTCTAGGTCTAACTTTTCTTTGGCTTCTTTACTTATCGTGATTTATGATTGTATCTATGTTTCCTTAGAAATGCATGCAAAAACTGCATGTGTTGTACAAGTAGCCTGGGGAGCTTCGTATGATAATTACTTCTCTGCTTTATTAAGATGGTCTTTATCTTGTTTCACCCACTTCAGTTTAATTTTGTGTCCTTTGCAAAGTGGAATTAACACAGCTGTGCGGGGAGGAGATACGCTGCTATCTGTGAGTGGCTCTGTAACTCCATCAGTGTTGCCCTGTCTCATACTGTGGAAGGCCGGATCCAGTGTTTGGATTTGCCAGACCTTTCTTGTTACGCTACAGTTATCCGTGCTTTCTCTGGGTTGTAGCACGAAGCACTCTACCACAAAGGCCTTTCAAAATGTAAAGCTAATGGAAGTGCAACGCTTTCATTTACATGATATGTAAGTTAAGAAGTTATTTGAGATCTGGCAACCGGTACATTTCTGTGTAGAGTTCAAGTTGAGTTGCCTTTTGTTCGTTGTTTTTTGTTTTTTTTTTTTTTTGTTCACTAGGTTCTAGAGTCATTAAACAGCTGGACACATGGCAAAGCTTTTCTCCCCAAAGCACATTCAGGCTGAAAAGTTGTAAATTCTAGATGGACTATCAGCTAATAGCTGTTAGAGGATCACAGTGTTGACTTCATACTGTGAGACCCGAAAGAGCATTTGATGACTGATGTGCAGCTCTGTCAAACATTATGTGGCCAAATCAAAGAGAACAAGTCAAAAAATCCACACCCAAACACCCAAATGAAAAAAGACCCCCAAGCCCCCAATCCACAGCAGGAACCCCTTGCATGATCGTTCATTACAATTCTTGGCATAAATGCTTGTGCTAATTTTTATAGTTCTCTGATCTTTCTTTTGTGCCTTTATTATAAGGTTTTATGACTGTATCCCTGTTTTTTGCACATGCTTTTAGACTTGACCCAAGTGAGCCACATGCCTGGTTTTGAATCAATGAGTAAATAAGCTTTTTCCAGAAGATGGAGGCATCTGATAGTTTTTACCTGCATGCACCCAGCTACTGTTCTCGATGAACTAACCATCAAACTAAACTGCCTAAACTGATTTTTGTGCTCTGAAATGGGTCATTCTGTGCACGTTGCCTGAACTCTGGGCATAGTGTATTTAGACTATATCCATATATAAGGTGAGCACTAATGTCAGCTGGGAGCAGATGAACTACAGTTAATTTTGTTTAAAATCAAAGTGCTGGAAGCAGTATTCCCATTTTGCATAAGGATTTACAATTAGTGCACCCATTCTGACAATCAGTTGATACAAAACTGCACCGTAGCGTAGACTAAGCCTTCAGTAGTCAGACCAGACAAAATTGTTTGCTCTTTAGGGAATTTAGGTGTCAAACTCCCAGACTTCCAAGGTGGCAGACTTCCAAAGCTGAAAGCCTAATGCTTTAGTACTGAAATCTCATGTGGTAACCTGCCCTTCAGGCTTTCCCAGCCCCTGATATCCATCACTGGTATCACTTCCAACATCTGTTAATAGCAGTTCTCTGTGGGGAACCGTCATACGGACTGTCATTTTGATGAAAACATGCAGGAATTATTGTAAGCTGTGATAACCAAGGAAACAAAGAATACCTGAGCTCCATAAAGCTGCATGTTAAAGAGAATTAATTGATCATTTCTTTATAAATCCTAGAAAATTGTGTATCCGTCCAGCCCAAACCATGAAAATGCTTGTAGTTGGAACAAATTTTTTTAAAAAAGAGCTAGTTTAACTAGGATATTCGTTATTTTATTTCATTAACTTTTTCTGCTGCTGTGACCACAAAGTGGTGACACATGTCCAGAAGCATGTTTTCTATTAGCCTGTAGTAATGGTTTCAATGGCATAAAAGCTGTCATTCTTAGCTATTAATCTTCAGTGAGCAATGACCTGATGTTTCGCTCAGATCATGTATTGTTTAGAAACAAAAGACAGGTGTTCACAGTCCAAATTAATATAACAAAATGCATGTCAATATAAAATCATTATATGAAGTAGGTAGAAATTTAAAATAGAACGTCTAAATTTTGGCTCTCAAGCAGTCATTAATCTTTCTTCCCATTGAGTCTGGCAGTCATATAAAATTGGTAATTGAAGTCTCGTAAATTAAAAACAAGCTGGAGTTACAGCATGTAGTTTTGTAATAACTGGTGTATAGCTTATTTCTAAGAGACTTTAAAAAAACCCCACAACTTTCTGTACTTTTTAAAATGGTTTCTCTCTTATAACTAAATTTTCGAAATGGGGAAGCTGTGATGTGTTCAGTTACGTGGGTCCGGTTAGTACTAATAGGAGTCTCACAGAACCTGTTTAAGCTGTATTGTAATCATTGATGTGTCTCATGCTTTTCAGCTGGTGATGATATCAGCAGCAATTTTTGCAGTAGAGTGATCTGTGCACACGTGTCCCTAGAACGCAGCGCAGGCCCAAGAGGAAAATATTGTACAGAGGTAGTAAAAGATATTTATGGTCAAGATAACGCTAACAAACCAAGGGTATTAGTTGCTAGTAGGCTGGAAAACAGGACCCTGTAGCTTTGTTACACCTGGTGTATTTAGTCCTCCTTCCCTAGCGTTATGTGGATACGGGCTCGGTGCTGCAATTAGCACAGGCGGGATAATGAGAGTTAGAAAGTTCTGGTAGGGATCGGCTCCGCTGTCCCGTCTTTGCAGTGATGTCTTCAAAATGTTTGTTCCTGTTCATTTCATCCTGACTCTTCCTGTGGCACGATGCCTGGAGTTTGGATGCTTTTGTCCGGTGTTGTCCTTAGAGGTCAGCACCCACGCTGTTGTGAAACGAATGAGAAGGATGAAAAATAAGCTTCGTCACTATGTAGAGTTTGGTTTATTAGTTTTTAATAGAGCTATTAAAGTGATATTCAGTGTTTAACTTTAATATCAGAAAAGAGGTAAGTAGGTAAACTCTACTACTGCTGTAGTTAGCTGTAAATTTGTTTTTTTCTCTTCTGCATGGGAATTCTGTGTTGAAGAGGTTTCTGGTCCAAAATCTCATATTCAGGGGCCTTGAGCCCTATGTAATGCAGGACTGAGAATGTGGACAAAGAGCTTTTAACTGTCATCTGAAGGAAAAACCAACAGAAATGTAGAAAGCATAAAGGTACACAGTGTCCTCGTCTAGCAGTATAAACAGCAGCAAAAGCATTTTCTTTTGCATCTTCCTAAAGTAGAATTAGGAATGAGCATTAATTGATGGGAGTTTTGACACTCTTTAGAGAATGACATGGCAATTTGGGATACAGAGCTTTTATGTAGTTTTCCTGTTTAGCCATTCTAATGTCTAACATGTAGAGAATTGCATTTATGGAATTCACCGATGTGTTAAAGATCGTGGGTTTGGGTATTCCATCATTAGGTGTCTAAAATTTTAGAGGAATTTTTATATTCAGTGAAATATTATGTTCTAGAATCCTTCTTTTCACAGTGACTATGTCTGCGTAGTTAAAAATCAAAAGCATCTTTTAGTCCAAGTACTTTGTGGTAATTCACATAAATAACAGATATTCAGTGCATTGGAGGCTTATGATATAGACCCCAGGAGTCTATGTGAATAAAGACATTTTCTATAAAAAGGGATAAATGTTGGAGATCAGTGAAAAAGAGAGTGTACGGTATGCTTCATACTGTCTACAGGTACTAGAATATAGAACTAAATTTAAAAATAAAAAAATCCACTTCCACTGTTTGTCTTGTACCTTGGTTTCTAAGAAACAGTGGGTCACAAGTTCATAGTAAAACTCTGTGATAAGAAGCTGTAATTTAAGATTATTCAGAAAAAGAAAAGCTTACATATGGTGCTAAATTCCAATAGAAACCATGATTTTGTTTATCCTATACAAACAAAATAACTAAAGGTTTTGACAAATGAGGGGGCTGTCAAGAAGTCCCATTTTGTAGTAGTGGTGGTGGGTTTTTATTGTTATTTCTTTTTCTTTAAAGTGTTGAATAGAGATAATGACACCAATTGCTCACTTTTATACAATACCCTATTATAGAATAAAACCACTTAATATTAACTAAAATGCTGGAATTTGTTTTTAGTAGTAGGTAGAGGGCTTCTTGGTACATACGAAACGTAAAGAAAAGAGCCCAGTAAGGTATTCAAGAGAAGCTTCATATTGCTTTTTGCAGAGAGATTGTTAGAATAGTTAGAATAAGCACTCTTTTTTTTTTTAAGACGACCTTTTTCCCCAAAGGTGATTTGAAAATTTACTTTCCGTCCTTTACTGAATGCTGTTTATTGAACAGTGTTCAAGATAGTCTGGATACTGAATGAATAAAATGCCTGCACTTGGGCTTAGTTATGAACTTAAATTCACTCCAATCCAGGTGTATTGCAAATAACTCCCGTACTATTAAAGCAGAAGAAAAGTGGATTACTGTAAGAAAAATTTAATTGAGGAACTTGGAAAAAGACATCTTTAACTAATTACAGTTCCGGTTGTTTTTTGACTGCCAAGCAAAATGTGCTAAGCAAACTTTTCAATATGCTATTAATTGTTGTGTATACATATAATTTTCTTTTTCTTTTGCTTGTTGTAGATTAGACCTGTATTATGTTGATTAGACCTGGAATAAAGAGTATTTATAAAACGTATTTCTGATGTGCTGTCCGAGCTGTGTATCAGTATGTTCACCTTTCTAATGAAATTTGTAAAGTCGCTGGTTTCCAAAAGATGTTCCGAGAGGAGATAGGTAGGGCATGATTTAGAAACCTTCAGCTGTCCAGAAATATAGTGATTCTGCCTGCCTTCTATAAGCAAACGTATTTTACCTTGTATTGAAAAAGATGTCAAGAGCTCACTTAGCTACAGTGTATAGGTGGGGCAGATGCTAGCCTTCAGTTGTGGGCTGGCAGTTGTAAGTTGAAGATGGTTTTCTTAAATCATACTTGATCCTCAAATAAACATTTGACTACAACCAGAGTAGTCTTCTCCCAAATGCAATAGAAACAAGAATTAAAAAAAGAGTAGGCATTTAATTTGTTTGTTATTTCTGAACCTACCCTTCTAGATGTTTCTAGGTGCAGAGAAGCTCTCATTCTCTCTCTTGTTACTGCAACCACTGACAGTTTCCCTCTTATTCTCGTAGTTTTAAATGCAGAGACATCTGCAGTCAGGCGGAAATTCCAGCATCTCTGTCTGTAAACTTTCCCCAGGAAAATCCCACAAATATGTCTTCTGACAGCTGGTCAGGTAACATGACTGCAATTTTACCAATTTTACAGCCTAAAAGAATTTAATTTCCCCCCCCCCCCTTTTTTTTTTTTAAATATGGTTATGTATCCGTCAGTTTAAATTAGGTCAGAGATGTAGAGCAGAACCTCCCAGTGTAACAGAAGACCATTGAGTCACTGATTTGAATCCCTAGATGTGAATATGCCACCAGGACAGGAGAGCCAAGACCTACAGGCTGTTGAGAAAATAGCTTTTGAAGCATCAAGCAACTTTTTCCAACTGGTAGAATGAAGATTCTCAAAAAAACCTCTTGTAATGCCATTTCTGTTTGATTGCAGTTGATTCCTCCTTCATTTTCCGAGTGGTTAATGCAATGCATTACAATGGCAGGCCACATTAGTTATTTAAGGAAAAAAAAAGCTTCACTCTCAGTTGAATGCATTAAAAATCAGTCATATTTTGTACCTCCTAATGGCTAACACAGGGAAATGATTTGCTGACTTCTTTACATTTTGTGGTGGTTTTGTCTGACAAATCGTGTAAGGCATTTCTCTTCTTAGGGCTTTTACTCTGAATGACCAAATACACACAAATAGTTGCAATCACCAGTTGTTGATTTCAGTTGTTTTTCACCTTAGATTGGATTTTTAATATTTTTTTTTTTTACATTTAAAGCCACTATGAATAGCTACCGAGTGGTTTTTAAATTGTTTTGCTTTTCGTACTGCTTTATAATAATCTTTGATTTTTATTTTTTTTTTTCCTGTTATGATTTAGGAAGTTATAAATTTTCTTAGAGGGGAAAAAATAGCAGTCTTTTGATGGAAGGAGGTTTGTGTCCAGAATTTTCAAGTAGAGAAGCTGCTGTCTTTCTCAAGAAAAATTAAAAAGACAAAATTTAAAAAAATGTACTAAGCCTTTGGTGTCTGTGAAAGACATCTTAAACACATCTCTCGTTGGACATGCAAAGATGAAGGTGTCCAAAATCATCAGTTTGTGTTTTTCCTTTAAAGAAACCCACAGTCAACAAAACCCACTGTTTTAGTTTTTACTAAACCTAGTAAGATTTTTAGTCTGCCGGATCTGAAATTACTTCTTTAAGTAATTCTGATTTTATCTTATGTTTTCATGCGAGAGGCCTCTTCACAAAGAAGAAAGCTAAGAGTAATTTAAGGAATAATATTTTAATCTTGTAGGCATGTGAAAGGAGCATCACTTTAAAGGCTTGCATGCTTAAAGAGCTGTGCTATACATCAGATATAGAGAATAGCTGATGTATAGCATATATACAAAACCTGCAGCTTAACCCACTGTAAAATTTGTAGGCTATTTAGTTCATAATAACATATCATACTGTATCTAAAAATTAGAAGAATGACTGTAAAGAATGAAAAGGAAACTGGTAAGTAGGATGCTAAATTTATCTTCAAATAAAGTGCTCTTCATGTTTTCACATGGGATTTTTCAGTTTTACATGTTCAAAGTCTAAAAGTTTCAGTTTTTCACGCAGATTAACATGAAGAAAATAAAATTGGTGATACTTAGTTCCAGAATTCTCATGGAAATCTTTTGGTTTGGCATGGTTTTTTGCTAGAAAATAAGTTATTCCGGAATGATCCCACGAGCAAGCTATAAAAATTCTGTACTGTAATTCAGTATTGACATGAAAGAGTCAGGCACAGCAAGACTCTTGTTAATTGTTTAAGATTTTATTCAGTTCATAACAAGAAAAAATATCCCGTCTTTCAGTGTTAATCTTCTGTGTTGCTTTTTCATTATCTACTTGTATAAAACAAAATTATGGTTTTCCAAGCTGTCTTTCGTAATGGTAGTTGCTGATGATTAAAGATAGATTTAGTATGATTGCTTGAGAGGTATTTATTACAAACAAACAAACAAAAAAGCAGTTCACTTTTTAGGATGAATACTTTAAACAGAAGAAATAATGAAACACAAACACCGCAGAGCTATTTTGCCAAAGTGTAAGAACAGCTTAAGAATAGACACAAGCCTTTAAAAGGAGAAGGTTGCCATAGAATTGTGTTGGTGTAATCAAAGTAAATTTTGTTTTCTGCAACAGAAATTCGACTTGTTTGTTGTTCCCAGATTTGTTTTGGGTTTTTTAGAATAAATAACCTACTTCAGGAATGTATGTATCAGTCTAAAAATCGAAGGAAACTTCACTTGTGATTGCCAGATTGTTTGACCGTGACACAGTATTGCTTTTCAGGTACAAAGTAATTGCCTTATTAGTAGTCTTAGGTCATGGTCAAGTGAAATTGTCTGTGTTTTGTTGTGACTATAAATTCCACAAAAAAATTAAAATCACACTCAGGCTTGGGTGAATTGCTTTTTTGGAATGGGAGGTGGCTATGGACAAGAGCATGTCTGTAAGCACCAGGTTAGCCTCTAGAATGCCGAGGAAGAGCAGAGGGCCGGCTGCACTGCAGTCTGAGAGAACAAATTTGGTGCCTATTGAAAAAATTGCAATGTCGTCAGGGGTGTCTAATTTTACAAAAATGGCTGTCTGGGTGATTTGGTGTATTTGCCTTTTCCAGAACAAATTTTTAATCCAGTATTGATCTGATAAAAATAGCTGGTTTTTATGAATATTGGGAATAGCCGACCTTGCTTTAAATGATACATATGTGATATATATATATATGTATATGATTTGGGTGGTTGCAGAATTCCTGTATATCCTGTATATACAGATTCCACATCCTGCCTGTATAAATCCCCAAACTATATCTACTCCTTTTCCCTTTTCTCTCTCTGGCAAGTATAGTGTCTCTCAGTCCTTAGTACTGTGTTAATACATGAAGATTTTTTTTGTGTTTTCTGTGCTGTTATTGTACAATAAAAAAAAAAAGGTTTGAGACCACAGAAAGATAAATCACAAGATAAACCAAAAGGGATGAAAACAAAATTAGTCATATATGTGCTGATTAGTTTAATAGGACTGACTTACCATGATGGTTAGTTGTGCCACTATAAAATGACAGTTGCATTTGACCCGCATGTACTTTTGGAGTGCTTGCAGGAAAACAATAGTCCTTTCTAATGCCAACCTTTTTTTTTTTTTTTTTTGAACACATATTTTTATTGCTCATTGCTTCATGGAAGTTATTTAGCTTAATTTTAATGCTACTTAATTAATGATATTGCGTAAGTGTTGGGCACATTTGTTTGCTTTTGCATTTGCCTGTCTCAAAGGTTGAGTGGATGTATTTCCTACAAAAGTAATTTTTGAATGCTGAAAGGGTATCAGGGGCTTCCAGTTGAGTATGCATTTCCAGAAAAATAAGTGACTAGACAGTTTTGTAATATTGTTTCAGAAGGGCAGCTCTCGTATGAGTAGGCTAATGGATTACAGAAGTGAACGTTTACAGTGAAATTGAGCATTACAATGTTATATCTAATCTGTGTTTATACTTGTTATTTCTTACTTAGTCTAACTTCATGAGAAAGCCTGTATCTCCTTTTTTAAAAAAAGCATATACAATGTATATGTTTTTCTACAACATATATGTGTTTTGGTGTGTATGGGGTTTTTTGTGTTTTTCGTGATGTGTATGGGACTTGCACGTTACCAAAATTAAAGGACTGCACCTCAATATTTAATAGCAGTGTCATGGCTTTCCTTTTAAAAAAAATCAGCAAGGTGTCTTCAGGGAATTATCTGTGTGCAGCTACTAGTTTAGTAATCTTTGAAGTAAGCAAACATATTGAGCTACAGTACCATTTGTAGTGAGCTCTGTTTGAGAGAAAAATCACTCTTGCAGCTATACATTCTAGATGAGGGCTAAGCAATAAGTGTTTTTAAATTCAATTGTCTAAAATGCATACTTTGTGGAAATAGTGATGGGTATTCTTTTGTTGTCAGCATCAGCAAGAACATTTATATGCTGAGCTAGCAACTCAGAATCAATCATGCTGTGGATTTATTATTTAATAATTTCTATAGGGTTGTGATTTTACGGCATGGATTTTCTCTACTGGATTATATTGTTTTCATGCAATCTTTCTGTTCCACTTAGAATCTGCATGTTGTAAAGAGTAGTGTGAACTGCTATTTCCCTAAAAATGGAGTAGAAATTGCCAGGGTGGTGTGATTTTTGTTTTGTTTTTAAAGCTCTCATGTCATAATTTCAGTTAATATGTAAAAATAACATGACAAAAATAGATTGAAAATTACATATTTTAGGTAGATTTATTATTGTAAGCCATAGATCATTTATTTATTTAAAATAGTTAAAGATTGATAAAACGTTTGCATGGTAGTTAAGTGTTTAAAAGAACTGATTAACCAAAAGCGCGTGTGCATGATGGAAGCCCAAGTTGGAGAGGAGAGCATACAGTAGTATGGGAAGGCTCTTGAAGTTGGGTTGAACTCACTGTTTCTATCCACGTGAGCGGCACAGAGTGCGTGTGCACCTACAGCACTGCAACACGTCACCCTCGCAGTAAAAGAAAAGTGTTTTCTCCTGTTTTGATGGAGGCTGAAACTTCGTAAAATGCTCGAGTGTGGCAGTAGCTGAAGCTGTCCTTATTAGCTGAGACTCAGTGGGATGGCTTAGCTAACTTCATACACAGCCACAGAAAATACGGTGTTGTAGGAGAACTCTAAGGCACAAAAATGGGGTCTTGGAAGTTTTCCGTGACAGTGTCTCAGATACGTTAATTCAGATGGGGCAGACAGGCCCAGAAAATCAAAAGCAATAATGTGATCCTCCCACCATCTACCATTAAGTAGTCTGAGCCTGGGATTTTCAGTCAGAAATCTCTGCTTACCACCCTGCAGTTCTATGCAAAGTCTTAAACCTTCTATTAAATATATGGGTGGGGGGGGAGAGAAGCATTTGAAATGTGAAGTATTAAGTATAGCTTTCATTTTAACTCTTAACTCTTTTTTCCTTTTCCTTCAGATTTAGGGAGTTCTTACAAAGGAAAATCACGTTAAGCATTTGTTCAGATTAACATTAAAGGTGATAACTGTCCTTTTTTGGAAGAAGGACAAAACCAACATTACTTAATCCAGGCTTTAACTGCAGCTGCTGCTGCCGGAACCTTAAGCCTTGTTCCTTGAAAACAAATGCACATGGGTGGAGAGGGGTGGGACCTCAACAAAAATATGGAAAATATAAGTTGCATCTCTTGTGCTGATTCTACCAGCTGAGAACGAGTGATACAAAATATGCTTTCAAAACTGATTCCAAGATTTGGTATATTTCTACTAGCGTTGTACTGCGAGAGATACTGCTGTAGCTACAGTTTTACCTGTTGACTTACACTACTGTCAGAAGAGAAGCTGTTCTCTGAGAATGGTTAAGCAGAGAAAACAAGTAGAAAATATTAAAGACAATATGGAAAGAGGAGTATGGAAATATTGAGGTAATAGAAGAATGTAAATATTGTGTTACTTTGAAATCAAATGTAGCTTTAGGTTGTGGTTTGTTAATTAATAAACATAGTTCATATTCAAAGGTCATAATTATTTTTTTATTATTCAGAAGTAGGCCAGTGGGAAAAACCTGCAGTGAGGCACAAAAATAATGGCATATAAATTTTTTTCCACTGACTGTACTATAATATTGTCCTGCTTCTGCTGTTCCATTTGTTTGATAACATATATTCACATTTGCTTCAGTAGCAGCAGAGATAACATGTATTTTGGTTTTTGAGTTACTCCCCACATAGAGGTCCAAGGATCGGTAGGAATCCATTTTTCATCAGACATGCAAGCCTGAGATTAATTAAAATATGCATTCACTGCCATTAAATAAAATTTGTCCAGGTGAGATTTTTAAAATAATGTAAAGGTGATTAGCTCCTGATGTCCTTTTTTGAGGTATTATCCAGGGAACAGTTAAATTAGTGGGAACATGATCAATGAATCTTGTAATAGAAGAAAATTAGCTGCCAGGCTTGTCAGAAATAGCTTTTTAATTTACAAGGAATCCAAAACACAAGGTTCTGAGTCTTCTCAACTCCTCCTTTCTTTTCCTTTTCCAACCCTACTGATCTCAGCCCTATAGAAGCTCCATACGTATGTCAGGTGAGGTAGAGCAGTCATGTTGGTGATTTTGGTGAGAGAGACCAAACACTGAATGTATCCTTTATTTGCACGTGCTGTGAATACGCACAGAACAAAATTTAGCCATGAGTCTACGGGAAAATACATTCTGTCAGATTTTTATGTTATTTAATGATTCTCCAGTATAAATCCAGGAAACGCTAGAGGTCGGGACAGAGTGCAGTGACAAAACCGTGATGCAGTTTAAATGGAAGGAGCTACCTGGCTGATTGGAGAGGAGTTCATCTGTGGACTCCTGTGTGAGTGAGCACACAGTAAAGTGCACTCCGTGGGTGCTGAATTGATTTAGATGTCCTTGGGGATAAATGGTACTGAGAAGTTTGCTTTGTCAGTAATTCCAGGGACTGGGTATAGAAGTCATGTCTGAGCTGCCCATAGGAACTGTTTTGCTCTTCCACAAAGTCTCATATAGCTACATCTATTACTATCAAATTCCTTTGACCCCATTTTTTTCAAGAAGGTGATAAAGTTGCATAGTGTCCAAAGGCTTTTATACTTTAGTGTTTAAATAGTTTTCCTAAACAAAAGCTACTCGAGTAAAGGAAGTTCCACTTTCACAACTACTTCCTATTAAGTGAGCAATAACTACGGGAGTAATCAACTAAGATCGGTTGGCAATAGCTTCTGTATTTGTCCATGTAGTGACAGCTCGTGGAATATGATTTGGAATTCAGCCTTTTACCTCCTTTATAACTTTTGTTCTGTCCTGTAATGGTGCATCACTCTTCAGAGCAGTTAACCATAAGCAGAAGAAGCTGTTAAGCATATATTCCTTTGTTTTTCACTGAAAGTATAACAAAGATTTACACAATTAAAATTAACTTTTGAGAAGAGGCTTTTCCAGCTTAAAGTGCCTAAATAATCATTCCATAAATGTAGAGGGGGAAAACATAAGTGGATTTAGGAAAACAAAGCTGATTATATAGTAGCAGCACTTCAGTGAACATTTATTGTAGAGTGTCAAGATCATAGCAAAATTACAAAATTTGGCACTCTGTGGTAATTGTAGGTGTTTTTCAGAAATGTTGTTACAAGATGTATTATGAAAGAGAGAAAAACGTCACACATCGCTGTATGCTGCATAGAAATTTCTGGGATGTGTTTCTCGCAGACAGTTTGAATCTCTAGTACCTCTTTAGTAAGAATCCCTCCTTCAGCTGGCTCTTTAACAACTTCTGAAGGCTGAACAAACCGTAGAATTCCTGACACTGAAATATTCTGTCAATAAGATGTTTAATTGTGGTTCTGGTCTGGCTGTTACGTTACCTTTTTTACCTCTTTGTCTTAGACTGGGGCAGAGGGGTTAGGGTGGGTATGGTATGGGACGCTGTCACAGACGTATTCATTGTGTGTTATTCCTTGTCAGTAGAATAGAATACGAACATTAAAACTCAACCCCTCTGACAGAAATTCAATATTAGGATTATAAAGTGGAAAATAAACTTTTATTATATACAGCTCACCACTTAGTATCATGTCGGTTCACAAACAGGAGTCCACATATTAAATCTTTTATCTTAGTCGTAATTAAAACTTCAGTGAAAGCATAATATGGGCATCAAGGTAGGTTCAGAGTTACTTTGTAGTAAAGAAAGATTTCAAATGTAGTGTGAATATTAGCAGATAATTATTCCAGTATGGTGGGGGAACTTATTGACATGTTTACTAGAGGGAGGTTATTAAGTTTTGTCCGCTTGGTTAGAAAAGAGGGAGGACTGACCAAATAAGATAGTAATTCGTATAAACATGGAAGGGAAGGAAAAGCAAAAAGAAAGCTCAAGAATTGGGAACGCGAAGGTTCGTTTGGAGGTGAGAATCAATCAGGCAGCAAGAGTGGCAGTGAGCAGACCACTGCGGAGAGATTTACTTTAGCCACTGAGTTTAAAAAGGAGCGACATGATGATGATGATGATGCTCCTGTGATTCTCCTCCAGTTCAGATTTTGGGAGCTTTTAAAGGTGCCTGTTTTTGGCTTCTAGAATATTCTTGTTGTGGACCATAATTGTAGTATTAACTCTGCCTTTGTTCAAATGGTTTTAGAGTTTTCTTTTTGTTCATTGTTGTCAAAAGCAAGAGTTCCAGTTATATTAGACATTTTACCAAACAGCTGCAATAGTACTTTCTTTAATTAGACATTTGAAACTAATGGAATTTTGCCATTGCTTTTGCCATTGGTCAGTATTTTACCTTTGTATAGAAAAGATGTATTCTGAATAATTTTCTGTGTTGTGCGTTGAAATGGTAGACTTTAATGGCTATTCTCAAACTACTATTATTTAAGGTGTGGAGGAAAACCCTAATGACACATGCATAATTCTTAACTCTGCAGAAAATAAACTAAATGATGTGCTAGAGAAACGTTCTTCAAAGAAGCTTATAAAATTGTAGTAGTAATATATATATATTTGATGCAGCTTATAGGAAATGTGTTTAGGATCAAGTATTAAAACCCATTAAAATTCCTTTAGTTATAAAGTAAAATATGGGCGAATAAATCTCCCTTTTCCATTTTGATTTTATAGCTTGCACGTGCAGCGGACATGCAAATATTTGTCACATGCAAACAGGAAAATGCTTCTGCACAACTAAGGGAATCAAAGGAGACCAGTGTCAACTGTGAGTACAATTAAATGTAGCCCAAAGTTATTGCAGTTCTTGCCTAGTGTATAATCACTTTTTTCCTTTTCTTGTTTTGCTTTTGTTTCTGGATTTCATAGTTGACCTGACAATGTTTTAGTGATGAATCTAGCACTCCCTACATTTCTTAGGAAATTGCAATATTACTTAGCCTTCTGTTAAAGAATTACATCAGAAGTATTTTGCAGACACTACAGACTTAAAAAATACCCTGTAAAAAAAGTAGCCGGAGAATTACCTTTACTAAAATTTGATAAATTTTAAGCTTTACTTTGATAAATAGCCAAGAAACAAAAATATCTGGTGCAGAGGTGATGTGTACATTCATGAGAAGGAGCTGTGCTGGCAGGTGGACTGTTTCAGTGGTAGCTCTGGGACTTTTTGTGTGGTTAATTGGAGACTCTCAGGATGAGATGTCCTAATCTTTGTTTTCCAAAATGGTGAATTTTTATAATGAAAAAAGCTGCAGAGTGATAATGTCCTTAAACTCTGAATTAAGTCTTCACTGGGAAGTTATTTTTTCCTCTTTTTGACTCCAAACGCTCAATCAGTTCTAGAAGTCAATGAGAGGTTTGATTGGCAGTGTGTTACAGACGTGTTGATGTCATTCTACCTATTTACAAAGAATGGGGAAAAAAAATAATAATCTACTTATGTGTGCGTTGAAGTTCCAATCCTTTACCAACTACCACTGAGCCTAAGGTGCTCTCTGTAGACCGTTTCCCCAGCCTGTATTTCACGTACCTGTTCTGCTGTTGCTTTCCCTCTGTCTTGTGTCCATTTCATCATCAGTTTCTCCGCTCTGATTTGGAACTTTTGTCTCCTATGATTGGTTGTGCTGCTCAACTGTATCAGTCTGCTGGCCTGCGTTTGTGTCCGTCATAAAAGGTTCTGTTATCTCATTTACTGAACTGAAAGAGAAAGGGTTGTTCTGGTGGTGGATTTTCTTGTCCTTGTCAAGAGTTACAGCAATTCCACAAAATGGAGGAAACGGAGATTTGAATTTTCCAGAGTAAACTTGAAATTGCAATTTCAGTCTGAAATCCCTGGTTTTGTCACATGTAATATATTCCCTTTCCTAGATTCTTACATAGACCAAAGGCTTATCTAGGGCAAGCTGTTGTGTTAAAGCATTTGATATTCCAAATGGTTTCTTTTGGATGAAATAAACTCTGCAGAGCAGCCATTTTCAAATTGGTTTTGGCTGTGATCACATTTCAGTTTGTGAGCTTCACATCTGTTGGGTTCATAGACACAAATACTAGCATAAAAATGGAATTTCTGCTCTTAAGTCCTTTACTAACTGTGTTCTTTAAAAATTTTTTTTTTTTTTTAAAAGGCTATGTAGACTATCTAGTTGACAACAGCATGTGTAGAAAGACACCAGTTCCAGCTAATAGACACTTTGAACATATTAGGAGACTGTCTAGGATAAAATTTCAGTACTGGAGACTCACTGTAAGATCACGGGATATCCTGAGGAAAGCCGATAATCACAGATTTATAGTTTAAGTACACACCATCAGATGATCCACTTAGGAGTTGTCATTGTACTCTGATGCTTGCTTTGGGAGAGTGATCCATTCATGTATGAAAGTTTCAGTCAGATGTTGTTTTTTGGTTATTTCCCTTAGAACATCAGGAGAGGAAGAACATAAAAAATAGGTCACTCCTGAATCAAGTTCTGTACTGCCATCTAATATGTAAACCTCATATCAGTAATGCGAACTTGATCAGATTTGTATTATGTTTAAACAATAGAAAACTGTTTTCCCTCTAAAAATTATCCTTACGCTCAAAACCTGTTTTGAAAGTATTGTATTATATTGTCAAAATACATGTGCAGTTGTTATCTACATATGTAAGATAAGGATTATTTTAAATCAGCTAAGTGCTGTACTTGTATTTATTACTTTATTATATTCTGTATAAATCATCTGTAACTTGATTCAAAGTGTGAATACTGTTCTCCATAGCTCTGGATAAAAATTGGATTTTGCTGCTCGTTAGACAGGCTGTTGCGCAATCTCAGCAGCAAACCTGTAGCCCTGTCATTTCTAAAA
The DNA here is from genome assembly GCF_964199755.1 of Larus michahellis. Lineage (NCBI taxonomy): Eukaryota > Metazoa > Chordata > Aves > Charadriiformes > Laridae > Larus > Larus michahellis. Next base: position 64,903,146 of record NC_133901.1, read on the forward strand.
TAAGGATTTCTGTGAAAATTCCAAACTCTAGCTGGTCAGTGTGAAAGTTAGATTTATATTCCTGTCAAGAATCCTATTGATTAGAAAGTCATAGCTGCAGGGTTGTATGTTATCTCCCTCTCTCCCTCCCTCCGTCTTTCCTCCTCCCCTCTGACGCTTTTATATCTGCTCGTCATGTGTAGTGCACACCATGGCCTGGGGGCAGAGTTTTTAGGAAATCAAGGAAACTTTACAACACTTTTTTTTTCCTTTTTTCTTTTTCCCCTCCCTAGCTTAAGAGCAGCTAGTTATTTGTGTGGTTTTTTTTTTTTTTATGGAGGTTCTTATTTTTTTTTTCTTATTTTTTTTATTTATTTATAATTTTTTTGTAGTCTACCCATCTCTGCTATGTTAATTTCTGAAATGTGCTGTTGGGTAACAGGAAACAGTGGCATTTTTAATGAAAATTAGTGTTCTAAAACAGCATTGACCATATATTTACATTGTCTTTTACAATGTTTTAACATTTGTTCCTAAAAGAAATATTTTTATTTCCTTTAAGTAGGTAGTTTCAGTTGGTAAAAACCTGTAATACTGTTGTGATCAGGAGGAACTAATTAGGATGGTTTGATTATTCAAAGTAACTGGGCTGTAAAACAAAAAAAAAACAGGTACAAATAAAAATACCTATATGTTTTCCCCTTAATTTTAATAATGAAATGTGACATTGATAGTAACAGGAAAATCATATTGGCTTAAAACACATTTTTACTTGAAAACCGTTACTTTAAGTTAATTTTATTTAATTTTCTGTAATATTTGATTTGCTAGCTGCTCATTTTATTCCTTCATAAAGTTTTGTCTACAGAGGTTTTAAAATTTCCATAGGTTTCAGCGTATCCACATTCAGGATTATACACACATAAATTTTCAGGAATAGGCCGAAGGAAATGTAAGGAATATGCTAAGGGGATGTTTCAAAGTTCAAATTCTGATATTAAATGAGATAACTTTTACTGTATGCAAGGAAAAAAATATGAATGTTACAGAATTAACTGAGTAGTTAAATCATTCTTTGAGAAGTTTCACTATGTCTGGGCTCTTTTAAGAGACAGCCTTCACCTGGAGATGTGCCTGTAGCTTTTGTCGTCCCTTGTAAATCTGTGTAAATCTGGACCAATCTTGAGCTTCTGGAAAGGTTACAGGGTTACAAATGCTTGGTGGAAATAAAGTTTCATAGTGAATTTTTCAAATTGTCAGGTTTTACTGGATGTACTGTAACATTTATTGCACTGTGCTTCCCAGTTACAGCCATTGCTGGAGTTTTGGGGGAAGGAAATCAATCTCTCCTGTTAAGTACTTTCTACTGTGGCAGATTTTAGGCTATTGGATGTGTCCCTTTGGTATTGAAACTGTATCTTTGATAGACGGGCAGGTCAGATATCACAGAATCATAGAACTGTCTAGGCTGGAAGGGACCATCCAGATCATTGAGTCCAACCATCAACATAGTACTGACAAAAAAACATCACTAAACCGTGTTCCTCACCAGCACGTCTACCTGTCTTTTAAATCATGTTAGTGTGTCTAAGTTCCGAGGCATAAATCATCATAATAATTATTTTACCTAACTGGGAAACATTAAAATGTTGAGAAAACCATATTACAACTGGGCAAAAACTGGTCTTCAAGACTTCTCTAATGGAGAACTGCTAGGTAGAAATAAAATATTCGGAGAAAAAAGTTTCCTTATTTTTAATACCATATTTCATAGTATATTTTATGTAGTTGTAAGAAGGATAAATTTAAGAGTATAAAATGTATAGATCCAGGGTATTCTGTAATGAAAAAGTAATATTTTGCTCATTTTAATTCTAATAAATATTCAGACAATTTTTTAGTCATACTGTTATTTCCTCTGAAGAGGTGGAAGAAATACTATTTTATTTATAAAAATATACCCTGTTTATTTGGTAAAATTTTCACTGTATGCAAGCTTTAAAAAGCTCTTTAATAATGTAAGGATCTGTGCATAAATAATAAGCACTGATTGATAGTCTGTTTTACATAAGAATAAGATTTTAGAGTATCCAGCTGTCCTCTTCTGCATAATTCCCCTCCACAGAATAGTATCATTCCTCTTACCAGATGGAAAGGCAGGTAAAAATATACTGGGTTATGAGTCAACTTCATGATTCTATTGATATCGCTGCGGCTTATTTGCTGATAGCAGAGTAAATCTGTTCCCTGTTGTTCCTCTCAGAGCTCCGCTTTTTGCTTTCTAGTGGGGGAAAATGGACAGCAATCATGTAACAAATTCACTTTATTAGAACTTCCTTTACCAAAGACACACACACACAAACCAAAACCAAAGAAAAACAACCCAGAGAGATTCTAGTTGCTGGAAGTTTAATAAAAAACCCCCTTCTTCTATGGAAGAACTTCTTTTTCCTGCTAAAGGGTAGAATCCATTTAATACTAGTCACTATGGTGATCTGTGCTTTTCTAAAGTGATGTAAAGAAGCATAATATTTAATGTTTTAAAATATTACAGGAAACTGTATTTCAATTTTTTTCCTGTTTTGAGGATTTTCTTTCCCTTTTTCTGTTATTTGCCCATATTGCACAGTTAGTTTTACATATTTAGTTGTACTTATCATGAGGTGTTTTCTCCTTGTTCACGCTGAGTCCAGTCCTTGAGTTTTTCGTTAAGCAGAACACTTTGGCGTGTCTATGCATGTTGCTCCGCTAGCTATGATGTTTCAAGAATTAGAGCAAAATCCAGCAGGTAGATCTAGGTGAGTTTAGCGACTGCCTCTGTTCACATTTAACTGCCCGGAAATTTTATTTTGCTTCTGTAAGGGTAGGTTCAAGCCCTTGGCTAGTTCTTGAAGAGCTAGATCCTTAGGTTGCTAAGGAGAACAATAAAATAAAACTCCCACTTCAACATTAAATATATGTTTTAAATCTACTAATTTTCTGCTCTACATGTAGTGATTATTGCCAGATCTATCAAGGGCTTGAGATACTTTTTTTTTTTTCTTTAATTCATGTTTCTGTCGTCAATCATTTTTGCTTAAATTGCAGCTTTCATTTAAACAATATGTCTAACATCAAAGCTTCAGAACATGACCCAAGTGCACTCTAATGGCTTAAACACTCAGAAGGCACTTGAAACATTTGAGATGGGATTTTAATCTAAAATTTGAAGAAAAATAACATTTCTGATTCGCAGTGGGCCTTGTGCAGTCTTTTTTAAATAGGATTTGGCAGTGTTCTATGTCACTATCAGCCTTTTTGTTGATTTTTTTTCATACTGTGGTAGGCTCACTTTCTCTTCGTTGGTATCTTCAATATACGATATGTAAAGTTCATGAGGCTCTCTGGGACCTTTCAGAGTTGCCGGCTGTCTGTAAATGTGAAACAACACTTTTTATAAGCATTGTTACTTGCAAACATTACATTTTACTCAGGAAGTTGCCTGATTTGGCAAAAATGTAGAAGAACTGGAGTTTGAATGTCCTGTTCCTAGAAGGCAATGTTCTCGGTGCAGAGAAGGCGCTAGTGGCGAAGGGAGCAGCTGCAGGCGCTTCGCCGAGAGCTTTGCATATTGGTGCTTTAATGTGGGTCAGTTGCGAAATGTGTTAAATCTGGAGAACACTGCAATATTGGTATTGCAATGTAAAACTAGTTATGTTAGCAAGGTGTCTCTTGCCAAGAGCTGCATTAAAAATGGTGCTCCATTCCAATGAAATATGCTTTTTATCTTTCTGAGTTCAGTACTAATTTGTCTGGAACGGTTTGGGTATGAGGGTTTCTGTTTCATGAGAATAAAGTAATTTTGCTATTGGCTTCTAAGTTAGGCTCTTCCATAACTGACTGCGTGCACATAAATAAGTATGTCTTTTGGTTTGGCAAACAGAGCTGAATCTACTCACCACTGGGCTTCAGTTGTTCTCTAAGGCTTTTTATATTCATTATTTCCTCTCTAGGCTACCTCCAAAAATACAACCTGCAGAGCATAACAGACTTTCTTTTACAACTTTCCAGACACTCCTGGCTGTAAAATAGGAATGCAAGCAGCGTACCTGTCTCTTGTGCCCAACTGGTTAATGTTAGTACGTGTTCTGAATATAGATTTAATTAAGTAATATCTTTTTTGTTTTATATTTGAAAAATACGTGGTGCTGGATTTTCTTTCAAAATAAGTGAATCAAAATACCTTATTTTTAAAAATTGTTCCTTGTGTTTTAAAAACTGTGCCATGGCCGTCCCATTCAGTGATTGGCATTTGAATAATCTGTTCTGCTTAGCGCAGGAAGTATCCGTGAAGCAGCGGAACAGGGCAGGCTGCCTGAGCCTCTCACAGATGACATGCCGCCGAGACCTGTTTTGAATTCCAGTGCTCAGGATGCATTTGTTATAAAGCAAACCTGTTTTATAAAAAGTGCTAGTAATTTTTGGTGTTAACTGTTGCTATAGTCCCAGTTGTCTAGAGATGTATAGGGAAGGTAATGCTGCTACGTATTATTTTTATTATAATAGAGTAGCACAGCTGGCAGGAATAGACAAGATTGCGAGTTCTTTAGGTTTGAAAAAGACCCGTAAAGATTTAAAGATAAATATAAGCTGAAGACAATTATTCTGCCTTTAATTGGGTGTGTATTGAGTCTGAACTGGGATGAATTTAGACATGGGAGTGATGCTAATGGTTACTCCTATATAGGAAAAAGAGAAAGAGGGATAGCCTGTGCCACATGGAAGAGTTACTGGGAAGAGGAGAGGAAGGACGGTTATGACTGTCATCAAACTGCTTTACTATTGAGTCTGATTTTTTTTATTACCCGGAAAAGTTGTAGCCTTAGCTTCTGTGCTTGTTTTTAGAAAATGTTTGTGAGGTTTTGAGGCTGTTCCCATACAGCTGAGGAGGGGACAAAGGGCCTTGTGGCTTGGGCTGGCTTACATCTTGCTTACACCTAGGGCTGACTTTAAAGCAGAATTGCACGTATCTGTGTAGCCCAGTGCTTCTCCTTACTCTCAAGCAGGATCACAATAGGTTGCAAAGACTAACCATTTGAGGGTTTTTTCCCCCCAGTTCAAGCCATTGAAAATGATGTCGGGGCTGTGCTGCGTGGCATCTAGAACTGCAGTTAAGAGCTAGCAAGGCCGAGGCTTGTGAAAAGTAATATAAGCCAAAATTGGTATGAACAACTCTTTTTATAAAGCAGCCAGCGCAGTGGGAGAGGTGCATGCAGTTACACCATCTCTTGGCACTGCTTTGAAAAGATGTAAAAGGAGACTGGAGCATTTCTTGTAAGAAAGCCAACATAAAGTGGTGTTCAGATTCCAGAAAAAAAACTTGTAGGACATTGCTGACAGTGGAGACCAGCTTCTTTTCCATGTGCAATTCTACCAGCCAGTTGTCTCTCCTGATCTGCATGAACCAAATACCGCCATAGTCTAATCTTTCTGTCCAGGTAAGGTGCTTGAATCCCCACAAAGCATAAATACATCCAGTTTGAGTATCATGGTTACTATCTCGGTTAACTGTTAATATAATTATTCTGTTCTTTTCATGCTGCTGTGATTGGGTTATAAACTGTTATTGTTCAAGGGAGCCATAATTAATCTCACAGATCGTAAATTGCCATGTATAGGATAACATCTGTGAATTACTCTAGCAGAGAACTTTTTACTACTCCTTATTAATGAACTTCTGTGCCTCGATACAGCCCGGCACTGTGTGCCTGACCTAACCATTTTGCATCTTCACTATTCAGTGTACCTGCTGTCAGATTCCAGCTTTTTTTGGATAGTAACAGCTTGTCCACCTGATGTCCTGTATATCTCACACCTGCCCAGTGAATATTCTGATCCAGCCATTTCTGTCCAGAGAAAGAGTATAGGCACCTAAGTCCAGTAAATGATTTTGATCTGTAACTTCCAATCAAAAAAAAAAAAAGGACATCTATGTCAGTGTACAGGTAGCTAAGAAGATCTCCAGCTGTGGTGTCCATGGGCACTAATTGCAACCTGTTTGCTGTATGGACAGTTGTGGTAGTTGTTCTGGATTTGGAAATTATAGTTGAGCAACTGGGCATCTAACAACTTGCTGATGAGATAAGAAGCGTTACAGCATATATGTCTCTTTGTGGATTTGGGCTCTGATCCATTCAGTGTTGATGCTTTTCTTGTTCCATTGCGTCCCTCTTAAGGGGGCGGTGAAGTTGGAGTACTTCCTACTCCCTAGGTAGCTGTCCCTCTTTGAAGCCTGTTAAATCTTTATGGGCTTTACACCATAAAATTAACTCCTGAAGATTTTTTTAAAGAGCTAAAAAGATAGCTTGTTTTTTTTCTACACGTCAGAGGTGGTAGTGCTTAATCCATCTCTTCCTAACCCAAAACCCCAATTCAATTTTTGAGAGTTAGAGTATTTGCCACAGGTAGGGGAAAAAAACCAGCACAGATTTCTAGTGGAGCATAAAGACATTTGGGCCTTTCTACTGTTTTGGTTAAGGATAAGGGATTCTCTTTATAGAAGGAAAAGAAAGAATTGATGGATTTGTGGCTAGTTATCCTGCTTGTCATCAGAAAAAACCTTCAGCTGAGTTGTGACTGACAAAAGCAGTTATTTGAGGGAGCTCTTTTTAAAAATTCTAGTATATACTGCCATATCATAACTCATTAAATTCAGTGTATGCTCTGGTAGGGTAACAACCCTCTGCATCACGGTTATTATTGCTGACTACTGCTACCGGAGTCAGCTTTGGACAATTAACTATGGAGCAGAAGGGAGGAAAGTGATATTTCCTTTGTGAAAGGGGAATATTCAAGGAGATATGTTTTCAAAGATTTAAGAGTAAACACCTACAAAACTTTATGGAGAACAAAGCATTTTCAAGGTGAGCATCTTCCAGAGAACAAGTGTTGCTAGTAGGGTTTTTCATGGGCCCTTTATCAAGAACAAAGAATTTGACGCATATGATTATTTTTGCCTTCATGAAACACACACTAGTCGGCTTTAGTGTATGTATGTATTTGAGAAATCAATGCTATCAGTGACTTTAAGTTTTTGGTCTTCCTAAGGAGATCTTGGCTAGTATGTAAGCTAGAGATCAGCCTAAAAAATAGTTTATCAAGATTTTATGTATCATTATTGGTTCTTTGTGCTGGAAAAGAGCCGAGGAGGAGAGCCAAAGAGTCTCCTGACGTGCCTCCATCCTTCCTGGTGCTCATAGTCCATATCAACATCTTAGACAAAGGCAGTTTGTTAATTGTAGGAAGAAGGGAGAAGAAGGGAAATAAGTCAGAAGAAGGGTTTACAGCAGTATTTCTGTCACCCTAATCAAAACTGGATTTAAAAAAAAATACAATTTTGTCTGTACAGCCATCATTTTTCAGGTGTTCCATGAACAGGCAGGTTCTTTTTATTAGTTTTCAATTTAGGGGAAGATGAATCAATCAAAATTTTCAAAATTGACTGGGAAAACACGCTTAGAATTGTATTGGTTCATAATAATGATGACAGCAAGAAGAAGCTGTCAGGAGACAAGGCAGAATGTCCATCAGATTCTAGGAGCCATACACCCAAATACACCTGGCAAAGGGTTGTAAGCACATGCTACTCACCTGACGGGGAGTGAAAGTTCTGTGAATATTTCCAAGAAACCTTCCCCCTCCCTTGACTCTTCAGGAACCCCAGTTCTCCACTGTGAGACGAGATGGTTGTGCTGGGCGTGCAGTTCCGTCCCAAGATGTCCTGCTGTTGTTGGCCTTGTTGGCTTGCTGCCCCCCACAAGGGCTTCGGATGAACCAGCTGCTGCTTGCCCTGGTGCAATGCAACTGCTCGTTATTTACAAATGGGCACCAACACGAGATGCCAAGTAGCAGACGCTGATAGACTATTTTAATTACTACATCTGGAGATACATTAATTGTTTATGATCTTCTTTGTACGGCTTCACTTTTCTCCGTTGGTTTCTACCAAGGATAAAATAGAAACTTAACAGTGTCTGGTAGAAGATCTTTAAAATATTCTAGTAAGAAAAACCTTTATGAAATTCTTTCCCCTGAATCATTCATGGTAGCATTGTATTGGGGAGCTAGCAAGATTCTTTTACGGTATTTTTTAGAGAGAAAGGAGAATTGATCCATTTTCATTAAATGATTATCAACAGAAATGAGGCTCGGATGGCTGAAGTTTAAAGAGACTGGAGTTATGTTGTAAAAAGCGTTATGATTTAAATACACACATGGATTTCAATATGCAGAACTGGTATTTCATTGTGTACTGTTAGGCTTTAAGTACTCTGTAACAGAACCTGCAGTTGTGAGCAAAAAACAACAAAAAAGGAAAATTGTTGTGGGCCCCAGGTATATTGAGTTTTGATACAGATGATGTGGTTTCTTTTCATTTGAAACTGATCTGTAAAAATGAGATTATTTCAAAGGAACCCCAGCTGTTTCTGCACATAGTTAATTTTGCATGTTCATGGAAATTCTGACTTTTTTTGTGAGATTTGTGACAGGGAAAATTCTACGGTGAGCTTGTTAAACAGTATTGGATGTCCCCCAAAACACCTTTTGTGTTTTTTTTTTCTTTTTTTCTTTATTTTTAAATAAAGCTGTTTCTTCCTGAAATTACAACATTCACTGAGGCACAAAGCATCAATTCTCAGTAAATGATAAATAACATTTATGCTCGTTAAATGACTGAAAATAAGGCTTTTTTCTTTTCTAGTTTAAAGAAAAATCCTTTTAAATAGAAATGAATAAGCAATTGACCTGTTCTATACTTAGTATCTCTGTATATTGTTAATATCCATCATTTTCTATCTGAGGTATTTGGTCAAATGTAGTCTGAACTTTATTAAAATGGATTTAGTTTTGACTATAAAATAGCTTTGTAATTAAATCCAGTAGGAAGTATATATAGGAATTACTTCAGTAAAGTTGAATCGTGAACTATCAGGCCATTTTAAAAATAAAATAAAAACATTAAGATATTGCCTGTCAAAATAACTACTTCCCTTACTGTTTCGGTATTCGGAAAATTCAAAATATATACCTAATGGGAGGTGGGTTGGAATTTAACCATCACAACATGTTTTTCTTAGTAAGTGTAACTGATGTAACACACACGTCTTACACGTTTCAGGTTTTCCTTTTTAAGCTGGGCAGAGGATGTGTTGAAGGAGCATTTACAATGAAAATAATATTTTTCAGTAGAATCTGTTTGCCATTTTAAATGAACATCAGGTTGAATGATTTGAAGGTGATACTGATTTTATTAGTTGACAAGTAACTGAAAATATTAGCTCTTACAGAGTTGTTTTCTGTTGAATAAGCTTTTGGTAGCTTTAAAGTGATTGTGTTGCTGTTGTTGCTTAATCCATCGAAGTGATCACATAATTGTGACCAGGACTGAACAAAGGCTCACAGGACCGACTACCTTTGTGTGCCTGTTGTAAGGGCTTGTGCTGTCTAAGTCAGTACATTGCAGTGGGTATGCCTCTAAATCCAGCTCAGTCCTGATTTGCACGAATTAATTTGTATTGAATATAGAAATATTTAAAGCAGGAAGAATATATTGATGATAAACAGTAGACCTGAGCAAATATTTTTATCTTGTGAAATGAGAAGGGATCTGCATGAAGGTTTTTATTTGAAGGGAAAGCAATTTCCTAAGGTAGACCTGTCCTGAATATCCATGTTTTCCTTATTTTCAGTGGACAAGTTTAATGTATGTAGTAACGCAAAGATTTTATTCTTTTTAATGAAATGAATTGTGACTTTAACTAAATAGATCCTGTGAATCTAATTTCTTCTTAATAGATCTGCAGTGCTTGTGACTTTTCGAAGCTCTTGGAAATTGCTTCAGTATTTTCAGATCTTAACCCTCAGATAAAATATTATCCATTGTGCAGTATAGATCTGGGCTTATCATTTACATCTGATAGGCCATTAGTATGGTAATTAGTAATTGGTATGAGAGTTGTGAGAGTCGAAGTAAACATCTGGTTTAATCAATTTGTCATTAAGCTAGTACCAAGTATATAGGTAGCAATGGGAAAAGAAAATACCGGTGTGATAGCTCATAGCTCTCTCTAAGCTATCAGCACGTAGCTAAGTTTGAAATTAAAATAGTGCCTCTTTATGCTGGTTGATATGGATTGCTCAGTACTCAATTTGCAAAAAAAATTATTTTTATATCTGTTTTCAAAATCTTACAAATAAGTAAAAGAAAAGAAGTTATGTTGTGATGAAAACCCTGTTGATAGATATATCTATCAGCTTGGTTTGTGTTATTTACTCATTTTATTCACAAAGAAAGGGGAAGACAGACAGTTTTTATAGGTCAGATGGGTACTGGTGACACTTTTTTTTTTTTTTTTGAAATGTGCTGATGGAAAGATTGCTTTTCTTCTCTTCTTATGGTCTCTAATAGAAGTAGTGTGCACCTTCCTACTGCTGTTTTCATTTTCTGTTTTCTCTTTTAGTCAATTCTGTACCTTTACATATAGATGAAAATTTAGCTGCAATAGTTGTATTTCTGGTTGTAAAGTTAAAACGTTTTGTTTCACTTTGTTGCCAGTTATTAGTTTTAAATTGCTTCAGTAGTTGCTGAGTGTGTTAAAAGAATTTTGCACGAAAAGGATTAAAATTATGCATAGATAGAACTAAGAACTATATTTGGGTATTAAGACATGGGAGTGAGAAATGCATGACTTCTCATTTCTTTTTTCATGAAGCTGCTGATAATTATGTAGACAAAGCACATCGATTACACAGTGCTAAATGATGCTTAAAGAGTCCTCAATTTGGAGGACCTTCCAGATACAACAAACTTGCATTCTTCTGCAGTTGTGTGTGCAGACGTCTGGAATTCATGCGGGTGCCTTCCTTCCATCTCAACTCTGTATCTGCAGTTCTTGTAGAGGAGCCCATCTTCTCACGTATCCCCGTGTCCCAAGTACAGGCAGTGCCAGAAAAACTTTCTGTAACGCTAGCTTCTGGATTAATGGTGGGCTATCTAAAAGGATATATTCTTTTTAATCTGTTATGAAGATAAGAGTGCTGCATGCAACGTTTTAAAAAGTTGTTTAGAAAACAGTTGATGTTTGGATTGTAGTTAAACTCACTGAACAATTAATGTAAACAAAAATAGGGGGCTATAAAACCATGTTTTTCAGAAATGGGGTTACAGTCCTATTGTGCAGTTGATCAGTGAAATCTGATATGACTACCTGTATTTTTATTCTTCCTTGCTGAAGATTTGTCTATTTAAGGGTAATATTTGTTTCACTCCTGTTTAAAAATCTGGAGATAGACTATCTGAGATAATGAATTCTACAGGTTGACCGTATGTAAGCACATACGCATATATAAAGATCCTTTTTTCTTTGCCTTTTCATTCTTAGCCTTGATTATCATGCAAATGACATAAAATGAACAAAATATGAAAAGGCAGTAAGTTAAACAATATTACTGGAAAGTATCTGTAATATTTTACCTTTTATAATATGAACTAACAAAATTTGACAGCAGAAGCAAGTTCTCCATCGCGTGCAAGCATCTCCATCCCTTTTCAGGGATAACTGGGTAACAACAAATAGCACAGGACCAATCCTATCGATACCTACCAGCTGAGCGATAATAATATCTTAATATTAGAAATGCTCCCTTACTCTTTCTTCTTTCATACAGAAGAATCACCTTTAGAAAGCATAAAATATAAATTAAGCTGCATAACCTTTGCATGCTTTGAGATCCATGTTATTTTTGTGGATGTATTGAAAAGTAAGTGGTATTCTTTATCTAGTTTACCAGTTAATGGGGCTGGGGAGCTTGATTACAAAGGCATAAATCAATCCAAGAGCCCTGATGATATCCTAAACTTCAACAGGAAAGCCTGAATGCTTTATTAGATTATCACTTCAGAAGGATTGATTTACAGCTTTTGTTCTCCATCTCCATCTATTATTTTTATATTACGAGAAAAGGAATTTTTCAGCAATTTAAAAAAAGAACAAAGTACCAGAAGTCAAAGCAAATACTTAGCTAGAAAAGCTGTTTTAAATAACGACAGGAGTCTGATTTAGAATGAAAGCAAATTTATAATCAGATCTGAAAATTTGACCTGCTACAGCGCTTTTCTGTCACTCACTGTTACACAGAGCAATGATAAATTTAGGAATAGGGAATTACAGCAGGAGGCCAAGGGGAGGGCAGTGAGATTGCCAAACTAGTGTAAGAAACATGTCCAAAGTGGCATGCGATCCTGGAAGAAAAGTTGTTGGGCTGCTCATGGAGAAGTGATAAGACTTAAAGGGTAAAGGAACAGTCAGATACGCTAAAAGAGTTTTAATAAATCAGATTTCATAAAGAAGGTTTAACTTTAAAAAAAAAAAAATTGACATGGAAATGAGTTCTTACAAGATCCAGACAGAGATAAGGGCAGCAATTACTTTTTTACAGACGTTTCGAAATGACTTTCTAATCCTGTTCTCGTTTAGGTCATTTTATCCTTTCTTACGTATAGTCTTGGTTTAATCACAGATTTGGGCCCTGATTCAGATAAATATACGATAATACCTTGTTACTTAAAAGGAGATATTTCCCTGATTTGGTGCAAATTATGGAACATGTAGTTTACTTTTAATTTCTCCTGCTCTTGGGAGGCTAATTGTAAATTGTCATGTACAGAACAGCAGGAAAAGTTTCACAAAACTAGTTCACAAAGTTCTTCCCATCCACTCTTGATACTTTGCTTCTCTTCATCCCTTCATTTTCCTTCTCTTTATTATTATTTGTTGTTTTCTGGACTTGGTAAAGGTAAGGTTTTTTGAGGTAAGGTACCGTTGAAGGCGACAAATGGTGATTGTAAAAATGAAAAAATATATAAATCAATCCTCCATGTTGAACAGAAAGATTGCTTCCTCTATATTTATGAATAAAAGAAGAGGTAACAGCACATCTAAACAGATCAACAACTTTACTACTGTTCAGTGCCATCCACATAAAAGTAAAATACCTCTAAGATTCAGAAATGGGAATTCTGTAAATCCATTCTTTGGGGAAGATATGCATCATTATTACTTTTATTTTTTTTAAATAAAATGCATTTATTGTTGAATTGAACTTAAAGATTTTTTTCACCTTTTTCTGTTGTATTTAAACCACCCTGACATTATAAAATCAAATGCATTTTCCAGCTCTGCTTTTAGGGTAGAAAAAGGATAAAATTTAATTGTGTTTTTTTACTTAATGCTCTTGTCTTTTTGTCATTGACTTTCATGAAGCCTTTTCTATACCATTAGTTTGTTGCTTTTTTGGAAAATAGTTAACGACTTGATTTAATAAATGGTTTGACATTTACCCTTTGGAAGCGTTGATTGGAGCTTTCTCTGTGCTCAGTTTTGTGGAATTGTGTCTGCTTGTTTTTCAGTCTTCTCAACATTCTTAAGTATTTCTACACAGTTAAAGTTACGATCACATTGCAGGTTGTTCTGAGACTTAGTTGTTATGCCATAGGATGTTGATTCTTTTAATTGAAAAATCCGAACCCATGCATACTCTATGCCTGTCGGCAGCTTTTACCTTTGACACTTAATTTCTGCAACCTAAAAATCCCATCTCTTGTCTTTGTTATGTTTGTATCATATGAAATTTTCCGCAACACAGATGTCATTTAGGTACTGACCTTAAAATAAATTACAGTGAATGTTCAGCAAACAGTAGTTCTTTCATTGGTGAAAAAACAATGAAAGAAATGGTGACTAATGTAGCTTTGTTATAAATATGGGAGAAGTTCAAATTAAATTGCTCCAGTTAAATGCAGGCCTAAAACCAGAAAAGAAGTATTGAATAGTACAAGCCAAATGTTAGGCTGATGTATCTTCCTCCTTAGTGGATATATTCAGCTACACACCAGATATATCCAGCTTTTTGTGTTTCTAAATGGTATATTGTGTCCATTTTTCTGCCTGATCATAATATACCAGGTTGTCATACATTCTATGAACACACTGTAATGGAAACTACAAGGTAACATTTTGTTTGAGTATTTTCTTCTGGAAATTCCAGTCATAGCTAGAAGTCATGAGTATTCCTTAATGTTCCTACAGAAAACTAAACTTCTGTCTTCCAGAATCCAAACCTGATTACCACAATTTCCTTCTGTTATGTGTTATGGCAGTAGGTCATATGGTGCACTCTTTTTTTTTTTTTTTTTTTTTTTTTTTTAATCTTTTCTTTTTTACTCTCTTCTTGTGGGGCTTAGGTCTTACTTATCAACTGGAGTTGAGGAAAACTAAAATGTTTCCTGGGTTTGGAAATCTTGATTTTATTTTTTTTTTTTTCTTTTCTTCAAAATGACATGAAAAGCCTGTCTTTCCTGGGGGAAAAGAAATCGGGAACATCTGCAATTCTTGTTTTTAAAATAGAATATTTCACTAGAGATCTTGTATATTTCTTATGAGTAGTTTATGTGCATCTTACAGTTTGTCTTTTGCATGTGTGCTCATTCTTCTTGATAGTAAGCTGCCCAGGGAAGTGGTTGAGTCACCATCCCTTGAGGTATTTAACAGACGTGTAGATGTGGTGCTCAGGGACATGGTTTAGTGGTGGACTTGACAGTGCTGGGTTTACGGTTGGACTCGGTGATCTTAAAAGTCTTTTCCAACCAAAGCGATTCTATGATTCTATATGAATAAACAAATCCAAGATTGCTTATAAAATACTTTGCCATTTAAAAAATTTTGTGGTCCTTAGGACACTTCTCCAAAGCCACTTTTGAAGTAGAACTTTGAAATTGCAGAGTTGTTTCAGTTATACTTTCTTTAAAAATAAAAATCTAAAAGGGGACAAAAAAAAAGGTGAGAGAAAGATGGAAAGCTTAAAATTGTAGTATAAAAGATGCCTTTTTTTTTTTTTTTTTTTTTTTCTAAGCCTGTCTCATGGTGGTGTGGAGGATTTTAACATAAAACCTGTAGAGCTGATCCAAGAGTGAAATGTTTGCTGTAATGCATTAGGATGCCCTGCAAATGTAAAATAATCGTGGAGGGAATTCTTTGGATTTCCAGTTTGATCTTCCCAAAAGAGCATTCACCTCAGTGCATTTCTCCGCTGTGCTCTTGGTTTGTCTCTTATTGATGGAATGTGACAAGTACTTTGTTTTTCTGACATGATGGGCCATTTCAGTCACCAGAATTGTGTTTCAAGTAATATTAAAATATTTTGCATTTCTAATTTGTGTGTAAAATTACAAATTGTAGCATTATATTTGCATAAATTAGAAACCCAATCTGAAAACAAGTGAGAAAAGACCTTAGGAACATGAGAAAAATGGAGCATAGGATTGTATTTTAAATAATTTTAAAATCACTTTCATACTGCAGAATATATCTATATATTATTGAAAATACTGTAACGGAAATTTTCCTCTTAAGTACTAATTTTGAGATTATCCCTCAGTTAAAAAAAAAAAAAAATCTGTAAATTATTGGACTGAGGAAGTTTATTATTCTTTGACTTAAGCAAAATGACTTGGGACAGATTTTCATGCTGGCACGCAGAACAAATTTAATTCAAACTGAGATGAAAGGCGGTTAATGTAATTGTAGCCTATTATCCTGTGCAGGCTTGAGTTAAGAAGCAAACCAACAGACAGTCAGAAAATGATGGATAGAAAATAGAAAACGCTCAAGGCTGGTGAAATAGAGAGTTGTGAAGGGATTATGCCGTAACTGTTCCCACACAACCTCTGCATCAGTAATATCCCACCTCTACCGTATGTTTGGATTACTAAACAGGATTTTTGTATGCCTCCTGGGTTCTCTTTATTTCCTTCTGACGTCAAAAAAGGCCCTCATTTAGTAAATTTCGGTACTCCGTAATCCTGATTTTTTTTTTGCCCTTAATCTACCACATTCATCAGTCCCAGGGATGTGGTAAAGCATTCTGTTACACCACTTTTTTCTCTTTTTTTCTGTAATTTACTATCAGATGGAGGCAAGTGGATGGTCACATAAATAATTACAGTCTTTGATCCTAAGCATGTCTGTGGGGCTCATTGCTAGCAAGAAATTATTATTTTTGTAAAAGTTTTTTAGTTAAAAAATAGTAAATAATAATGAGGCCTCAGGTTTTTCAGCTGTAGGAGTGGCTGTTTTGTGTAGCGTGTCCCTTTGGAAGCAGCATATTTCAGGTGGGTTTTTTTTTAGGACTGCATTCTAACAGTTCACCTGTTGTTTTGTGGTGGGTTTTTTTATTAATTTTTATTATTGCCTTTTGTTTTTCACTAGCTGGTATTAGGTTTTTTTGAAATACATACAAACTTTTGTACTGAAAGCTTTTAAAAATCAGAGAGACATGTCTTAGTCTCGTCAGAATACCTGAGTAAATGTGCAACATTTTGGGAATACTTTGAAATGTGTTAATAACAAAAATGTTTGGACGGGTTTGTTGCCCTTGGCATAGCCCAGGAAGCAAGAATGCACCTTGTTTCCCATAAAATAACTGATCATACCTAGAGTAATACATCCATCTCGGGTATTTCTAGCAATAACTAGTTCAAGCATCTAGCGTGATGCTTACGAAATACAGGAGATCAGTTACCAATCGGAAATCCAAGTAAAGTTGCTGTTTTATAGCCTCTTTGTAGAGGGATTGAATTTTTGAGGTACACAGGCTGGGATGATAAAATGGCTTTTTGAGGTGTGTAGTCTTTAGCTTTCCCAGTCACTCCCAGTTGGGATGCAGGAATTTTCTCATCCTTTGCAAGTTATATCACCAGAGCTCTTGTAGTAGCAAAATAGTCTTTTTCCCCCCTCGTTCTGTTATTGGTTAGGGTGAGATTTTCTGCCCGTTGTTTTGAAAAATGCTTTATTCTGTGAATTGCCCTTTGGGAAGTCATTGGGATTGCTTAAAGAGTTACGGGCTCTGTTCTGCGCTGTACTCACGCAGGAGCAAGCTTTGCTTTTCGTGGGAGTGCTCTGTAGCCTGCCTGTCAAAACCAACATCGTTTGATTGGATCAAGACAGACCAGGACTCCTGTTATGAAATAGTCACCATACCCTGCCGTGAGGCTATAGTGTTGTTTTAGTCAACTTTGCTTTCCTTTTTTACAGCCATTCCTTTTAAGTTTCCTTTTAAAGGGCAAATAACTTTTCGAGGAGAGTCGGACAAGACTGGAAGTGTTGGCAGATATAGTATTGTTGTTGCAACATGGACAGTAACTTTTATTTCCACTTCTTTGGCACTTCATAAAGAAGTATCAGTGTCATCTCTGCTCCAGGAAATTTATGAGATTATGTGCTATAATGGACTAAGGGAGATTGGGGCTCTTCATAGGAAAGGGACCAGAGCAAACATGTGTATTTATCTTCATACTTTCTGCAACCACCCCTACCCTTTTATGTGTTCTGTTCTCAATACATATTTCTGTATCTCTTGGATTGGTATCATTTTTAATAAAGTCAAATAAAAGATGGTGGGGGTCAGATGGGGTTGATATCCTAGATATTAAAAAGAGGCCAGACATGGCTATGATGGAACAATGGTAGGCAATAAGACATGAACTTGATTGACTTTCAGGGGTGGGTAAAGAAATTTCTTTTGGTCAGGAAAAGAACTTGTCAGAACAACATAGTGGATAGATTTCTAGATATTGAAATGGTTTGATAGACAAAAATATGATTTTAAAGACCAGCGGGACAAGAAGGAAGCTAGGAGTCTGGAAACTGCTGCACCTCTGTATTTGGTTTCCAATGATCACTCTCCCATGGGTCACTTGTGGTATTTTTTTGAAGGCTCACCATTCATTGTTGTTCAAGGAGGAGGCATGATTCTCTGACAATTTCTGTTACTGCCACAGGAAACAAGTATGCTAAGTAAATATTCTGGACATACTTTCTGAATATTTAGTCAGAAACTCCTCAATCACGTAGGAATAGTAAAAGTAATTTGAAACTACCATGTAACAGCTGGAGTTTTGGCTTCCTAAAAGTAAGAATAGTGCGGCTTACCAAGTTGCGCTATACATTATACTTAAACCTCTGTAACATTTATGCATTGTGTTCATATTATAATGTCATTAGCACTGTAGAAGTTGTTATTGCAGGTAGAGGAATAATTTAGATAACATCACTATTTTCTAAAATTCCCTAGTACAGTATTGCTGACAGCCTAGAGAAAACCATGACATTCTGTTTTATTCATACCTTTGCCTTCATTTCGTATTTAATATTCTTGAACATTTACTATATAAGCAGCATTTGATCATGGCTAAGCTGCAATCTCCGCTCCCAAAAGGGTGATGCGCTTTGCTTCTGAATCATCAGTTTTGTCTTGGCATAGTCAGAGTTTATTGTCTTTTTGAAAGTATTAATTGCTGTAATGTTATAAATTTTAGACTTAAATGACAAGAAAATGATCAAAGTTACCTTACATAATTTGAAATTTAGAATTGAAAAGAGAAATTTACATTTCTCTTTTTTGAAGAGAAAAAGTAACTTGTCTGTCTTCATACCATCTTCTGGAAATTATAGTGTATGCATGACATCCTCAAACACATAGTTCTTAAATTGTCTTTTCTTTAAATTGCCTCAAAATTAAAGAAACCTTTGTCGTCTTATATAAATAGTGGTTTTGTTTAAAAAAAAAAAAAAAACAACTAACAAAACCAAACAAAAACCCAACCCAAAATCTTGAAAGCATAGTAAAATGAATGCAAGGAAGATCAACTGAAAACAGATGAGAACTCTGTAGCACTCTATAATACTATAGCATTGAACATTCTGCGTGAAGATTGTAATTGAGTATTTCTTTGCAGTCATTTCCCTCAGTGATTGACCACAAATTAAATTCAACAATAATGAAATAGTCATATTAATGCACGTTTTTTAAAAGCAAGATGTAAGCTGTTTAATAGTTAAGTGTATTTATAGAAAGTATAGTTATTAATAGTGTGGGTTTTTTTTGCAATTCAATGATGACTAATAAGAATGCAGTGCAACACTTGGGATTTAGTGTGTGTATATATGTTTTTATTTAATCTGATCTCATTGCTGTGGACATTTACAATACATTCACTCCAACTGTCAGGAATTTTTAAATGCAGTTAACAGTGCTATTTGAACAGCAACGGTATGAAATATAAAGAAATTTAGTCATTTTAACCAAAGACATATACTTCTTGTTTTCATGATTATGTGAATATTTTTTCCATGAAATCGTAGTGAAAATAAAGTTCCACTGAGGAGAACTTTATATTAAAAATGATTGCAAAAGAAAGTGTTTAAAAACTGCTTATGCTCAGGGATGCAGATTCCCAAGTAATCTGTTGGTGATATTAAGTTAATGTTTAATACGCTTCATCAATATTTATTGTTTAAAAGAATGAAACATATGTAAATTGTGTGAACTGTTCACTGATTTTTGCGAAGTAAAAATTGAGGAGGAGCCTAAATATTCATAAACTGTGGATGATTGTTTTGCCATTGCTTCTATGTAATTCTTTTAGCTAAAATAAATGAAATAGTTGAGAAAACTATGCTAATATTTCTTGGAGATGTGGTTCAGTCTGGTGTAAATACAGCATCTTATTTTGAGCTGCCTAGGATATTTGCAATATGGAGAAATGTCTGAAATAGGTCAAAATGCAAGAGAAGAAATGTACATATTTCTGCCTAGCCTTGAAAGAAGTTTCTGATAGGCAGGAATTCTGCTTTTCCAAGTTCATCCTTTTGCATATATAAAAGTTCATGTGCGTCACTGACAAAAACTTGGTCATTCATAGAGAAAGGAGAGTGCCAGAGGTAAAAGGTAGGGCCATGGACATGAGATTTTCTGGTTCAGAGTAAGCAGCGTCAAATCGTTGGCATGTGAAATCCATTTAGTCTCTGATTAGTAAAGATTAACAAAGATATTTTTTTGTCCAGATAGTTCCAAATGATGGCTATAAGTTACTTAATTCTGGTGTAGAAGAGATGAAAATAGAATCTTATATTACCTCTTAACCAGTTGCTCTTAATTATATAATTATGTGATGAGTTTGTCACTGGTTTGAAAGTTTATTCTCTCCTGTAATGTGATGTATTTAGTGATTTGTAATATTACTTCAAGGAGTGTATAAAAACCTTATAACGTTATTCTAGATCTTGCAGAGAAGAGGGGTTTGAATAGCATGAGGGAAATCTGGAAGTGAAAAATTTGCTTATGAAGCTAAAATATTTTAGTTTTTCTTTTGGTGAGATCAGCCTAGATTTTTTTTTAAGAAAGTACTGCTGGCCTAGGCCTTTTTCGTGAATTATATAAAGAGGAGACAAATTAATCTACGGAAAAAACATTGTCTCAAGACATCATTATATGCACTTACAAGAAGAAACAAATAAATCATTTCCCCACATTATTAAAAAGTCCTAACTGGAAACATAAATCCTAGTACCTTTTACCCTTTTTAGGTTATCATTATCTTAAGGGGTAGGCTGATAATTCTTTATATCTAAAGCAGAAAGGTTGCTCTTGCCTGGAAGGATCTTGGCACCGAGAGAAGTGAAAGTGTCCAATTTTTGCATTAGAACCAAAAATGCTATATCGTAGCTCAAAAAAAAAATGGAGAGAACTATTCACATACTTCAGTATTAATGGAAAACATTGGGACAATATAGTGCAATGTCAATACAGTTAGGAAGCAAGCTCTTAACTATAAGAGGGATATATTTGCATTTATAGATTACTAGTTTTTGTATTTCACTGCAGCAAAATAAAGATTATAGTAGCAGGATAAAAATGCAATAATAGTTAGCAATTAAACGAGCCTAGTCTCTGAAAGATCACAAAGCGCTCAACTTTGCTGACAGTACTATTTTTCATTAAATATGTCATCAGAGCTCCATTATCGCATCTGAATCTTAGCACTTCTGCGGAAGAATGATGGCACTTCTGAATCTTTTAAACATGCTTGAGCTCCCAACACATGAGGCAGGCTGGTGTAGCATAACTTTTCTGGTTTCATTGCTATTGACCACGTCTGTTTACCTGTCGTTGATGATTAGAAGAGGGGGCTGCTCTTTGGCAGTTCTGTGTAAAAGCTATTGAAACCAAGTAGGCCTAGTCAAGACCTGGGGATTTTTCTTCTCTTGCATCCATGTACAAGTGTGAGTTGGGATTCCAGGTATCAGTCACTCACTGTTCTGGACCAGTTGATAACCCCAGAACAGCTGAGGTTGGTGCTTTCATGCACGAGTAGCCGCTCTTGGGCTGAAAATCTGCAGTTTCTATGGCATTACTTCCAAAATGTTATGAATTATGGTCAATTACAGTTATTGACTATAGTTAAGCATATACGTCAGCTAATTTTCTCATTGCTGGAAAGGTACTTTTAGAATAGCAAGTCTTGCATGACTTCCAAGAAGGGGTACCCAACAAGCAGGGTAAATACCTGGGTGTGAATCTGTGCTGAGTTCTGTGTTACTACATAGTTATTATTAGAGGTTTCTCAGCTGTCTCATAAGTATCTGCAAAAGCTGCAGTTAGAGCACCATGGGCATATTTTTAATGCTGAGGATTTAGTAATGCTTCATAAATCACTTGTGATGCCATGGGACTAGAGAAGTCTTAAATTCAGCTTTAAAAATCACTGTTTGAACTTTGATTACAAGGTGTCCTGAGTAACCAAATTATGTTACGTTAAATAGTGTTCTGCTATTCAGAAACCCCATAGGTACCACTGTGGTACCACGAAAGCAGAATGAAAACAGGAGCCAGTTGTGCAAGATCAGGAACTGGGGCAAGGAGATCAGAAGCAGAAATCAGTGATGGAGAAAAGCAGGAGCAAGACCACTGACTAGATAGGGGACAGCGTGGGAAATAAAGGCTAGAACAGAGTTGAGCAGAAGTTGAAAAATAGTCCTAAAAGATATTCTTACTCATCTAAAAGATGGGGCAAGTAACCAGTCAGGGTCCAGGAATAGTCCGCTAAGTCCATTAGTCTTTATCTATCAGGAACAGCTTGTAGATGCAATGCTGACATCCAACACAAAATCCCAGACCTGTCTATGACCAGCTTCAGATCAGAAAGATGATGGCTCCTCCAGACTGTGTAAAGTGGCCTGTGTTAATGTGCAAGGACAAAATACAAGGTAAGGGTCATAAATATCTACTCAGTATAGTTATGAGCCTGCGCCTGGGCCAGAACAAGATACAACTCCCTCATTAGAGAATCAGTTGAATAAAAGAATGTTGTCTTTTAGAGCGGTGTGGTGCAATTTTGTCTTCCCTGAGAGCTTGGCATTAGAAGGAAACTCATCTAGAGGAAAGACCAGCCACACTTAGGTTACACTTCCCCTGTTCCTCTTTGCTTCGCATTTAATTGAAAGAAAAGGTTTACCCATTAGCGGTGGCAGCAGAATTGCAGAAACTCCTGCGTTTTGTGATCAAAGGTTATAAGAAGGTTTCCACATGATCAAATCGCTAGTCTAGAAAGCTGTAGATCTAGGTAGGTTTTATATTCTGACAGCTTTCTTTAGGTGAGAAGCTTGAAGGTATACCCTTGCTTAAGGGAGATAACTGTAAGCACAATAAAATTAGACATACATATATATATTCCTCTACTGCCACTTCCTTACCTTCCTTAAGGTTGGAAAATATAGATATAGTACACAAGATCATACACGTTGCTAAGCTTCAACAGAGGGTCATTTGTAAACATGTAGTCTTACAAAAAAGCCTTTAATTAATTAAAAACACAACCAAAATCTGTGAATATTAACATAAACATGTACTCTTGGAGACATTTAAGGTATTTAAAGAGAAACCCAGGAATTATCATTCACTTAGTCATAAACATGAGAAAAGTTATTTTTTTAATGCATTTTGTAACTTATATTTTGAACTCCCAGGAAATCCGGGGAGAAAAAAAAAAAGAAAGTAAAAGAAAATGGTTCAGTTTTGAAAGGATAATTGAGGGAGAGGTTGGGGAATAAGTGCTAATAGCAGGCCATCAGAAGGTCAGTGAGCTTGATGAATTGAATACTTTTGTATTGGAACAAACCATAGAACTTGTACGTAACCTGGTAGGAGCCTTCCTCCATTTGTCCTTGTAAATGGGAGCTGTGTCTTTGGACGCATGCCAGAGTGGAACTGCTCATTCATTATTACCACTTAAAGCAAATGATCATAGCCCTATGGCACATAAAATAATGAGTGTGGCTCTCATTTCACAGATACGAGGCATATATTATGTTTCACATATGGTCAAATGTCTGCTGGCTTTTGGACAAGTTACAAAAATTACTACAATGAGTAAAGCTCATAAGGAAATAATTCGGCGAATAGGAAATTTTGCAATTGGAACTATAATTAGTGGCTAATGCAGAGCAATACATATGCGTACTGAAATAGGATAGGATTAAAAGACAAAGCTAAATTTATTCAGAAGCTAGCATACATACTCATGTGAGTAATTTCAGATGTATTCCTAATCCTAGTAGTTTCATCTTTTCACTCTGCTGAACTAAGTGTTTAAATAGCATCTTTCATTTGAATTAAAGCGGGTTTCTCTAATGAAAAACTCCGCCTCATGCTATTCCTAATGTGCATTACGAAAGTGTTCTGCACCAGGGGACAGAGGAGCAAGCATAAGAGAGGTAGTGCAGGGTTCTTTCTGAGATACTCAGTAAGGCCTGGCAACAAATAGTATAATAAACTAGCTGTTTTAATAAGATGGAATAAAAAGAGGAATACAGATAGCAGGTAAATGTCGTGTCCCTTCAGTTGCTGTGAACCTGGTGTGCATGCAGCACTGGAGGGACCCAGCGTGGGTTTTCCCCCCGTGTGCTGCATAGATCCCACCAGTGGAGGGGGGCCTCCTCCCTCCTGTACCGTGGTGCCTTTTATCTTGTGTAAAAAAAGAACCAAACCATGTTATCTCCTCCTGACAAGCTGGAAGGTTCTCATTGATGACACCCACCAGCAGAGAGCTGGTTCGGGGCCCTCCAGCGCCTTCCCTTGCAGCGGCTACTCATGCTCACAGATGGACTTCTTGAGCCTGACTACCAAAGACCGGTAGATGCCTTGTCCAAGATCACTAGCTCCTCAAGTGCAATGTCTTCCACGAGGCTCCCAATTCTTTTTTTTTTTTATTATGCATATTTTATCATTTCATCATGCATTATGCTGAAACAACTGAAACAGCTGGCTGTAAAATTGCACTGCCTTTTTCTCTTCAAGATTCTTGAAGGTCACTTCTATAATTGTCAGAATAAGTAATTATTTGGATTTGAAAGAATACTTATGAATACCTGTATATTGCAAAATATTCTGTACCTAGTAATTTTTGTATTAACCATTCCTTTGTGCGTTCTTTTAAGTAGCGAAACCGGTGATGCATTAGATGGATTTTATAGATATTTTTATTTTATGTATTCACATGTTTTTTCTGTAATATAAACAGAAGTATAAGTACCAGGAAGGTATATGTGATGCTGGAGATCCCTGGGTTCTGGTAATTATTGATCCACAGGAGATGGTTTCATCTGATTAGAAAGGTAGCTGAATGGAGAAGGAAAGCTGTATGGAAACAGCTTCCTTTTTTCATAAAGATTTTCAAGACTAAAAAAAAATACCAAACCACCACGAAAAAAAAGTCCCGTTTTATGTCAGGAGCAAACTAAGCTGCTTTTGGACTCTGGGTCGAATGACCACAGGTGAGTCCTGTGGCTGGCAAGAGTTCACTGCGGAATTTGTTTAGTCCCTCCTGATGGAAGGTTGTAGAGCTTATTGTTACTGGTGGTCGGACGTTGCTCTGCCATGTTGTACATAAATCAGTGGCGTTGTCAGTGAGCCTTCTTCCTCAGACTCTGAATACACAGTTATTTATATAAAATATACGTTTGTGTTTGGGTATAAAACCCCAGTATATTCTGAATACTGCCTGTTATTTAACATTCTACTTTGAAACAATTCCAAAGGAAAAAAAAAATCCTCTTACAATAGTCTCTGTCATGTTATTGTAATTTGTTACATGATATACTGTCTAGCTTGTGACATACATACAAGGAAAGAAAAGGAAGTTCTTTTAAACTCTTCATTCAAAAATGATCCTTTTCCCTTGGCTTGCTCTTTCAAAATTGCCAACTTAAAGACACTTTCAGACATGAGTCTATTTTTATAAGGCTAATCTGTTTAAGTAGTGAGCTGTTCTTTGAAGAATTTAGTGTTTTGTGATGTTTAGAAAAAAGCATGTCAGGCAGACCGATATTATTACTTGGGATTGTTTTCTCCTTTCCTTACGCGTGCAAGAGAGATACTTTGGCATCAATCCCTCTTTTCCAAATTCTGTGGAAAGGGTGGTGAGGTCAGAGTGTTTGTACGGACAAGACTCCAAATTGTGTGCTGCAGTTCGAGTTGAAGCATATGGTTTTTTGGGTTCTTGGTGTTTAAGCAAAATTTATATATTTATATATATGTATATTTTTATATATAAAAATATACATACATACATATATATATATAAAAAAAACCCCGTATAGTTGACCCTGCAAAGAGTTCTCAAACTGACATGAGACTAGGAGTGGGCAAGTCCAGCATATCTTTTTTTCTGTTTCCATTTTGGTGGTACTGTTGATTATTTTCTTTATGATGCTGTAACAACGGGTCAAGGAGATTCTTTAATTTTTTTTATTTTTTTTTTTTAAATGAGCATGTTAAGTATCACCAGTTGGAAACTATTGAAGAGACCAACAGAAATACAACCATTATTCTGCAGTCTGCGACTTGTTAAATGATAGGATATCCAAGTTAAATTTTTTTTAATATTACTCAGAAATAACACACAAAAAAAATCTCCTTGCAATTTAAGTTTCTTAGAAAAAAGTAATGAAAAGGTAGTCCAAGGTATTAAATGATCCAGATTTCCTCTGGGAAAATATTTGTATGGAATTTAATAGCCAGCAATAAGCTTTCTCTTTGTTTTATAAATCATTCTGTGTATTTAATAGAAAATCATAATCTTGCTGGTGACTTCTGTGGAATAGCCAAGAAAAGCAAAAGCGGGATAATCATTTTCTATTAAGGTATTTGGCATTTTTAGAGAAATGTTATATAACTCAATTTGATCACTGTGAAATTCCGCAGGATGCTTCATCTCTTTGAAAATAACTGTGTATCTTATTGATAAGAAAGCTATTTCTCCAGCTCTTATCATGTACGCATCTTGTCAGCAGCATCGGCACCTTGTGTTCAGTCTAAATTTCCCCTAGTGCCCTGTAGGCGGTCAATGAAGAGAAGGAATTGCCTCTGAAGTTCAGAGAAGCTAAGCAGCTGTGACGCTGCTGTGCTTATAGCGCTGCACGTATGGCTACAATTTCTGGCCCCAGAGCCAGTTGCCATGGTCTAGTTGCATCTATGTAGCTTAGGACTGAACTTTCTAGAGCAGACAGAAGAGCTTTGGATCACCTCTAGGTCCTCTGCGGTGCTGTGAAAATGTAATTATTATTTTGTGCTTAGGGGTATTTGGGGGCTTTGGATTTTTTTCTTATTGTTGGGTAGTGGTTTTTTGTTTTGTTTTTTTGTTTGTCTTTTTGTTTGTTTTTTTCATTTAAAGAGTTGGAAATAATACGAAGGATGCATTGCAGCCCACCAGAGTGGTGTTTGTGTGGTTGGAAATGGAAAGCGTATGTTCCGTCCCTGAAGGGATGGCATGAAGGAGGTGGGGAAGGTGTGTGAGGGTGCAGAGCCTGGTCTCTGAGGTGTGTGAGGGTGCAGAGCCAGAGTCTTCAGGACTGTGTATGTAGTGGAGGTGTATTTGGGAGCACGTTCTGCAGTCAGTGATCCCCCTGATGGATGCTCAGCTGCTCTCCAGGGGAGGGCCAGATCAAAACCAGCTGAGGGAGTAACTGCTCACTGAAGAGGCATGGATAATTAGAGGTCCGGTGCTCGGCCTCACTGCCTGGCTCTTCTTTGTTCGTTAGTGGAGATGTACCACCTGCAGTAAGTCCTACAATAAGGCACTGACTTCAAGCACATGACTGAAGTGCGTTATTCGAGAGCCTCGTTCTCTCTGGCTTGCTTTTATAAGGAGAGAGGAGGGAGACGTTCCTTGGGAAAGTAGCACACACTAATTGAGAGCTGTATCAAATACTTTATGTTTTCATGTATTTGTGCTACCAGTAATGAAATTCTTGCTATTTGGAATAAATATTCTAGCTTAATTTTTATTAAAACTGTACTGTGTTTAATGGCAATGTTTGGTTTTGTCTTTTTTCCCACTGCAGCTGTGACTCTGAAAATAGGTATCTTGGAAATCCGCTTAGGGGAACATGCTACTGTGAGTACTTATATTTTTAATGTTCGGTAATTAAATGCTGTTTACATATTACGTGATAATTTCATTGTCTTGGAAAAACAAAATATTTTTCTTAAGATTTTTCCGAAGCTGGGGCACGGTGATATTCTGACTGAAAAATAAAATGCCCCACTGGGCTTCTCTGTTGCTTTGTCCACAAGAATTTAAGTCTACTAAAAGTTGATTCTTTATGCCTAGGTTAGAGGGACATACCAAGCCATTGGGTTCTTGCCTGTATCTCAATATACGTGAATGAAAGGAATAAGTAGGTGTGTCAATGTTTAAAAGACAGGATTTGTGGAGGGGAAATGCAAATAGGCTGAACAACACTATTTCCTGGAGACATTCTGAATGGTTTAGCCAGTCTGCCTCCCGGCGACATGATACACAGCTGCTCTCCAGAGTATCATCAAATGATACTGTGTGTTGTCTCCATGTTCTTATTATTGTGGAAAAGGTGTTTCTGGCAAATTTGCTTTAAAGCATTATGTTTCTGATAGTCGTAGTGAAAGACCTGAAGGGATGAGAATGCTTATTACCGACGTGCAGAAATCGCTTAGTGAGCTGTGCCAATTTTGCTGTGCCAATATTGATGTTAAATAGTAATTTTAATCATCATAAAAGAGTATGGGATGTTGGAGAACACTGTTTTACTTTTTGTGATTTTTGCACATACCTACTCAATGTCAGACGATTGGACCCATTTGTCTGTTATTTCCTTTCATCCCTGCCTCAAACTACATAAAGATGTATCTCTGAATATATAGCATCCATTCTGATCTTTGGCCTTGTTTTTTATCATTTTGTTTTGGAAAGTACGCAAAAGCTTTGTTTTAAAAATCTCTTTAAGGCATCATTTACGTAATAAAGGAATGTTTCTTTTTTTTACCTTAAACGATTTGCATCTGCAAGGTATGTTTTACAGAACAAAATTGACACATGCTATATTACAGGTTCTGAAATCTAGGCCTAAAACATTTATTCCACTTGCCAGGTATTAAGAAATTTGCTCTGTGTTGGTTTTTTTTTTATCACAGATGAGTTCAAATGTAATACTTTAAACTGGAAGATAATTTTTAACTATTTTATCTTGAAGATACTGTTAACATTGTTGACAGTTTACATAAAATAGACCAATTTGAAAATACTCCTTAAAACTGTGTTCTAAAGATGCTGTTGATCAAATAAATTGAATTCTATTTGTTGTTTGTCACATAAAAATTTTTTCTTATTTTAAACCAGAAATTTCAGTATTTAGAAGAATGAATTTTTGTATCTATGAATCTTATAAATTTTTTAGAGTTAGATAATGATTTCATAAGAAGTTCATACTATGAATAGAGTGCTGTATAGGCTATTTTGGATATGTTTATCAACATCTGTTTTGTCATTTAAAAATAAACATTATTAAATTTAAGAGATGGAAAAGAAATGACGGTAATGAGATTTGTAGACCGTGGGCACCTCCATGAGAAACCTTAATTTTTTGCTATCATGTTGCAGGTTGGTTCTATAAATCATGTTGGAGACAAATTGTACTATATTCAGGATGCCCTTTCACCTTTAACTCACTACTATTATTTGTCTTCTGTCGGCTTTCAAAATATTTTAAAGATCTTGTTGTTCTGGAATGATAAATCTTCTTTTAATACTTTCATTCATTTAAAATATCGTATATAAATGATTTTCAGAGTTATATATCTGGAGGTAATAGGAAACCTGTGCTAATTTAAAATAATGGAATTCTGTGTTTCTTACGTTCAGTGGCTGATGCACCATAATGGGAAATAATTTGTGGATAACTGATGGACCTAAGATTTCAATGGGAAATAATTTGTGGATAACTGATGGACCTAAGATTTCAATGACAATTGCTTATCAGTACTATTCATTACCTGCTAAATCATGTATTAAAATATGTATATGTTATAGAGATATTCCAATTTCTTATCTATATAAGTATTTTAAAATATGACCTTACTATGGACTATAATTTGTGTAAGAAAATGTTTAGCTTTTGTACAAGACAGGCATTTGGATGATATTTTTCTGAGCTTATTTCTCTACTCTGGAAGAAACTTTCTCTTTAGACACTTATATTGCTGTTTTGCTTCTCCTTGAAGTGAAGAATATTCTTATTTTTTTACAGCACAGGAATAGTTATTGCTCAGGAGGGAGGAAAATACTGAGGAAAAACAAATAGTATATACTTATGAGCATCATAAGTTTATGAGAAATAAAAATTCTAGGCATATTTGTTTCTACTGCTTAGAATCAAAATCAGTGAAAGGAAGCAAAATAGGAATACAACTAGCAATTTGCTGTATGGTTGGGAACTCCTTCAGGAAACTTTTAGTCACGTGCTTGAGTTTAGCCATCTTCAAAATGACCAGTATTAAGTGTTCGAATTCAATCCTGAGTGTACGGCTAACTTTTGTATGATATTGGATGACCTCAATTTCTCTTTAACAGCAGGATGTGGATTGAGAATGCCTGCTCCCTTGGAGGAACTTCCTGCAACTTGTGATACTGTGAATACCCACTGCCCTATAGAAGTTCAGCTGTTTCCATCCCTTTCAGCCCTCTGCCCAGCTTACCTAGTGCTTGCCTAGTCCTCTCCTCCCTCTTGCCTGTCACTGCCATCCTCGAGCCTAGGAAGGGGCGACACAGACTGGTGTTGATGTAGGTACAGGTGTTAACATCAATAGACTGTTTAAGATAGTAAGTAAACTCTAAACTTAATAGAGTTTAGCCAGTGTGATAGCACAGATTGTTTTAGTTTCTTCCTTATGTATTCCCTTTAGTGGTGATGTTGGAGTGTAAGCAGAGTATTGATGCTGTACATTGGAGGTCGAGTGGTTGGAGAAGTGATCTGAGCACAAATGAATATACGTGAAAATTACAGATAGGTCTAGCTTGATCAAAAAGAATGAGATTTATATAGGAGGTAACATGCTGAAATGTTGCAGGGACTTAATCTAACTACAGATACTATGCCAAAAGGATAAATGCAGATAGCAGCAAAGCCATCAAATCCTAGTGATAACAGAGGCAGTTTGTTAAACATCAGATTTCACTCTAATGTGGCGTTTCAAAACATGTCAGCACTGGATGTGAGTAGTTTTTCTACTTTAAATTATCAAAACTTAATAAAAGCAGACTATGAAATGCATAATAGACTGGCTATGTAATAGTGTATTATCCAGATTGTGTGAAAACCATTGCCCATTGCTTCTATTGAAATTATTTTCATTTCATTCTTCATGACTTCACTGTATGATTGAAAAAGCACAACAGAGAGAACGAACCTTTCCGAGAGTAGGAGAATGAGAACAAGCCCACAGATATAAAAATTAGAAAAATACCGAATGTATAAGAATGCACGAGCAGCTGCATGATGGTCTATCTATTCTAGTACCCTGTTGTCAGTAGTGTCTGAATATGAGTGCCAGGGGAAGAGTATAGCAAATGGACAAACATACAGTCGTACTTATCTCTTTATATCCAACAATTTGCAGCTGAGGAACTTTGTAAGAGGAAGGATTTCTTGAGCCAAAAGTGTTTGATGTGCCATTATTTAGGAATATCAGAGGAAATCTTATCAAAGATTTCTTATACATAATAAAAAGAAGAATATGTATACAAAAGAAAGCTTCATGAATTTAAAAGCCACGGTTTAGTTTGTCTTGTAGGTTGATTACAAGTCTGCTTCTGGATTGCGTCTGTTTCTGGTAGGGAGGCTCTGTATCCCTTGATCTTTCTGTTAGAAGCCAATCTTTCCGTGAATGATCAGAAGCTGATTCCATCCATATAAATGAATTCCGAGTGGAGGCCGGAGATGGTTGTGCAGCTGACTTATGCATCTACATAAACCATAAATATCACATTTTGTCATGATGCATTTGTATTTGTTGTCGTTATTGTTCTTTGATTTTTTGGTATCTCAGCCAGCATGATGTGTAACAGTGACACCTAGATAGCAAAGTATGCATCCAAATTGCTGGATTAGTTCTGTGCACATCAGCATTAGAAATACATTGCTGCTGGAATCAGCGCTCCTGGGTGCAAAGAAACGTGCGGCAAACTCAAGATGGTTTCAGGCTGATTGGGAGGAATCACTGGGACAAATGCCACTTCTGTGATTTTGACCTGGGTTATATACAGACCCAACGCTTTAAATCATAAGTGGATAAAGACTTAAACAAGTGCTCTGGAGAAAACGAGAGTTTAAATTTACAATTCCCGATACGTTATTATACAGAGGGTGAATTACAGGCTTGCTAACAATCTCTTGTTTTGAAAGGATGTGATACTCTCCCTCATAAACCTCTTTTAGATATCCATATTTCTAAGGTCAAAAACTTTCCAAAATGTCTGTTTTATGTCCATTACTTTTAGTGTCATGGCTCCAATGCTACGTTTCAAACAAGAAGTACAACTGATAGATTCTAATATGTGCAGAAACATAAAAGCTTACAACAAATCAGTATTGTGAGTGTAAATCGTATAGTCTACCTGCATAGTTGTTGGAATTTCCACGAGCTGAGCTCTCGAGAGTTGCCTGTTCCACCAAGAGAATTCCTAGCTAAAACCAATCTGGTAGACAGCTAAGAAAATGTAGTTTAAAAAAAAATGTATGTGGATTTACATTGGTTTCTTATTCCCTTTTACCCATTAAAAAAAGATGTTTAGTAGCTTTTTTTTATTATTTCTGGGTACTACCATCAACAGTTGAAGAGAGAGAACAAGTAGCTTCTCCATTTGGTTCTGCAGGTGGGTTGCTGTTTTAAAATAGGCAACAGTAGTGGGTTCCAGGGCAGCATGCTTTAGCGTAGGAAACTTTTATACATTCTAGAAGGTTTTCTCCAGCAATGCACAGCAAGAATGTAGTTACAATTCAGTAAAATTGCAATAAATAAACAATTTTGATTGATCTGGTGCTGGATATACAGTTTTGTGAGTCCTTGACTATCTGTGAACTCGGAGAAGAAGCGGTGGCAGCTTGCCTTTTGCATTCAGAAGTCCATTATGTGTCCAGGGTAACGCTATAGAGTTTACTGTGCTGCAGAGCAGGCCCACTTTTAAATTTGTTCGAGATTAAAACATGACCTTTGAGAAGGATTAGAGCATCCAGGAGTGAACAGAGGTCAGGAGGGGTGGGTTACTTACGAAAAGAATTAAAATGGGGTGGGGCCAGATGAGTCATGGTATTTTGTAGAATTAAAACCTATTTATTGATCATTTATTCCACATCGTTGCAAGAATATATGCTTCTGGAGATATTGGTTGGATTTTCAGCCTTTAAAAAAGAGGAAGCCTGAATATAGGTACATAAGAGGCTGAAAGAATGCACAAATTTTATTTTAACTGTTTTCCTAGGTTCGTTGTGTTTTCCACAGTTCTTTCTAATCTTTCCCTCACCTCAGTGTTTCATGAAATGTCATTTGTGGACGGCTTCACACTCATCAGCCACTATTTCAAATGTTCTTCTGGGATGAAATATGCAAAAAAAGGAAGCTGGTAGGCCCATCTGCAGAAGCCTTAAGGGTCAGGTGTCCTACAGGGCACTGGCACTGCTGAGCTTTTCTACTCAAACTCATGGACGTGGAGGGAGGAAATGGAAAGCCAGAGAGAACATTGCTGAGTTCTCAGATATTTATCACTAAAAGAAATCTGGCATAATGACTGGTAGGAAAATAATATTAATAGATTTTTAAAAATTGTCTTTAGATAAATCTTATTACCTGTTTTTGTTCTACTTAAGGTACACTGAAGGAAAAAATATGTGATTGTAAGTGAGCTACTACAAATTTTGCAACAACTTTTTGGGGAGTGACTTCAATAATTGGTTTATGCCATTGTAAACTCTGAGCTATAAAATCATTATAGCTCATAACTCTATTGCTTGTTTCCTTGGTATACGTACAGAAAGGATAGCAATGAGCAGCCCTCTCAGTATGTCAGCAGCTCCACAATTGGTGAGGAAGCATACGATATACATTCAGTGAAAACTCTCAAGATAATGTCTGGTATCTGTGCAGGGAGCCGGAGAGGAAGAAGGAAATTTTGCTTCTGGCTGTAGAACCTCGTAAGGATTTTAGCCCAGTCCTGGGGCTGCATTAACCCCATTGCTGCTGAAACACCAGGACTTCAGAAAAGGCAGAGTAAAGGAAAGTGCTCGTCCTCACCTATAGTCCTTACCATTTCTTACAGGAAATTTTTACTATAATTTAAAACTTTTAAATAATATTGTTTATTTAGTGCCTGAAACAAAAACAAACCCTCATTTCTTATATACCATTAACTTAAAATTCATCTCACTTGATAAAAATTAAGCAATCCTAATTATTTTTTGATATCCGGACTTTGGACTAAAGGCCCTGTTATTCCTTTAGAGGTGTTACTTTCTGTTTTTTCTTTCTGACTTTTTTTTTTGTTTGCAATAGTAGTATCTAGAAAGATGGTTTTATAGAGGACAGATTATTAAAAGCAGAGAATTTATAACAACATAGTACCTCTAATGACTCTTTAGAAACATTGTCTCAATACTGTCTCAGAGCAGAAGGGTCACATAATACATCCTTATTTATGTTGTTAAAGTACAGTTTAGACTTAATCTGGTCTGATAATTCATCCTGCCTGGTGTTTCCTTTTTATTTGAATGTTATTATATTACAAATGTTATAATTTCATAAAAAGGGGAATTAAAATTGTTGAAAGAAATCTCTGTAAATAGCATGCCAAATTTTCTCTTGTGGTCTAGCTGCCTTGCAAGAATCTGGCAAAATGAAGGGGCAGAAACTTAGGTTGTCATCTTCACGGAAGAGTCACATAAGTAACCTCTGTGAAAGGAGCTGTTCTGGGGGCAGATGGGTGGAGGATTTGCAGTGAAACTTGGCTGCGGTTGCTCTCGGTTTTTGAGGGGCACAGCACACTGGGATCTACCATAAATCACTTCTCGGGCTGCTCCAGCCCTCCTGCTTGGAAATTTTTTTGTGAATGGAATCTGTTTGTGCTTCCTTTTCCTCATCATTCCCCAGCTTTCGTCTTCCATGTGGGGTGCCGCTACTGAAGAGTTGCTGCCCCGGGAGCCCAAGCTGGTGATCTCAGCAGCATTTAGCTCAGAGCCCCTTCCAAGGTGCGCCTTTCTTCAGTGCTGGGGGTACCCCGTGGCGACGGCACCCCCCACCATATAACAGACTGTACGTAGCGCTGCACTGGGCCAAAGACAAGTTGGCTTCCCTCATGTTTCTCATACTATACTGACACGATTGGTGGTTTTTTTCCCATTTATTTTCTTTTTCATAAAATAAATTACAAGTTTTCCCTTTTACAATCACTGAGAGATTTTCACATCTCGTGACAGAAGGGCGCAGTTATAAGAGGGTTGCACGCTAGTCAAGAAATGCAAATACAGTCTAATAGCTGTTGAAACACATAATGCAACCTGACAGCGAGAAGGTACAATGTGATTTTTAAGCACTCTGAGTGCGTCTAGGCAAACATGCATGTATATGCATTCAGGGACTTAGACCATGACATCTTTTATTAAAAAATTATAAAAAAATAATTATCAACTAAAATTTGTACTAAAGGTGGCCATAAAGCACTAGGTGGCAGACTTGCTA
Source organism: Larus michahellis (assembly GCF_964199755.1). Taxonomy (NCBI): domain Eukaryota; kingdom Metazoa; phylum Chordata; class Aves; order Charadriiformes; family Laridae; genus Larus; species Larus michahellis. The sequence goes on from NC_133901.1 coordinate 64,938,099, forward strand.
TACTTCGAGAAAAATTAAACTCAAGAACATTCCAAGGAGAATATTTTAGAAGATAAATAGCAAGTAGCACTTTTAATAAAACTGTTAGCAGAGATTTTCCGGATACTTAAAAATTACATTGAAACTTAAAGGGCATAAACACTGAATTTTAGTTATTGAAAAGGTATTTGTTTTAGTTGAGTTGTGAGATGTGTACCAGCAGTTAGATGCTTCGCTACTGATTTGTAGAATTCATGTTTCCTTTTGGGACAGCATTAATTTAAACTAAATACATATTGTAATTGTAAAACTGTCATGCTTGACTTAAAATAATGAGTTCCACCAATTATGTCTAACACTGATTGACTTTGATACAGACTGAAACATTTTTATTATTTATAAATATGGTAACAATAATGACTCACATTGTCTTTTGAATATATGGGTTTATGCAAATAAATTCTATTCAGAAAGAAATCTTAGTGTTTAAAGAGTCTAGTGGAACAGATTATAGTTTAAATCAGACAATTCAAGGATGGTTTGAGAAAAGATTGGTCCCAACAAACCTACCAACTCAGAACATATAAGGGCAACAGACAAATGGAGTCTTTGCCCTGAGCTAAAATAACCACACGAACCAACTGTCACCTTCCAGAGAATTTAAACAATAACCACACCAAGAATCTGAAGCTCCTAATAAAGTATTATGATCTCACCCCAGGCTATGTGTACTCATTTGCCAAATGCTAGGTTGGCTTGCAGCTTTTATGGGCAGGCTAGAGAAACAGTTTTGCTGCCAATCATTTTCAGACTTTACTGTGAGTTGGAGAATCTTTCCATGTATGTTTTTTTTTTTTTTTTTTTCAATATTGGGGATTTTCTTTTCTTCGTTTTTATAAAAAAACAACTTCATTTTTTAAATGAGGATTTCTCTGATAGCTTTCAATGATGTATGAGTGAATTTACTGACTGGCATCCCCTTACAGATATTATTTAATAACTTCTGCCAAAGTAGACCAGTAGACAAAGTCATTTTAGTGACTGTTCATTTAGAAATACTACCCTAAGTCAAAAGAAGGTGGCTGTTACCTAGCAAACTAGCTTTAGGAAGCAAACTAGCTTTCTAACTGCTAAGGAGAAGAAAATAATAGATAAACATTCATTATAATGTATGCAAATAAAAGTCTGAATTAGAGGCCTTCATCACCTGATAGACTGTTCCACAGGCCCCATAATTATTTTTATGTTTTTATATTATATTATCTTGCAAACATAATATGTAGTATTTCGGTAAAATACATGTTAGTATAAAATTTAAAACAGTATAAATTATGATTATTTATAGAACTACAAATTTTGTAAAGCTTGATGAGGCAAGAGTGAGAGAGACTCGATGGCTTGGAGAACTCATTCCAAAGAAACACTGCTTTGCAGGGGACCCTAGCCCATCTGCGAACTGTTTTGTGAAATGAGAAGGAAACTGATGCAAATATCTACATATCTACAATATTTTATTTTGTCTGTATATTGAGATGAGGTTTATAGGGATGAATACTTTTTGAATCCTTGTGCTGTATGTACAATGTACTGTGTGTGTTTCCCTAACTTGTCCACAAGGATGGGAGCTGTCGCTCCTCAAACACCTGGGAGGCCTTAGAGCTACCCAAGAGCGGAGTTGTAAGAAGCAAACGGAATAGGAAAGGATCCATCAATGTCCCTTTACTTTACCTTCTGACAGCGAAGGGAAAACCTTTGTGGTGGTTTTACAGTTGCATTGCTTCCTGTGCTGACTTCCCAGGGAAAAGAGAGAATTCTTGATCAGTGGGACTTCAAGGAAAGATCTGTAGTGAAATCTTGAACTGATTGAAATAGAAAAAAAAACCACTTCAATAAGTAAGGGGCTTATGGGTTGGGGGAGAATTTGTGTTGATTCCTTTGGGAGTTCTTGGACAAACTAGTGCGTTATTTCATGTCTGCTGGGGTACTCTTCTCCACTGGTGAATAGGAAGCACTTGAGTATAGTTCAGCCTCTTCCGTTATTACAGGCTGAACACCTAACGCAACTGTCTAGTTATCGTAAGGTACACTATTCAGGCGTCTTGGGTCCTCAACCACCTAGTCAGAGCACACACATTTGTAAAAGTTGAGAGAGCGTTCAATAATGTTTTTAGCTTTAGAATTAGTGTTGTGAAGTCCTTGCAGAGTATTTGAGTGAGGGACTCCTTAGGATCAACAATAAATAAATTGAGGGTCACTTCTATCTCAAGATGAGACAAAACCCTGGATTATATAAACTTTAAGAAATCTTATATTAGGTTAAATGTGGACATTGTCAAGTTCAACTTTCTGACTGGCTACCTAAGCTCAATTTCAGCGTATTGTAAAGTAGCCTATGAGTCCTTGATATTAATTTATTGTCACTTTTCCTTAGCTTGAATTGTGACTATTGTTTTAAAACGTGTTCCAGAAATATAACCCATCAACAGCAAAGTGTAATTTTCTAGTCATTTGATATAAAGGGTAAGGCTGACATGAAATGGAAGAGCAATCTGTGTGAGGTCAAAAAGCAGCAGTATACATTAGCAAAATAGATAACAATAGCAAACAAGACATTCAGGGAAAGTTGAAAAATTTATTTGTCGGGAGTATGGAGATACATTGGTAGAGAAGTTATATATATATATATATGTTTGATTTGTCTTTTTGTTATAGGTAAATAAATATGCTTTATTGTGTTACCCCACAGCAGGAAATGCCATGGTCATCAGAATAAATTTGGAAAAATAGCAAGCTATGCAAAATATGGGCAGAAACATCATAAAAGGGCAAAAAGCTCACATTTTTCTTGTCAATGAAGTGAGAATTTTAGAGTTCTACTCTTGTTGAGTAGAAATAGATGCCATTTCCGTATGGGTTTGTGAAAATATGGCTAGACAAATTGTAAAGTGTTAGAGCCTTTTATGGCACTAAGAATGGTGAACAAAAGAGAAGATGAAGAGAGGTCATTATTAGAATAAACAGTAGACTAAATGCTGGAAAGAGAAAAATTAAATGAGTCTGGGGAAGACAATGTACAACTACATCATGCAAATACGTCACTTAATACATGTTCGTTGGCAAGGATTGCCTACCACGATATATGGTCAATGATGTGAACGATCGATGTTTTTTAAATACCAAGCACAAACAGACTGTTGGTATTCACTACAGTTTGCTGTTCCTTTTTCACATGACAATTCAGATCCTAGAAAAGCTGTGTCAAAAAGTTAGTGCCTGATACCTATCAAAAAGTAGTGGTATCTGTCAATTGTTCTATATTAAGCTAATCAACAAAATAAAAAACAAACAATAAAAGAGGAAGAGGTTTATTCCATTTGTGCACTTCAGTTACAAATACTTTCTTTCCATGGCCAAAAAGAAGTCATGAATTAATGAAAGCACAGCTGTATCTAGTTCTTGGTTTATAGAAAAAGTAGGGCTAGGAAAAGAGAATATTTCTTCTAATGTCTCGCAGCTGTTTGAGGTGGAAATTGAGTTTTCCAAGTCACTTTCAGAAAGGAGTCAGTGAGCCCTGCCGCAGTGGCCAACGTTCCCTCTCTCAGGCAAAGAATAAATCTCCTCTGAAGAGTGGGTGACTGTGTTGGGGTTGAGAAAATCAGCCTTCTGGGCTTCATTTTTCCTTCTTCTGTTATTTCTATTTGCTTAGTTTTAACAAACGGTTTATTATTTTATGTGCTTAACTGCCAGCCTTACAAGCTGAGTTTGTAGGAAGTGGGGAATAGAATCTGGGTTTATTTTTTCTCAAGTTTGTCACGCTGTACTTTACTCTCTGCTAAGGGTTGAGGTATTTCTTCCTAGCTGTTGTAAAGGCTGCGTAGGCTGGATTAGGCAATATTACGGCTACGTAATCTCATTTGTAAATGTTTATAACTTCAATATAACAACATCAATGTGGGTTTTTTTCTGAATTGGTACTCAGTTCTTAGCATGAGCAAAAAGCAGTGAAAATGTTATTATTTAAATCAGCAGATTTTACTGCAAATATGCCTGATGGTATTTTAAATGACAAGGTGCTTGTGTTACATCTTCTTTTCAAAGTTGTAATGCAGAAGTGTTCTGCTGTCTGTTGTAGACAAGTATGGTAATTTAGCATATCATATTTTTTATGATACAAATACCAGTTGTAATTCAGGCAATTAAAATAGATGAGACTGCACATTGAGGTATAAGAGATACATGCCGTGTATCATTTCTGTCCAGTATGAAGTGCAGTTTTGCTGAAAGCGTTCTGGATTTATATGCTCTAAGAGATTTTACTTCTCAGAACTAACATGTTAAAATTGTTTGAGAAACGACAAAGAATATCAGCAAAGTTGAAACATCTCAACTTCAATATACATTGTGTATTTTATACCAATCACGTGGTGTTGAGCAACATGGGGTAAGATCTGACATTTGGACTGTAGATCTAACGTTTCTTAAGCAAAGTTCAACTAAATAATGAGAAAAAGGAAGGAAGAGAATTTTGAAAATGTTGAGATATTACAGGAGCACCTACTTATCTATGTATATTTATAGCCAATTTATGACGTGTGTGTTCTTTCTCCTTGTAAGGCCTGATCAACCAGAGTTTGCCTCTTTAATTGCTGAGATGTGTGTTGAATTATTTGAGAACTAGGAAAAAAAAAATCTGCTAATAATCCACATAGAAGTTACTGTGTGAATAACTTCTGAATATTTGCAATTCATGTGAAAACTTGAGCATATATATGTACAAAAGCATAAACGATTTTAAAAATAGTATTTATGCTTTTGCCGTGTCCATATTATGGGCGTTGATCCATTTTAGAAATAGAAATAAATTTATTTATTTCTAAAAGGAAACAAAGTACCTTACTAGTAGGGATTACACAATGAAGTGAACATTGTAAGAGCAAGATTAACTATATGACAAGAAACATCTCTCTTGGGCAATAACACATGAACTCAAACATTAATTTAATGTTGTTGTTTCTTAGACGTGCCATTTCAGTTGTCAGAACAAGCAGGTCAGAGATCTCTTCAGTGTGTATAAACTACGTAACTAAAGAAAAAGATTAGAATCAGGTTTGTGAGTATTGATGCTAGTATATTGCAAAATGATGTTGCATGTTAGAGCTGTAATATTAATGCAGGTGTTGTAAAGCCGGTGATGCATCTAAATCATTATGAAGAAAATTTCATCGAGAGAGAGATTTGAATTTTTGAATTGAATTGAATTTTTTCTTGGTTTTGTTTGTACTTTTCTCCCACTTTTCTGACACTTCAAAATATTACAAAAGCTGTCCATTGTGATAAAACAAAAGTTAATTTCCTAAGCAGTCCTTATTGTCATAGAATCACAGAATGGTTTAGGTTGGAAGGGACCTTAAAGATCATCACGTTCCAACCCCCCTGCCCTGGGCAGGGACACCTCCCACCAGACCAGGCTGCTCAAGACCCCATCCAACCTGGTCTTGTACGCCTCCAAGGATGGGACCTCCACAACTTCCCTGGGCAACCTGGGCCAGTGTCTCACCACCCTCAGAGTGAAAAATTTCTTCCTGATATCTAATCGATATCTGCCCCGTTCGTTTGAAACCATTACCCCTCATCACACACAGAATGGTAGGGGTTGGAAGAGACCTCTCCCTATCACTACATGCCCTTGTAAAAAGTCCCTCTCCAGCTTTCTTGTAAGCCCCCTTCAGATACAGGAACACCACTATAAGGTCTCCCCAGAACCTTCTCTTCTCCAAGCTGAACAATTTATTAGACCTTTCCAAAGAATAGCTGAAAATTTCATAAGAGAAAAGATTTCGGTTTAAAATAAAATTTAGTTACCTGATCTGGTGATTATAACACTAATCCCTATGACTTTTTAGCCTATTACATTTTTTTTTTCCTAAGTACAGTAAAAGAAACAATGAATTGTTATTGCTGTATGTTTTTTGAAAACTTTGAACTTCTGTGAAATTCATTCTCACATGCTCTTTTCTTTATATGGAAAAAGGCATATAAATAGTAAGTGCTGGAGTATTTTGATGCTCATTCTGCTGTCATTACTTTTAGCAAAAATGCAAGTTTTGCTAGTTTATAGTAAAGACTTCACAGTAAATGACTTCTTGTTTTGTCACAATGGACAAGTAATGTCGGACACCAACATATTTCAATATAACAATGAAATGAGGCAGCGGATGACTGCAAGATACAGATGAGAGAGGAATGAATCAGGCAGCTGCTCTGAAAGTTCAAAATAATTATCCTGACTGAAAATAGGTCTGGTGGTAACCCCCTAACTTCGATGTAATACAAGTGGAATTTATTTGGGTCACAAATGAATATGATTTGTAGCATTTGATAATGGAACTTGGTTTCAAAAGCAACATTTTTGCTGATAGAGAGAAATATGAATAGGACTGTTCTCAACAAATTCTTGCTGGAAATAGAGAACAATTGCTAGAAAGAGCAGGAGAGGGACAAACTGCCTGTGCAATGAAGAGGTGAAAGTATGAATTTTAGGATCAGCATGAATAGAGAGTTCCCTAAATAGAAAAATGTGGGAAGACTGACTGTGATGGGTCTGATGTTGCGATCGTGAGGGAGGTTCTTACAACTTGAAGTGGTTTCAAGAAGTAAAAATTAGAACAGCACTATTTTATGAGGTTTCTATTCAAAAAACTAGTTATTGTAGTTCAGTAATACAGAATTCTGATGAAAATGTACCAAATCAGGCACATAATTGTCTGCTTGTCTTTTAGTGTAAGTGAAATATGGCTTCTTAACTGTAGTCTTAAAAGTTTTTATTAATACGTACATGCTTGTACAGAAGGCCAGCCGTTTATTCAGTGAATTGAGAAGCTTTCCATCTTTTTGTTACCCATCCTTTGCTATTAAACATTTTAATTTTCTGTTTCATGGCTAGTACTCTTAATAGTACTAAGTCTTAGTACTTAATACTACTCTAAACTACTCTAATAGTACTAAGACTTAATAGTCTACCATCTCTTCTTTCAGATTTAGTGATTTTTTCCATCCATCGTAATTTCAAGTTGTCCATAAGGGTTCCCTTTGAGTAAGCATATGCTGACATCTTCTGATGTCCATTACCCTAGTTTTCAGCATAATTTTATTATCGTCATTAGTTATCAAAAAAAAAAAAAAAGGAAAAAACCCTTTAGTCATTGATCAGGTAAAGATTATGTGATCCTCACCTACCATTTATAAAATGTGATAATTAGGTTGTAGTTGGGAATGAGACTCTGTTGTGAGTGGGTCTGGTTGCGTGCTCTGTTCGGATGGCTGGCTGACATATTGCAGTACTTTTGGTTTAGAATTTTGCTTTACTTTAACTTTTGGAGCCAAAATGCTAGACCTATTTCTCAGAAATTCTGTGTATGTATGAAAATCTTTTGTCATGCTGTTCAATTGTAGAAATGTGTATTAAGAAACTATGTGACAGAAGCCATGGGAAAATGGCCAGTGACTAAAGTCAGAAACCCATGAATGTGTCCAGTTATGTACGTTCTCGCTCCTTTTCTGGGAACTCAGGTTCACTCTTCCCTCTTGGCTGAGACATGTAGTGAACTGGGATGCTCTACTGGAAAGATTTGGGGAAAGGGAGAAGCTGGTTCAAAAGCAAAGTGGTTCTCTAGAATTTATTCCAGCCGGATTCTTAAAATTGCTTGATAAAAGCCCATTATTGAAATATGCTATTTAGGCAATGGGTGCCAGGAAAGTGGGAGAGTTAAGGTTGCTGGAACAATAATTTTTGATTTGCCTCTTAATTAGGACATGATTGTACCACTTTTAATAACATGGTTATATACTGCTTCCCAAGGAACTTTCCCGCTACGATGTACTGAATGAATTTGTAAGGGATGAATCAGTGATAATATAATGGAAAGATGAATGTATGTTCCTTTCCTGTTTTGTTGTAAAATTGGAAAGAATTGCAATGACTGATGGAAGGAACTGCAAAATAAGAATGATCATATGTAGTGTTATATAATTCAAAATTTTATGAAAAATCAAACTAGGTATTTCAGATTGGCTACTCATGATTAATGGATGTTTTTGTCCCTGGTCTCCGTTTCATTTCCTGTCCTATAAAATGGGACTAATAATGCCTGCTCATCTCACAGTAATGTTGTAACAAATTCATTAACTTTTCTGAAGAACTTAGAAAATGATAGTGATGAATACTATAAAAAGCCACATTAGAAATTAATTCTGTCTTTAGAAAAGGGTTTGTGTAGTACGTAGTCAATGAGGCATGGGCCCAACACTGAGTACTGAGCAGAGAACAAAGTGTCGAATAGCTGCCCATTAAGTGAGCACTCACCCAAAAATAATTCACAGGCACCCTGGATTGCAGTGGTTCATTTTACAGTCTTAATAGTCCTCTTTAACATACCTCTTTGTATATAACCTTATCCCTAACTTATACTAAACATATCCAATTTTTAAAAAATATATATTTAAAATAATAACCAATGTAATTATATATTCCTAGAGACTTGTAGTGGCACTCAGAAATACTGAAGTAGAATTCCAAATCAAGACTTCTCTCTGACCTTTGTTCTGTTGGGAACGTTCTGGCGTTTTAGAAAACACAAAGCTTTCTTTTAATACAAAAGCTTGAGTATGGGAATAGGTCTGGTCCTTGTTGGATATGGGTATAAAACTTCCATATTAAGCCATATTAGCCATATTAAAAGTCACAGGCCTTCACTAAAGAAAGAGAACAGTTTTTTGAAAACTGTTCACAATTCTAGGATTAAACAATTGCTTTGAAATTTATTTTCCTCCTTTAATTAAATGGCTTTCTTTGCCTAATTATTGTTGTGTTCTCACATGCGCTCATTACTGATGTTTTTGAATTGATTTTAATGACTCCTTTTGACTGTGAAAGCAGTCAAGGGTTTTGAAAAAATCAAAATAGAAATGTGAAAAGACTCAATAACCATAAGTCCTTGTTATGTTTGACCGTTGATGATGTCAAGATGGTGTTGTGGTCTTATCTCCCAACGTTCTTTTTCTACTTTATTCAATGATTTTTAATACAGAATGAAGCAACATGCCTGGGAAAAGAAAATTAGACTGTAGGACTCCCCTCTCCCTGCTGAGTGCCTGGGTCATTTGACTTCCTCGGGTCTCTTTCTCTCTATGTGCAAATTCAATCTTTTTTCCCTGCTGATGTGAATCCTTCTGCCACTTCTCCCTTGCCTACACTGAGGTGATGGGGCACGCACCCTGCGAGGCAAAGATAGGAGGAGACGGGTTTAATACTAACCAAAAGAAGGCAGCCTACAACGTATTCTCCTGCGGAGAGCTCTGAAGAGGAGGCTGCGCCGCAGTGACCTGGCGGCTGATGTTTGTGCTGAACTCTATAGTAGCAGTGCTTAGGCTGCACTGGGCTGACTCCTGGAGAAACTTTGGCTCAAAAATATACCCAGCTTGTGGATTCCAAATATTCTGTGTGGTGGGGAATTAAGATCTGAGCTGTGGGCTCTGAGTTTGTGTAGATTTCTGTGTCCTCAAGAACTTCTGCTGTGAAACTTTAGACATAACAGTTCATGGAGTTTATAGATCATACTCTAGTGTGTGGCTGTTGAAATTCTGTCTGGCTGCCACTTGAGTCACCTGCGTCTTATATCAGATTTGAGGTGAAGGTCTGGGCTGCATATCTGAGCCAACAACACACTAGGCGTTTTACAGTCATTTGTACAGCACAAAGTGGGAAGGGATTATTGCTGTTCTCATGTGATAGTGGTTCTGTCTCTTTCCCTTGCCCATTCGTGTAGGGAAACCCTGAACATCAGGGTTTTTTTTAAAAAAAATTCAAACATATTAAGTGAGAAAATGTAAACAGGGAGGATATTGATGGCATAAAAGAACTGAAATGCTGGATATTAAGATTTTACTGAAACGATCCAAAACTGAGACGAAACTGTCTTCTGCGTATTTCCAAAAGATCGAGGGTATGTAGAAGAGCAAGCAGTTGTTAAAAAAAAATAGTGTGTTTCAGGAAAATTCTTTTTCAGTTAGCTTTTTTAAAAATAAAGGAATGCAACACCCATTCTGTAATGTCATTAACATTTTCTCAATAGCTAAGAGAAGAGTCTATGCAGTGCTCAAGATAGATAGTTAACTACCCAGACTCTTTGGAAAATCGTTATAGCTAATCGACACTTTGTGAATTTAAAATGTGTTGAGAATTAAGTTTAGATTGAGGAGATACGTTTTGAAAAAGGATGGAATTAATATTTTAGATTTTTTTAATTCTTATAGAAAAATGAAAGAGTCACCAAAATGAACCACAGAGTGTATCAATGGTACTTCTAGAGAATCAAGCATTTTCTTCTGTAATTCACTGAAATAATTCTATAAGTTTGTATATTTAATTTTTGGATATTAATGGCCAATGATAATATTTTGATTGCTACCTCTTATGTAAGTGTTGTTTGAATTTGTTTATCTTATTTTCAGAGTTCACCAGATTTTGAAAACAGTTTTAAAATCTTGTTTCTGTCTCTCAGCCATATGAAAATTATAAGATTGCTTTTATCAGGTGTTGCTCATATGGCAGTTTGATGATTATGTTTAGCATTTGTTATCTTTGTGCTTTCATTGTTATCCTATGCTACAATATAAATGCAGTGAGACTTTTTAGTTTCTGTATGTGATCCAAATTTCTTTCCTAATTGAAGCAATCTGTTGTGTGTGTGTCTTTATAAACAGAAGTGCTTAGGAAAAGTCTCATGTGTTTATGTAAAGGGTAAAAATACTTATGGTGGCTTTTTAAAGGTTTAAAGTAGAAACAAAAATACATGGAGTAACATCTCAGGCTTCTCTAAATTCCTGATTGTAAATATACACAACAATATATATCAACAGGATATACTCAATGTGCTTTAATTACCTATTTCTAAATTTAGCTATTATACATTTGGCTGTTTGTACATTTAACTACTCAGAACAGGTCGCACTCTTACAACTAAATTTTTCTTTAAATTTTGTATTTATTTCCAGGATAAGCTGTCCAGGCTGAATGGCACTATGAATTGAGAAAATATGGTGTGATGCGCTGTGTAACTGCTTAGTTTGTTTATGTGCACTTGCCATAGATGATGTTTTAGGGTTATGTTGAGGATGGAGCTTGGCAGTGGGAAGGACGGCTCTTGTGCCCACTGCAGTCAGTAGAAAGTGAAGCCTTCTGGAGGAGAGGGAGGTGATATTTTCCCTGAGAGCTGCTGAGTACGTGTCGGGGAAGTCTCTCCTCCGGTATAGGCTGAAATAGATGGAGGGAGGAAGGAGAGCGAGATAGACAGCAGCAGTATGCAACAGATGGAGGAGAGACTTCTCCACAATCCCTTTTAATTTCTACTCTCACTTTGAATTTCATCTTAAATTAGTGCTACTAATTTATATTCTAATAAAATCTAGCTTTAATGCTTTCTAGAGATTTGGGATGTTCAGTTTAAGAATAGGTCGGGGCAAATCTTTCTCAAAATTTTGGCCAACCAGAATTATCCTCAATGTGGAAATAAACCTTCCTCGAAGCTGTGAAACTTCTTCAGCATACTTTTGCAGTCCTCAGAAAGATGGGAAGGAATGTTTGCTCAGTGTCAGCCCTTTCATTTGCACTGTTGAATCATATAACTCCATAAGGCAGTGCTCTCAGTCACATTGTACGAGCTTGAGGTATCTTCTCTGAATTAGAAACGTCTATGAAGAGATATGTATGTCCGCTTTGCAGCATCTACTCTGTGCCCAAGATAGGTTTAATGATTTGTCCCTCTCTACTGCAGGTGTCTCTGGAATAAAAACTTCATAATTTCTGTCCATTAGTGCCAAGAAATGTTCTCCTTCTGAATAGTTCGGTGAGGATCCCATTTTGTAGAGCTGGCTTGGCTTAGGTTAAAGGTCCTTTGGCACGCCTTTGAAGAGTCCCAGGGCAAGTTCCATGTGTTGGCTCTCAGAACTCTTCTTGAATAACACAAGCTGTGTTGTTCAAGGCCCTTTGAGTACTACAGAGGAGATAATGGCTAGTATGTGGGGTGTATAACGATTTTCGATACTATTAATGGAGTGATTACTAATTAATAGCGCCATAAAATACTTTGGGATATCCTGAGTATAAAACGTGCTATATGTATCCAACTGTTGCTGTTTTTCATTATTTACTGTTTCAACAGTATTGTAGGTAAAAATGCAATTAAAAAAGTGGAAGTATTTTTTTTTATTTGTTACAGATGGTAAAGAGGAACTGCATAGTTTAATATCTTTTATCAATGTACTTTTCCTACATTCCTTGAAAAACAAGTTCCTATTTTCTAGTCTTCTGGCAAGTAAAACATAAATTAAAAAGCAAACAAACAAACCACCACCAACAATACAACAGCAACAACAAACCCCAGGAAAAAAGCAGTCTTATTGTTTTAAGAGTAAATGGCTTTGAAATTTTTTTAAACTTGCATGCAGGAAAGCTGTTTGTTCATATACGATCGGGAGACAAGAGTCCTGTGTCTATTCCCAATATTGCCTTATGATGAGATCTTAGGTATATATCACTGCTGGTCTTTGGCTAACACTCTGCATCTCCGAGAGGTTACGGTCTGGGCCTAGAGGAAGACGATGGCATTTTTAAATGGTCTTTTTCTCTATATTGTAAGGAAATCAACAATATCTTGTCCAGAAGGTTTTTCGACACTGCTTCTTGCTTCTTGTAGCCTTTGCAGTAGCCAGAATTTCTGTAGGAGTGCATGCTGTAATGCTAGTCCACCATACATTTACAATAACTCTGTTTGCAAAGATTCGTGCTAAAGCAGTCATTCGTATTTTGTGGGACCCCAAGTTGACCAGATGAGGAGATTTTGCATATCCACGCATTATTCCTAGCCTTTTGCCCTTGCTGCTCATGGTTATTAAAGGCTTTATTAATCCCTTTAATAGGGGTCGATCTCTACTTGCCATCTTTTGCTGCCCTGCTACCTTTAAATAAGTTCTGTGCAATGGTAATTTTATTGTTGAATACGTAGATATGGCACACTGTTACTAGTAGAGTCAATGAGACTTTATTAATTAGATTTGCATAGGTAAGAAGTGTAAAGTAGTATTAATAAATAAATGGTGTCTTTTACTTCAGTATTTATTCATATTTCACCTTCGTAAGCTTGCAAATACCTGATCAACCCTCATTATCTAAGACATCTAGATCAGCTTCTTATTTGAATAATGGAACTGTGCTGGCTAATAACAGAGAAAGCGGACTTTTCTTTTTTGAAGGTCATGGTAATTCTTTTCATGTAACTCCTTTATTTTCTAATTTTCTTTCAACACTCAGTGTAAAAAAGAAACCACCAAAAACCAACAAACCACTAAAAAAAAAACCAGCAAAAAAAGCCCGCAACATTTTCTTTAACTGTTAAGACAATATAGTGGGCTCTATTCATGCTTCATTGAGCAGTAAGCTTTTTTTCTCCCTCTATGCCAGGCTTCCCATGGGATACAATAGAGTGTATTTTTTCAGATGATGTGTTGCTACAGAAAAGGTGATTGTCAGCACTAAGCAAACTATTGAGTCCAACAAAAGGCTGACACAGCTTTTTCCTGCTTTGACTTAATCTTTCACTCTCTTTGTGTTTACTGATTTTGTTTTTATGAGCACATATTTTTTATTTGTAACACACACCATGTGTGGTTTTGGTGACTAGTGGAATGCAATCAAGAGAGGCATCAAAATAGGGCTCCAAAATTATTCACTAGGATGTAGCATCAAAGATGACTTGCATCTAATCATGCTTTAACATGCACAAAATAATAATCATGTACATTTACAAGTCACCTCCTCATTTCCTGTGACAGAGGAAAAAACAGCATCTTTGGATCCCTGTAGAGCCATAATGGGTCAAAGAGTTTATTGTGTTAGATCTGAAGATATCTGCCCCCGTAACGAAGCATTCGAGATCCATCCACAACATCCACCTCTGGTTCCCTACAGAGAAGTTCCTTTTCAGGCATTCCCAGTGCTATGACCCAATTGAGGATTAATCTAATTCCTTCAATGTATAGAATCATAGAATCGCTGAGGTTGGAAGGGACCTTTCAGATCATCTAGTTCAGTCATCAACATAACTCTGACAAAAACCATCCCTAAATTATATCTCTAAGCACAGGAACTGGTTGGGATAACTCAAAACTTATGTCTTCTGACTTACCCCAATCATTTTACGCTCCTTCCAGGAAGGGTTAAGCATGGTTTGGGTCATCTGAGGATAGCCCTTTCTCCCTTCTGCACCTATGCCAACTTTAGCTGGCCAGCAGTGCAGTGGATGACAGAAATGGCCTGGATAGGAACTGCCTGGCAGACTCCATTCTTTCACAGATTGGAAGAAAAATGTGTAGAACAAATATAATTTTGAAGTGTAATACGTAATCTTTTTGAGTCAGTACTGAAATTATTTCTTTTTCACATATATCACTTGCCACTTACAAAGTCTCTTAGAATTCTGGCAAATTAGAAAGGATGTGCTTGGTGGTCACGTTGTTTCTGTTCAAAATTCCACTGTGCCATTATTAGCAATCTTATTTACTATGGTATCACGCCTTCGTGCTACGTAATTTTACTCTAGATGCAACTTTTGTTCCAAAATTGTTAAATGTAGTAATTCTAAAATGTATTACAGTAACGTAGCTGTGTAAACCATTTATATAACATAGTGAAGCTTATGACTGTAAAACAGAAATATTTAAATGCATTTTGAGTGGAGTTTGTGAATAATTATTTTAGAGTAAAATTAGAGAGCCGATAACACTCTAACAATACTTGACACTCTATTTTGGAACAATTACTTTACAAAGAATGACTATTTCAAGTTATATGTAATAGCTGCTCTGACTTCGTGACAGAATCTGTTTCTTAATTTAGTTATTTTTCTTAATTTTATTTATTTTGTTACTACTTAATTTAATTTTATTTTCTTTATTGCTTCAAGACATTCTAGTGCAAGTACTTAAACAGTGAAATGCATGTGAATAATTCTGACTTACAGATTACTCCATGCTTTTTAAAATAAAAGTGAACGGTAAATTTTTAGGTGCTTGCATAACATATTGTTAATAGGTATACATTTGCATCCGTTTTATTATTTTTAATTTCTGTTTTGCCCACAGACAGCCTTTTGATCGATTACCAGTTTACCTTCAGCTTATTACAAGAAGATGATCGCCATCACACTGCCATAAACTTTATAGCAAATCCAGAACAGGTAAGACAGTATTATTAACTTTAGACAAGTTTTGGAGAGTCATGAATAAGATTTCCATTGTATTTGACCACGATTAAAAGTTTCCCAAGTGCCTATAAGCTATTAGAGATATTTCAAATCTTTTTGAGAAATGAAAATTATTCCAGTGTATTCATTGAAAAAATCTTTCTAAATGGTGGATGTGCTTCAGATCAACTAATACCTCAAAAAATTCCCAGTTGGTTTATTTTGTTGTTGCTCCCATGAATAACAAGTTGTAGTATCTTCCTGAGATGAATTAAAGGAGCGTACCCTTCAGTTAAGAAATCTGTATTAGCAGATGAGAAAAGTAATTTTTGAATTGTAATTAAAATGTAGCCATTTGCCATAAATTTTTTTCTTTACTTTTATAAAGGAAGTTATTTCATTATTTTTATCACAATCTGAGAAGTTAACTGCTGTAGTTATGTGCTTACTTGTACCCTGTTCTTACTGCAGCAAAAGAGAGGATTGCCTTTGGCTCTGAATTATTACCATTTCTATTTATGTTTAAAATGAAAAATGGAAGATGATTAAAAGGCTATATTCAGTTATGTGCAATAGAGTTATATTCAGTACATTCTGATATATGTTGTTAACTTTGATATATTTTCTTTTTTTTACGTAGTCCAATAAAAATTTGGATATATCAATTAATGCATCAAACAACTTCAACCTCAATATTACATGGTCTATTGGTTCTACAGGTGAGGGTGAATTTTGGTATGACGACTTTTTCCCATATGATTTCATGATCCTTTAAGCTATTTTAACCCGATTGTCTCTTTGTTGCTAATTTTGATAATAAAACTTTACCAAACGTGTTCTTTTGCCATTATCATTATGCCATTATTAATTATATTATTTAAACTTCAGATGATAATTTGCAATCTGAACAAAGCTTCATTAATATGTTAACTTTCTCTCCTATTCAATTAAAATTACTTTGGTAGGAAAAGCTTGTCGTCTATTTAAATTTTTAAAATGATAGTGTTATGAAATGCTGTGATTTTAATTAAGATAAATTGCTTCCTTAACTACTGCAGAGACTGAGATTTTATTTCTTTGTTTCAGTGTTGAAGCTAAAAATTTAATTATTAACCTTAACATTGATATCAAACAATAAAGTTCTTCTGTGTATGCTGATAAAAGGAGCTGCTTATCTATTTTTCTCCAACTTTGAACCCCATTACTCTTCTTTGTTCTGAGAAGACGGAAGAAAAGCTTTATTTAGGCAGTTTCTCTGAATTGGCTCTATTGACTTTCTGAAAACACATCCAAGGAGAAGCATGATGCTTAAAATGAAATCGTACTGAGACTAAAAAAAAAAAAAAAAAAAAAAATCTTTTTAAAGAAGGTTCAGAGTTTGTTTTACATAAACTCATTAATTTCTTCATCAATGTAATTCTGAAGTATTTCAACATACCATACTAAGTACATTTTATTTATTCCTTTATTTTAACTTAGCACATTCACCCATGTGTTTGCAAAAAATGATACACGTTTCTTAGGTATATTATTAAAGCTTTCATGAACAATTCAAAGTCTACAGCAATAATGTAAGGTGTAGACAAATTCACTTTCAAGATTTATTAACCTATGAGTTTATGTTGAAATTGAATGTAAATTACTTGAGGAAAGCAAGTTATCTGTTTAGCTGACAGTAAGAACTTTCTTCTAAAATTCATTTTACTTCTATCAATTTTATGATTCATTCATAAACTTTTGAAACCAGTGTAAGAGTTTCTGTGAATTCTCTGTATGTGTATGAAATACACCTGATGTGCCATGTAAACCGTAATAAGGGGTTATTAAAATTGTAGAATGATGATACCAAAAGTAATTCAAGAATTTAAGTTTCTTGTGCAAATTTACTTTGGCACCTTTAATGATGATTAATGTTTGTCATAAATATGTATATTTACATATGGGTTTTTTTAGCTGGAACGATATCTGGAGAAGAGATTCCTGTTGTTTCTAAAGCTAATATTAAGGAATACAGAGATAGCTTTTCCTGTGAAAAATTTAACTTTCGAAGCAACCCAAACATCACTTTCTATGTCTATGTCAGCAATTTCTCCTGGCCGATCAAAATACAGGTTAGTGTGACTATTTTGTGCTTATAGAGATGTTGGCATCTTAGCTTTACATTGACGTTTTCACTCATACAGAAAGTTTACAAATAGTATTATATGCATGCTGTATTTTCTGTGTATAAGAATTATATTATAATGCTTGTGCTTTCAATAGTGAATCAGTCTTCAGGCGGTCAATTTTAAAATCTGAAGTTAAAACTATTGAATATAAATATTTATTTGGAATATCTCTTATGCATTTAGGGCATACAAATATGTGTGTATGTACCTAGATATTTGTGTGTAATCTTTCATTAATCATTAGCTTTTTTAGCCTCCGCTTTTCTTAAAGGTTGAACGTTTATATTATATTGCAATAGTAAAACCGTCAGTTAACACTAAGTGTATTTGGTTAGAATTTATTTTCTTCTTTGACTTCATTGGAATCAATTTCTCTGAGTATTTTCTGGAATAGCGAGATACTGTGCGGTGCCAGACTCAAAAAAAAAAATCAATGCAATGACGGTTGCTTTGTTTTTTTTCCCCCACAAGTTTCAGCATTATTTATAGTTACCATCACTGTAGCTGCGTTTGTAAATATTGTGCCCCCTGCACCAATCAAGGAGCTCTTTATGTGGATGACCAGCTTTTGGCTATAGCTCCCTTATGGAATAAATTCTTAAAAATTAAATTCTTAAAATGATGATGAAATTTCGTAATTCCTAGTGATTTGCTCAGGAAACCACAAGAAGCTCAAAATACTTGCCAGTTTACCATAATAACAAATATTCTACAGATTTCCATTTTGGTGGAACCTCCTCCCCCCCCCCCCAGTTTTTATAAAATACAGAGCCTGTTTTGTATATATATGTATATATACACACACACACGTATATTTATTTATTTATATATGATAAGATCATCTGCTGAGGAGCCTCGTGGATTAAAGCAGGCATCTTCTAAGTAAACTGGCAGAGAAATGTTGTTCCTGTGCTGTGTTAAGTAAAGATAGACTTTTCTTAATCGTATATGAATGTTAACCGTAAATATGTGTTACACAGTGTTGAAGGATGCATTTGTGCAACTTATTAAAATTTATGCATGCGCTATTATATATAGAAAAAACCCTGAAGGTTAACTGCTTTTTTTTACCCTTCATATTAGCGGTATTTTTTATACTCGCCAATTCCTCTTTCTAAGGATAAAAAAACTTCAGTTGCCAAAGAGCCTTCCTAAACAAAGCCATGAAGCAATTTAAGCTGTAAATGCATTACATGCTCCTTTCACCTTTAAGATGGGAAGGTGCCTATATCATCATTGTAAGACGAATGTTATTAAGGTGATGTATTCCTGAGATGTGTAACTCTGTCAGATGTCAGCAGATCGCAGCTCCTTCTTGCGCTGTTCCCACTGCAGCATAGCACCCTAACGGCAGCGTGTTTTACTGCTTGACGAAGGGGATCCCTGATCATTGGTTATATCCCTCCTTTCTTTTTTGCTTTGTGTCAGACTTTTCCTAATCTACCACGGGTGCACAGATTATATTTTTTTATTTGTTTTTGAGGCATGTTGAAATTCATCATTCTAGACAGTTCTGTCTCAGGGATGATTGTGCTTGAGTATTGCATTCCTTTTCTGTCCTACTTATTTTTCATAAAAAACTTCTTCCATCTAGAAATTAAGTCATTCCAGTTTTATGCAGTGGAAAAGGAAATGCTAAGGTCCAATTATGGAAACTGCTTCCAGATGTTAATATTGTCCTCTACATTTGCCTTCCTAAATCACCAAGATTATTATTTAGCTCTCAACTTCTTTATGCTGTTATTTGTTCTTTTGCAAGGAAATATCTGAAGTTCACAGTACCCATATAGATTTCTTATTTTTGGCGCTCTGGGACTAGATAAGATATTCAAATGATAAATGGAGTTGGGAGATTTTCAGCGAAAACAAGTTTAGTTTTATATGTTAACTTTATGATTGTATATGTAATAGAAATTTACAAAACGTATGAGCCTTCCTATGACTTAGGGTTAAGAGAGGGAAGTTATGGTTCACCTCTACGCAGAGGCTGAAGTTTCCAAGGCCAGTACTGAACAGGCTCACAGTTCTAATACTTATGATCTTCTACGTCTACATCTCTTAGCATACCAGATTTCACCTTCGCAATATGCAGAAGCGATTGATGTCAGTCTATTACTGTATTAGAGACCATCCATTTAAAGGATGATAATTCTTACAAAAATGATGTTCTGTTATACTGATGAAAGGGCTCTTTGGGAGAGTCAAGATACTGATGATGGATTTGAGTTCTGGTTTGGGAAGGGGGAACCCTTCTACGTGGTCTCTGAATTAATTTTCAAACGGTGTAGAAAGCAGTTTCCTGAATTAGCCACCTTTGCCTTTCTGGGGTGATTAGAGAGTTATCTCTGTGTCCTAGCGCAGGGCTTTGGATGTCACGGGAGCTAGCCTATGCATAAATGGTCTTAGACACTGAACTACTTGCACAGTAGTCCTTTCCACTAATGCAGTCACACTGCATTGGTCAGATCGTGTTGGTTAAAAGCGTAGTGATATTTTATATCAACTCGGTACTGAAGGTTTCATTTAATCCTGTTAGAGCTAAGGAAATCACTGCAGCTTCCTTGAGAGGTACTCTGTTCATAGGAATAAGTAAGATAGCAACATGAAATTTGGCACATGTCTTTTACACAGTACTTTTGTAGAGGTGTAAATACTCACTTCAGCACATCTAGCATTTTTCACCAGTGTCCTGTGTGTACATTATTCATGGTGACTTGTCAAGAATAGATTATACAAAGTATGAATCCTAAGGAAGCAGAAATAGGTCTGTCCCCGTAACTGGTATTTCAAGTCGTGTTATTGATATGCGTTTCACCGCTCTCCTCTTACACCTCCTGTTATGCTGGCACTGGAGCTGAGATTGTTTGTGTCTTTCATTGGGAAGGTTTGAGTGCGTCTGTTGGAGTTACTGCTCTTACCGTTTCATTTTCTATAGGAGAAGGAACAGAACTCCTCATTATACAAGACGTTTAATTTCATTTTCTGTCGGTCACCTATATTACCTCTATTTTTGCGTTCAGTTCTTTTCAAGATTTTCATGGCTAAAAGGAAAAACTGTACATCCCAGCAGGTGGTTGTTTATTTGGATCAATGGCTCACAGTTGCTTCCTCAAATACTTTTATTATATGTTACCTATTCATCAAGCTTGGAATTTTTTTTCTAAATCTTAATAAATCCCTGGTGATTCTAACACAAAATACCCTCTTTTGAAAAATGATTTCCTGAGTTTGAAAAAAGGATATGTGATGGTTGTGTCCATACAACAATTTCCTGAAGATGTGCTGGTCTATGATAACTCTTCACCAGCCACTACCCAGTGACCCATTTTATTTTTGTCACTGGTGAGCAAAAATTCTGAAAACCTCAGAATACAAGTTCTTCCGCGCTGCATAGCAGTGAATTATTTGACAACCATAGAAAACATGTAGGAAATTTTCAGTTTCAGATGAAGTCCTGCTCTCTTTATAAAAATGTACTCTAGGTTCCCATTAGTCAGCGCCCTTCTTCTGTCCATAATGGCTGTGGGCACACAGCTGGGTGCTCAGACGATGAGAGAGCTCTGCAGCCCTCAGGGGAAAACGCTACGTTTAAATTTCCTAATGCTAAAAGCATTTTATTTAGCCATAAGATCTCTTCTTCTTGACATCAAAGGAGAAGCAGAAATGTGACATAGTTGCATAAGGGGTCATTAGAAAGATGGTGATATAGGACATCTTCAGCTTAGAGCTGTTTCCACAAATAGACCTGTTACCGGGTGTAATATGGACAGCTACCAGTTTTTCTTAGAAGTATGTAGTAGTGTTAGGCTGGCACGCAAATGTTGGATATTTTCCTGTTGAGTTATTGGAAGAGTTTATACCACACTTTTTCTCCATTTCCTGTAATGCAGAGTTGACTGGAAAGTAGGGATGAATACAGACCCTTAAGCTTGGCTGTTCCAGGCTTTCACAGGCAACGGTAGTTTAGGCATGTTTTCAGTGAATTCTCTGTGAAGTATCTTTGTTATTAGAGGGTTCAAATGTCCAAGTAATAGGACATGATTTATCATCCAGACTTACCATCCCGGTGTTTGACTGAGTGTCTTGGACAGTCTCAACCCTTTAGGTGTACCATGTCTGTTAACCATCTGTTAAATAGGAATCCGTGAGAAAATGCTGTTGTCTTAGAAAGATTTCTGAACAGAATATGTGGCAAAGCCCCATAACTTGTTTCTGCTCATTTTTATTTTATTTTGAGAGTAGATGTAATTCAGACTCCACTGGTAATGGAATTTGAAGGCTGTAACATTTATTGAAAAGCAGTAACTCAGAGTGTAGCCAGCACGTCAAATAATGGTCAGTGGTCCCTGAAGTAGTAAGCAGTCATAAAGCTTGGGCTTCTGACAGCTATGCAAATATTAATAACAGCAGTAACAACATGTTCTTCGGTCTCAGGAAACTAATTTTATGGCAAGGGATTTTTGTCATTGAAGCTGGTTATAGATGTCTTTCCTTTTTTTTTTTTTTTTTTTTTTTCATCAGTTTCTCCCACATTCTGAAAAGTAGCAAGTGCATATGAAAGAACCAAATACCCTTAAAATGCTGTCCTGGCTCTCCAGTTGATGGACTCTGTCCCTAAGGACAGCAATAGCATTCCTGCTTCCGGATCAGCTGCTTTCATGCACCTATATCTCTTTATAACTGTCAGACTTGTAAGTCTGATCTCAACTTGTGCCTGAGCAGCAAAATTTTCTGCCAGTTTTAAAGCTGTATCTGGAGATAATAATAACTGTTCTACTAGCTATTTCCTTTCTTCCCTAAAGTGTAAATGAAAGATTCACAAGTGTCTGAGTTTTAATTGGGAGGGTCAGTTTAAATTATAAGGTTTAGCCTCAGCGGCAAAGCACTGCCTGGCAAAATTAGGTTTGTATTTAATGAAGAAAAAAACCTCCTGTTATTCATTTTTGGTCGTAGAATAGTTAATCCCGTACATGTTTCCATAGCACAGAACAATTATTGTTACAGCGAAGTAAGACATGATGTTCGTGTACATGTAGGAAGCCCAAATGTGTTGGAAAGAAGGAATTTAATTATTCTTAAACAAGCCTACTGCCGGCTTTAGTAGTGTATTGTTGGGTTGTTGGGGTTTTTTTACAGTGTTGTTTCTGAGGAAAACTATCTTTGGCACCCTGTATTAGTTTGTATGCCAGAACAGAATGATGAATTATGGTGAAGATTTACGTTTTATTTGTACGTAGCACAACAAATAAGCAAAACTACTTCATATATAAATTTTCTTTTTTTTTTTTTTTTTTAAAATGGAAACTGGTGTTCTTTCAGCTTACTGGATCCTGTTTCAGAATTGATTTTCTTTCCCTTGTTAATAGCCTGCCTGTAGCAACTGAACAAGTGGCGTAATTTAAATCAAGAAGCATATCTGCCTTAGTAATAAAATTTATCGTGTAGCATAATTTATGTCAGCTTTTTTTTTTGTTTTGGAGTTCATTTTGAATTTTTAACATCATGAAAGCTCCAAGAAGTAAAACTTGTCAGTCACTGCCATTTCAAGTTATAACAGGGACACAAACCTAATTACTAAATTAACAAATAAAGATCAGAGCTTTTTGGTTTTTACCTTTCTAAATTTGGCAAAGGTCACGATTCTGGAATTTTTGCTTGGGAAATGTGTATTTATCCACTTGTAGCTGTGCTTGAGCAGAACCTCCTCCCATCAGTGATTGCATACCTAAATCTAATCTCTATGATTTATGGTGAACGATTCAATTTCTAAGTGCCTTAATGGTTTTCATAGAGGCTGCCGAGTAACTGCATACAGCTATGTGTGAAGACACTATAATTCTTGAAACGCTAAACAGGTATTGGTGATGAAGTGGATACATTAGCTTCCAAAATGACTTCGATGTTTTCTTAGAGAAAATATAAAATCCCTCTAAAAAAGAGGTTTGAAGGTAGTATACCAAGAATAAAAACCTGGGAAATCCACCAAACCACCATTTGGTTACAGTTCTGCAAGGAGGAGGAAATTCTTTTGTAATCGGAAAAGAAGGCATCTAGCAGTACAGGGTGGGTTAGTTTATAGATGACTGAGGTATAATTTCAAATGTAAATGTATACTTAGCTTCAGTCGCCAATAGGGATGGTGATATTGATCATAGTGTAAAGTCAGGATTGATAATAATAATAATAATTAACGTACATTTATTAAAATTATCCTCAACAGACTTGGATGCAAAATTCAAGCTTAATGTTCTTAGAGTAGGCACCAGGTAATAGCCATCCTAGAATCTGAAGGAAGCGACACATTAAATTGCAGAGCCAAAAGTTGGAGCGTAGGACCACGAGACTGGAGAAAAGCAAATGCAGGCTCATTATCTGAACATAGCAAAGAAGTGAGTCAGGTAGCAACAGATTTAGTAATATTCAGAGCTTTGGAAAAGATTTTGAAGGAAGGTGGTAGTATGGTATTTAGTATTTTGTCAGGCTTTATGCATTGACTGCAGGCATTAAGTTAGACAGTAAGGGAATTAGCTGACGATTGTAAAGTAGGAGAATGTAGATCAAAGGAAACAGAGATTTTAGTAACAGATCACGTGGCTGCTCATGATATATTTGCGCTGCGATAGCCTGCCAAAGTGGCTCATCTGATTATCTTTCTGGGCATGGCAGAGTTTGACACGAAAAAGTCTGGAGATTCAGATTTATATCTTGCATAGAATTGTTTCTTGTATCTGATTAAAATATATGAAAAGGTGCTTTCATTGTTTCTTAGTTCAATGTAAATAGAGTTTTTGCTCTAGAGTTATTTTTTTTAAAAAAACAACTCCACTAAGTGAAGGAATTCAAAATTATTTTCAAAGTTAAATCAGTGGGACAGCAGCGTGGAGGTAAAGATTCATTTCTTTCAGCTACATTCGAGAACTAAGCTCCGTTCTGTTTTTCAACACATTAAATACCATTGTTAAAAATTCTGTGCCATAGTTGCATTATTACAGGTATATCTGTTACACTTGTAATTATTGCATTATATAAAGAGCTGAAAATTACTACCCAAATGTGGACTGTTACGGTAATTATGATTACCTTTTTTTTTTCTTTTTTTTCTGGGGTAATCAAATATAATACCAGAAACCTACTGATTCTTGCCTTGGAAAATTGGCTGTCTATAATATCTATAATTTATTTCCTTGTAGTTGCAAGGCCAATTGTGTGGAGAATAAATCATAAGACTGTATAATATTCCTCAAAAAATTAATCTGCCCCAATCCAATATAGCATTTTCCAAAATGCTTGCGATGAATCCTGAAGTATTGCTAAAATGAGGAGGTGTTTTCTGATGATTAGATTATACTTTTTTTCTTTAACAAATAGTGATAGAGCTGTTAACGTTTGTCTTAAAATATACTGGAACAAGGTTGCCAACCATATTGTGCCAACTTCTACACCACTCCAATAAATGTAAATGTTAATTTAATTACTCTCCCTGGTACATTTCTTTTTTTCAATCACCTTTGAAAAGGTTTAATATGAACCATCAGAATATCTGTAAATATTTGACATAGTTGACGTATTTCTCAGAAAGCAGAAGCACTGTTAACAGTTCAGCTGATGATTTAAGGGAACCAAAACACCTAATTAAGAGGTAATTAGTCCTCAATGATGCATAGTTTTAATTGGTGTATAATTTGAATGTCTGAGATAAGAACTCCTGTAACTGATGTGCCAATTGTATAGGGTTTTCTTTTCCAGACAGACCGAGGCACCATCTACTGGTAGCTGTATAACACAATAGAGATGTATAGATATGGTATTTGCTAATAAAAATTATCTCCCTGTGATGTTTAGCAAGTAGATACTGAAATTTTTTTCTGTAATTTCCATTTCCCTTATCTACTTAATTAAGTAAATTGTAGTTAGAACATTTAGAATGAAACAGAAAATATTGCTCAAAGATAGCTTTTATTTGTTCAGGACTTTTGATTAACTATAGGAAAATAAATCAATTATTAATCTTGGGATTTTGGGAGGGAACATATGACAGGATATAGAAACCTGTTTTTATAATAATAAGAAAAAAACCCTTCAAAGATTAAGATTCTCCCTGAAGAAAACATCCATGCCTTGTTGAACCGCAGAAGCCCATAAAGGTCACATGCAGTCGCTCCCACACAGTCGGAATAATTTGAAAGTAAATGTTTGGCTCACAGGGAATCAGACTGGAAGTAGGAAGACAGTGGTAGGCAATAGATATTTTCCTCCTATTTATCATGACTGTCCATTCTAGAAACCGTAGTTACCCTCTCTAACCAGGATATTGTAGATAAATGTGAATAATGTGCAGGATTTCTGTTTCTCATATTTTTGGTTAAATTTGGATTTTTGCGAAACTGCACCAAATCCATGTTTTTCAACTTTTCTTAATAAACAAAATGTCAGTGGCCCAAAATCAACTTAAAAATTCCAGGGTAAGGTGTTTGTGTAGTAGGCTTCTCAGGAACCCCGCATCTGCTGAGTAGGGATGACAATCTTGTCAGCCACACCAACATGACCGTGGTCCCGACCCTGTCAGGAATTTCAGCTTTTCAAGTTGGAGTAGCTTTTGGGTTTCCTGAGGTCTGCTGCTTACAGGTGTTTTTGCTGATCAGGCTGCTCTGAACTGTCACTCAGAGGTACACGGTACCTGAACTAACGGGATCTCCCCTGTCGAAAAACACAAACCAGAGCTCATTTACATCATGGGACTGTCCTTCAGCAGCAGCGCGTGGTCACTTGTCTCATGAACTGAAGGTTCCAAATCTGACCTCCGAGCGCTGAACCAACAAGGTATGTCGCGGTGATCTGTGCGAGACAGTGACCCTGGAAACAGGAGTTTCCAGCTCTAGGTAAACTTGACAGCAACAACTGGAAACGTAGCTCTGGGATTTTGTTTACTTCCTCAGGCCGAGGCAAACTAGCTAGAAACTGTAGGGGCGCTTACAGCTGAGTTTGCGGAGCTCTCTAACTCCCAGCTTTCCAAAAGCACTGAAGCTTCAAAAGTTGAGGCTGTTTATTTGCGGGAACATTCTCAGGAGTGAGATAAGGTGCCATCAGCATCCTTAGCACGAGGACACCTACCTTAGATTAAGCAGGCATTCATGCTTAAGAATGTTTATTTTAGTGAATTGGTATTTTTGATGGCAGATCCAAGGAGTTAAACTTTGTATATACTACTAGAAGGCAGTCCTTGAGAATGGAAGATAGTTGCCTTATATTGATCTTTGGGACCTCTTCTAAGGTAATTTTGTTGTGATATTTCATGTAGACGCTTACTATTTTCAAAGCTAGGTATTAATCTCTTAACCGTATGGTCAATGGACTAATCTCCGTGATGAAATAATAAACTGAAAATATTAGTCAGTGAGACTTCAGGATTTTCAAATCCAGAGCCATTCCGTGGTTCCTCGTGGATTAGCTAATACTTAGGTGGTTTGAGCTGAGCTAACCAACATGAAGATGGGAGTAAGTCAGTCCACAAATGTCATTCCTGAGAAACACAGAAAAAATAGCACAAAGTTGGGCAGAATCACAAGCTCTTTGTTTAGCAGGAAGACCAGCTCTCAGACATGCAAACTTGACTGTTAAACGGGCAGATATTGGGGAGCTACTGTGCTCTTTGTTAGATTATAGTGTGAATGCTCACTTCGTTAGACTGTGCAAAAGGGTGCTAGGGCTGGGATTCTGTTTATTTTCATCATGAAATGTTGATGGTTAGGTTTTATTTTGAAATGCTTTAGGGACCTTTAAATTGTGGTAATGATGTCATTTCAAAAATCTCTTGAATTCTTTATTATCAGGAAGCTGATTTCATATGTTTTGAAGAAACAGAAAAAAAAATGCAGAACTGCTTGGTCTGTATTAGACAAACATATTCTGTGCCTTCAGGGAGGCAGCACGAACAGCTATCAGACATAGACAGTCAGTTAAGCGTATTAAACAAGAGGGTGGAGAGCTTGCAGGTCATCTGTTGGTTTGTTGTGGTTTTTTTTTCAATCTGGCTTTAAGTACATTAGTCACTTGCCATTACTCTTTCACGCAAGCACTTGATTCCGTTGCTGCCTTGGTGTTATATCTCATAGATGATAAATCCAGAAGAGGCTGCTGTGATCATATAATCTGAAATGAGACATAAAGTCACGCATAGGCTTTCATAAATTAATTGCTGTTTGAATTAGATCATATATCTCCAAAAAAAGATCCAGTCTTGGCTTAAGTATTTCTAGAAATGAGATACACACTAGACTCCTACTAATCTAGTAGTCTAGACTACTGTTCTGACTGTTAATTGTTGTCACTGTTTAAAAACATTTGATTCGTGTTAAGCGTAGTTTTCCATGGGCTAGTCTTGAAATATAGTTTTATGCTAGAAAGAAGAGCTTCCTCCTATAAAGGGTGTGCTGCTGTTGTAAATACTTACCATGTACTCCATCACCTTTTCTTCAGTTTTTTTCCATTCTTGTGGCTTTCTTCTGAACCCTCCAGTATTTCAGTGTCCCTTGGGAATTACGGATGCCAGAACTGGATGCTTTTGCAAGCACGATTACATCTGTTTCAGACACAGCGTTAATGATGTGCTTGAGGGGGCAGAAATAGGGTGCTTTTCAGCAGCTCCCCCATGGGTCATGCTGTGCTGCTGAGGGAAGCAGAGCAACCTTAGCACCACCTCTCCTGCTCGCTCTTCTTGTGGCTCCAACCCAGCCTTTTCCTAACGTTCAGTATTTTCCTCTATACATCCTAGGTTCATCACAGCATTGGGAATGTAGTGATTATCTACTGTAGCCCCAAATGTTTTTCAGTGTCACTGAGTCCAGAATTGTCCTTTAAAATGATCTTCATTCTTTGATTCCAAGTTTATACTATCAAAGGCAGTTTTTATTACTTTTACTTCCCCTTATCTTCCTGTACAAATGGCTTGGTAAAAGTGACCTATTATTTTCACACTCTTCCCTCAGCATGCCAAATAAAAATATATTTACAATGATATTGTTTTTTTGCCAGTTACTGGCAAAAGCTTTAAATAACACCAAGAAAACAAAGATTCAAGAATCTCACTGTGCCTTGCATTAGAAACACATTTGTACAAATGCGAATCTCTATTTGCAATTACATTTCACATTAGTTAAAGTTTAATACATGCCACGTTGGATTTGTATTATTCCATTTTCTCAAAGTGATCCTTTTGCCAGTAGGATTAATACAATCTCTTTGTATGTGTAAATAGGAAAATATCTAGAAGAAGTAGAAGTTCTGTTACTTGTATGCTATGGCTATCTATATTGATGGGCATCGTTTTGGAGATGGTCTATGTAGGCATGAA
Organism: Larus michahellis; assembly: GCF_964199755.1. Classification (NCBI taxonomy): domain Eukaryota; kingdom Metazoa; phylum Chordata; class Aves; order Charadriiformes; family Laridae; genus Larus; species Larus michahellis. The sequence goes on from NC_133901.1 coordinate 64,966,892, forward strand.
CTGGAGAGTAGTGATCTTAGCATCATAGAATGGTTTGAGTTGGAAGGGACCTTAAAGGTCACCTAGTTCCACCCCCTGCCCTGGGCAGGGACACCTCTCACCAGCCCAGGTTGCTCAGAGCCCCGTCCAGCCTGGCCTTGAACACCTCCAGGGATGGGGCAGCCACAGCTTCTCTGGGCAACCTGTGCCAGTGTCTCACCACCCTCACAGTAAAGAATTTCTTCCTAATATCTAGTTTAAGTCTCCCCTCTTTCAGTTTAAAACCATTCCCCCTTGTCCTATCGCTCCACTCCCTGATAAAAGAGTCCCTCCCCATGTGTCCTGTAGACCCCCTTCAGGTACTGGAAGGCTGCTATAAGGTCTCCCTGAAGCCTTCTCTTCTCCAGGCTGAACAACCCCAACTCCCTCAGCCTGTCTTGATAGGAGAGGCGCTCCAGCCCTCTGATCATCTTCGTGGCCCTCCTCTGGACCCGTTCCAACAGGTCCATGTCCTTCTTGTCCTGAGGGATCCAGAGCTGGATGCAGTACTCCAGGTGGTGTCTCACGGGGGCGGACTTAGAGGGGTAGAATCACCTCCCTCGACCTGCTGGCCATACTTCTTTTGATGCAGCCCAGGATCTTCTGTGGAAACAAGTAAGAACTGCTGGTAACAGAATACTTGTTTTGAACCATATATGTTTAAAGTTGGTAAAATTAATTTTTAGACCAATATGCTCTACAAATTTTGCTGTTCTATTCCTACATTATTATTTATCTTACTTGAACATTATTCGTAGTTCTAATTTTTCATTCTGTTACCCCTTGATGAACATACCTTACAGAAAACTGGGGGAAGGTAAATCTTTTGCCTTTCTTTTTTTTCTTGTTTCATGATGTCTTCATTTTACTTTCTTGTCTTTTCCTTTTATTATTATTCTTTACAGTGAGAAGAAAAATACGCAAGACTGACATTGTTACAGATTGCAGTCTTGTTAAAATTGCCATATTAACTAGCAGTCCAGGTAGTGAAAAACCATTCAAGCTGTCAGATATTCTCAAATGAACGAAATAAAAGCTGTTTGTATGTATATAGAATCATCATTACTCCTTTGTCTCTTAATGCCATCTTTGTGCAGGCTTTGAGTTGTTTTCATTTGAGGTAATTTTATTTTTGTTTTATTCTCAGTGGTAGTGTCCGAGAAATTCTCTGCTGTGTACGTATGAGGGTTTTACAGAAATGACTTTCACTGATAACAAAGTTTTAGTATTAATTCTCTCTAACTGAAGTATTTCATGTTGGATTTCTTCATCAAATTAATATAGCACAAAACTCACTTGCTGTGGGTACAGAAGTTATGAGCCTGGTAAATACAGAATAGTTTACAGTGAAAGAACCGCTGGAGGTCTCCAGTCCAAACCCCAGCTAAAAGCAGGGACAACTTCAAAGTTAGATCTGATTGCTCAGACGCTTGTCCAGTCGATTTGTTCTCCTTGTATCTCATGTTGCAGTTTATGTCCATTGTGTCTGATCTTCTTTCTGTGCACCTCTGAGAAGCCTCTGGCTCCGTTTTCTCTGCAACCTACCCATCAGGTCGCTGGAGACAGCAAAAACATCCCTTCTTCATCCTCTCCTTAAGACATACAAAGTTAAGGAGTTGTTACTGTGTAGCAAACTGTGAGCTCGATGAATTTACAGAAGACGTTAAGATCAGTCCCAGGAATTCAGTGCAATTCAGCACATTCTCCCTGAAAGTCCCTCCAGCCCCAAGGATTTAAAAATAATGAAAGTGGATATAAATCTTGAGATCATTATTTAAAATAATAAGTTGTATAATATAAATAGAAGATAGTTTATTTTGGTATTTATCCAGCTGTTAGGCCTGCTGAGCTCCATATTTGTATCTGCCTTCTTGAAGAAAGAAATGTTACTTAAATGGCATCTGGATGGTCTCCTAAGACAGAATGAGATACGGCTTTTGTAGATGCTAATTCTAATAATAATAACAAAAAAAATATTTGAACAGTATTTTCTAAGAGAAACGTAGTTTTACATTTTATCCTGTCAGATCTTAATTTTTCCCTTTTGGAGTTGCCGTCCCAGCAAGTGCCTTGTTTCCAGACCAGAAGTTGCTTATTATGCCCACACAGGTGAATTAACATGTAGTGCCAGGAAGTGATATGATCAGATGTTTCTCTCCAAAAACCACCTGAGAAACTTGTAACTCTTACTACGAAGGGGACTTTGTACTACTTGTAGTTGGAAGCCACATCCATCGTACAGAGCATAACAGACGAAGTGCCTTTTCAGTTTAATCTTTCTTTTCAGCTGATCTCTTTCCTGTATAGCATAATCATTATCCTTATTAAAATCTGTGGGGTTTATTTCTCCTTTCTGGCATGAGGTTATTTAAATATACATTCCTGTATTGAAAATCTGCCTGTATTGAAAATCTGCCAGCGCTTGTGTGTACACACTAGAGATTGGAAAGACCAAGGATGAAGTGCATCTCTTCAGTGGCAGCAGGGGTGAACAGGGGGAAATAGTGTAAAGCAGCATTTAAACTGAAACATAAGGGTTATTGTTACTGTTACACTTTTGCAGAGTTGGTGGTGAGATGTCAGTGGAGAAAGTATTCACATGTATATTCAAAATGTTTAAAAGGAACTTTTTGGCTCTGCTTTTCACACTGGGGATGTGTTCTTGCAACACTCATTAACATGAGCGTTGAGTAACTGTATCGCTGTCCTTGCGACAGTGAAGGCATTCAGTGGCATTCTTTGAAGTGCTTATACCAGCTCTTCAGTGAGAAAGTAAAAAAAGATGTGTTTTCTGCCCAAACTAACAGGTATATTAGCACTCTTGTGGTTAAGTCCCACGTGCATAAGTAAATAAGAATAGATTTTTCCTTAGCTGTTGCCTTCACTTTAGGGATTAGAAAAGGTGAAAAGCTATTTCGTTCACATCACACCTGTATTAACTACTGTAAGCTGATAATGCTTTTTTTGTAAAATGATTACACTGTTTTTTTGGTTTTTTTTTTTTTTTCCCAAAACTAATAACACTCATCTGTATTCTATGGACATTAACCACAGAACTTAATTTGTTTTGAAAATCCTTTTTAAAGCTCTATTCATCTGTGGTAAGGCTAGTGGTGGTAAAAAATCAATTGCAGCTGTATTATTTGCAAAGTAATCAATTCACTTCTCCATTCTAACTAGAAGAGGCATCCTGAGAAGCTGGAAAAATTACAGTGATCGGATATGCTTGATCTTGCCTTTGTTTCATTGTAAAGACTGATACTCATCTCTTTACGTCTGCTTCCTTTGAATTTTATTTAGAGTTCATATAAATAAGGGCTACTTGAAAACATCTTGAACAGGGATGCAATCACCCTGTTCTTCTGACAATCCTTTCTCCTATTTGGTCGTATTTTGGCTCTTTTTATGAACTGGGCATATTTAAATGATGTGTTTATCTTCTGTGTTAATTACTGTGACCTGAACAGTGTCTCAAATTATGTGTTTAAAGTAAGTTCATAAGGGAAGCGTACAGTAACTTTACAGTCCTTGATTTTCATGCATACTACGTATTATTCTGTCCAAGATTTGGTTCCATTATTAATCTTTTCATTAAAATAAATTTACTTATTTTTTCTAACTGCTGACGTACGTAGTAATTTACAAAAAGTGAAGGGTTACAGGTGTTATCTGCTGGGCTCCAAGTCTTGCGAATACACACAGAACATTAAAACGGTCTTCTGACGTCTTAGTAACATAGGCTTAGGGCCAGCAGGAACCTTTTCCATCATCTAGGTGATGTTGCAAGCAAACGTTTTCATAAACTCATCCATCTGTTTTCAAAAGCGGATTTCCTCACCATTGACGTTAAAATATTTTCACAAAGCTCCTTTATTTCCACAAAAGTAATCATTCATTTTATACATATTTGTTACTGTGCAGCCATTTTCTATGACTTCAGTAGTTCTTCCTGGTGTTTACTCCTTTCATGTATTTATACACAGCAATCACGTTCCCTACCAGACTTTGATTTACCCAGCTAAGCAAGCTCTGTTCTTTGCCTTTGGTAAGATTCATTTTCTGTTCCCCTCCTGGCCACCCTAATGGTTCTTCACCTTCAGCTTGAATCCATCTTTGAACAGAGTGACAGTGCAGCATACAGCTATTAGTCTGTCAAGACGTGGTTTTGCAGTTAGAAGATTAAATTGCACAGTACCATTGCTATCGTTACAATTTCAGTTGCTCCATTAAGATGCCTCACATTCCATGTGTGTTTTTCGTTACGCTTGGCTCGTGTAGTTTGAGGAAGTTGCTTTAGCGGTGATTATTCTACACCGGTTGTAGCAGCCAAATGTAAAAGAGCCAGGACTTCCGATTTTGGCGGGGGGGGGGGGGGGGGGGGAGGGGGAGGAAGCATAATAATTTAACATAAAATAATGAACTGGCCTCATTTGAGTTGAAAAGTTGGAATGATACTCTAGTATGACAGAATTTAATCTTTTAAAGCAATTGGTGAAAATGCGTGTGCGTAATTGCGATGCGTAGACTCCTTATCATGCTAATATGAGTGTGAATTTATACTCCTAAATTCACAAATACTCAATCAGATCGTTAAATGGAATTTCATCTATGGGATGCTTTCACGTAGTTTATCATTCACAGTGATAAACTGCATGATACTGTGATATTAAACCATCAGTTTCTGCTCAGGTCCACTTACACGGCTCTCTCCGTTACCATGAATACGGAGTTACTGGGGTTGCGCTCACTGCGGATGAACTGCTTTGTGCGTGAATTTTTATTTTTATGAAATACCCTACTGCTTAAATTCTTGCTTGTACTTTTTAAAATGATTTTCATAATATTTAAACATTACCTTTGTTTAACATTACCTTTGTTTAACCTCAGTCAGTATGGTGAAATCAAGCAAATTATGGAGGAAGGAATGTTTTTATCTTGGTATTTTCAATTTAAATTGAGTGTACAAGATACAGTGGTAACAATATGGTAACAGGTGTGCTAAGGTTAATTGTGTTTTTTGTCAGAAGAAAATAGTAAATGGTACATCGTTGCAATAACATTTCTGAAGTTTGCAGAGGGAAAGAAATTCAATTTTTATTAATGATATATAATATTAATAAGGTTTTTAAAGGCTTTTTAAACTTACGATGTAGCAAAAGCAAGTTATTTAAATGATCATACTAAGTAATATTATACTTTTAAAAATCTATTGCTAAGCTGACACTTGTGTTAATATTGTTCAAACAGTAGCTCAGGATACAAAGGGAACAAAAAATTAATGCAAAGACATAAAACAGGTTTAGTCACCTTGAAGAACGGTGTTTTAAGTGAAGCTTATAAAGCAGTCCTTTTGCTCTACTCAGCTTTTTCTGGTTTCAACTTGTGAGTTCAGAGGATAGTAAAAATTGCAAAGAGGTCTAGAAGAAACGACTTGAAGAAATACTGAAATGATTTCGCTTGTTAAACTCACGAAGGGAAGATTTAAAGGGTGATACTGCAGACGAGCAGCTAAAGGTGTCTGACTGGTGATGGGGGAAGGAGATGGAGAAAGAGGGCTAACGGAAGAAATGGGCCTAAATATCAGTGAGAGATATTTAGCTTAGACATGCTAAAAGGAAAGGTGGCATAGGTAGTTTCTGAAATCTCTAAAATTAGAGGTTTTAAAAAAATTACATAACCATCTGTCTGAACAGGTTTGATTCTCCATTGGGGAAGCAAATACGTCCTATTGCTGTGCTTTTATAATGTTTTCTGTGATACAGTTTTCTCTTTTCAATATTCCATGTTTTTTCCTTTTTGATGTGAATAATTTGTAACAACAAAAGTGAAGTGACACCATTGGTGTCATCTTAATAAAGGAATGAAATCATCCTTTTCATGATATGACAGGCAGGTGCCCTGCTCGTCCTTCTTAGGAACTGTAGAGGGAAAGCAGCAGTGGGGATGAAGAGTGTTTACAATTTTCTCTGAAGTTGTTAAGAAGTACCAATAATTCACAATTTAAAAAAAAATGTTTCTAGAACTAAGCAATGATTATTAGAAAGCAGTTAATGGGCTTCAGAAAAATAGGATTAAATCAGTCCATTTTTCAGCTTTGTAACTTTTGTGTGAATGTTTTAAGAGCAAATTAAATCGGTCTTTTACCAATTGACTCTTCTTTCACTGCCAGTTTGTTGACAGGTAGAGCCCTTTGCTCCACAAGGAACGATAATACAATTGGTCTAGTACATACTCTTTAATTGAATTGACTATTTTGCCCTGCTGCTCAGGAAATTGATAAATTGCCACAACCTTCTGTTCTGAAAGTTGGTGGGTTTTCTTGTCTTCTGTTTTAGGAATAGAAAGAAAATATGAATAAAACCCACATTCAGAATTGGTTAAAGACATCACTGAATTTGTTTTGACTAACGATATCTTTGCAGTCTTAGTTCTGTGAAATATTTTAGGAATTAATTAGTGTTTACTGTCATTTCTGTTTCTGCTCTAATCATGTAAGTAAAATAAACTTTCATATTCAATATTCCACTAGTGGTAGAATTTGACTGAGTGTTTTGAACTTTCAATAGCAAAGTTATTTCTTTGACCTGAAAACATGGTTAAGGAGAATGTTTTTCTTGACCTCATAAGGTGAACATTAACATTGCTTTTGTAAAGGACCAGCAGACATGATTTGAATGACATTTTGTTATTATGCATTTTAACTGAAGTTCCCAAAGTTATTGTTTAATCAAGAAAATATGACAGGAAACATATTCTTTTTTTCAGCCAAATTGGTATTTGTATTGATAATTGCTAGTGTCCTGCCCACTCCTTCACAAGTACTTTTCCCGCTTCTCAAATTCTGTAAGTCACAGATCATAGCTAAGAAGCATTTTTTTAAGTCATCTATATGTTTGGATCCTCACTTTCTGGAGAGGTTGGGGCATGTGTGTACAATTGATGTCCTTAGAAATATCAGCCATTATTTAGCTTTGATTTTTATTTCATACCCTGTTGTGAATAGGCTCTTACAAGTTATTATGAGGGAATGGAGGAAATTAAAGGGATTGCTTTGCCTGAAGACATACGTTGGGGAAATGAAGGTGGATGCACACACTGGTCAAGCATAAGGAGGAGTAGGTCATTCTTAAGTGACAATCTTTTATTCTAGAAGCACACAGGATCATAGAATGGTTTGGGTTGGAAGGGACCTTAAAGGTCATTTAGGTCCAACCCCCTGCCCTGGGCAGGGACACCTCCCACCAGACCAGGTTGCTCAAAGCCCCATCCAGCCTGGCCTTGAACACTTCCAGGGATGGGGCAGCCACAGCTTCTCTGGGCAACCTGTTCCAGTGTCTCACCACCCTCACAGTAAAGAATTTCTTCCTAATATCTAATCTAAATCTCCCCTCTTTCAGTTTAAAACCGTTATTCCTCATCCTATCACTGCCCTCCCTGATAAAGAGTCCCTCCCCATCTGTCCTATAAGCCCCCTTCAGGTATTGGAAGGCTGCTATAAGGTCTCCCTGAAGCCTTCTCTTCTCCAGGCTGAACTCCAACTCCCTCAGCCTGTCTTGATAGGAGAGGCGCTCCAGCCCTCTGATCATCTTCGTGGCCCTCCTCTGGACCCGTTCCAACAGGTCCATGTCCTTCCTGTGCTGAGAGGGTGCTTTCCTGATCAAAGAGGGTAAGAGGAGAAGAGAGAAAAATCTATGTAGTATGTTGCAGAAATCAATGTAGAAATTGTTGCAGACATTTCATTTTTGTCAGTTTCATGTCCTTAAGTCATTCAGTTCCGTCTTGTGGAGAGGTTACCCATTTAGGCACTTGTACAATGGGACCACCGTGGTTTGCGTCATAGAATCACCATATGAGTTTTGGAGAGCTCTGTGGCTTTGTGTGTCCTCTGCAGCTGAATCCATAGCTGGGTATATTGGTGGATTTAATGTCAGACTATAAAATTTACGTACAAACCTATCTTTACGTTTTTTTAAAATCTACTTTAATCCAATGTGTCAGTAATTTATCAGTTAGTCAAAAACATGTCCAAGTCAACATGAAAACATGATTTAGTAAGTGATGGAAAGAAATTTTTTCTCAAAGAAGAGGAAGCTGTGTTATGTTGCTGCAAATTAAGAAATAGCTTACATTCATTTTCTGTTTCTCCTGGTATCTTTTGTTTTGGTGGTGTGGGTTTTTTTCCTCTGGTTGTGATGTTTGTGTAAGTACACTTTGCTCTGTCCATGTATGAAATAAACATGCTTTCAGCAAATGTTAAAATGGATATTTGCTCTGACGAAAAGCTTAAACTTAGCTTGTTTTACCCAAGACAGACTACAAGTTCTGACTAACATAGATAGAAAACTTTCCGTAGTTAATAAGTTTGTGGGCATTTGGCATGCTTTGTCATTTGATTCATGTTTGATATTATTCATGATTATAATTCATTTAGGAAATACACTAAAATGCGTTTCTATACATTCCATTTCAAACTGTGTAAAACATTCACATGACCTTTAGGAGATGCAGTGTACTATGTATTTCCTGGAAGGGTGTCCATTTTTATGTTTTTTAGACAGTTGTACTGCCCTTGTGCTTTTATAAGGCCCCAGACATTTTGGGGAACTAACTGCCAAATATCCCACTCCTACAAGAGTGAATGTTTGATTAACCCCTGACCAAAGATAACTGTGTCCATCAGAATATACAGAAGCTTAGTTAAACCATTTCTTTTCAGTAAAGGTTCCAGGAGTCTGAGAAGATGCTCAGCAAATGCTTATTAATCAGATAAGCATAATTTTTTTACCCTTCTTTCAGTGGAATAAAATAAATCATAGCCCAAAAGTTAATCAAAATTGCTACTAGGATTTTAAGGCATGACTCCATTAACTTAATGTAGTTTGCATTACTCATGCAAGAGGTGAGTTTGCTGTTTGTTTTTATAAGCTGTATTTGTTTCTCGGAGGTTTTTCTCATTTTTCTTCAAGTGATACTGAAGCTCAGCTCTTGGTCATCATGGCAAAATCAGATAAGTGTTCCATATGGTTTTACTTCAGTTCTGTGTATTTTGTTAGTTAAGGGCACACTTTGGTCTAAACTGAATAGAAAAGGTTCTGAAGGATGCCAGAGTGTAGTAAATAATATACATGGCATCTCTAGCTGTGATTGAGTAGCTGCTAGTTAATGGGTTATTTTTGATGAGCCAAAACTTTCCTTAGATATTCACCATGCTTGTGTGTATGCTGAATTACCTCTTCCAGGAGACATACTAGAAGTATTTCTTATGTCTTTCTCATGAAGGTGATCATCCATCTTTTAATAAAATAGATTGTCCCTCTTTTCATTCATCATGTGAGTAAAGGAGAAGATTAAATCAATCTATTGAATATTATTCAGTCAAACAACATGTGATATATTTTTAATTATCTCCCTGTTTTTATAGAGTTTAATCACAAAGCTTTTTTTTTCCCCTACCGCTACATTGAATTATATGCCTGAAACAAGTAGTGTAGTGTTGCCTAGTGTTTGATGCTGTTGAGACAGTCCTTGTGATTTTTTTGTAGTTGTACCCCAAATAGTAATAAGTAGTGGACGAGAAAGATTGTTCTCCTTTAAAATATGACTCGGACATTTCCAGGTAGAAAAGTCATTAAAGCTCTGAAGCAGCTCTCTCCATTTTCAGAACCTGGTGGTCTGTAAGTGCAGGACATCATGCCTTGAAAAGCTTTGCTGCACTGGGCTATTACTGTGCTCTGAGAAGATAAGAACCTTGTCGAAGGATATTCAGAACTGCATGCTAGAACTTGAAAGAGAAACAGAAACTCATACTGAGGTTACAGCTAAGAGGTTTCAAGAGGAGAATTGGAGTGGAGACTCCTTCAGGTCGTATACTGAGATTACTTTTGTACTGAAGAAACTTATGGGAGTAGAGGAAAGAAAAATATCAAACCCAAATATTATGAGGATTGATATGAAGTATTGTGATTTGATTGATTGAATTTTCTTTATTGAAAAGTTTTATAAAACAGTTTCATTTTAACTAGTAAACTATGTATTGGTGGAATTAAGTTTTTGAGGTTACTAAAACTGCAGCTTTAAAGAAAGTGCTTGATAAGCTAAGGAGCACGGTGTTTCTACCAAATATGACTTTCAAACAAAACATTCTTTATCTTATGTCCTTGTCTACTTTGGTTTTCATGTACGTTGACAGTTTTGCTGCCTGACAGTGTAACCTGTTGCTCTGTTTCATCTTTCTTTCTCCTAGGATAGCTGACATGAAATGCATATAAAATACCTTGTGATGAGCGTTCAGCTGGACCAAAATTCTTTGAGAACATAGATAATATTATTTTTTATATAATTGAGGGTGGTACATTAAAAAAATGTAAATCAGGACTTTAAGTCTTGTTAGTGTAGCACTTTTATTTTTGTTTCTGATATTCCAAGTGTAAAGACATTTGTACCATTGAGTTCCATCTTGCGAAGCAGTCAGAATGATCTATTGGCACCTCATAGTCATTAAGGAAATTTTCAAAGCAAAGTTTAACCACTTTAAATTCTGTGTTCTAATTCTAGATTTCTGTAATAATATGACCCCATATTTCTGTAGACATTATTTCCCTCAGTGAAGCATTCCATTATTCAGAAGCAGAAAGAACAAAAGAATTTTCTGTCTTCATCAGTCATTTCGTCTCCCAAAACAAAGGTCTCTTTAATCTTCTGGGTAGAAGTTAGTAGAAGTTTAGCGTAAAAAATATCCTTTTTGATTATTTTGTTTTCCTTTGAATCGTCCCTTGTCTCTACAAACACAGTATTGGTAATTGCTCTGGCTTAAGCATCATTATACTGCTTGTAGTTACATATCTGCTTTTTCTAATCTGCTAGTTGTCATATGCTAAACTCTTCTGCAGAAATCCGGTAGTGTTTGGGTGCATGCTAGGATGGTAGGTTTTTTCCTTGTTTCTCGATGTCTGTGATCTGAACCTAACATCTGTCTTTATTGTTTTCCTGCTGTCAAATAAGCCTTTTTTGTTCACACTCTATCAGTAGTCTCACCTTCTTTCCGTCCATTTTCTTTTAAAAATTCCCCTTTCACACCAGCAGTGGGGGGTAAACGTGGGCATTTGTTAGTATAATTCTATTAATAAGAACAATTGTGATGTAGTGCCAGTCCTGAATCAAAACCTCATTGTGGTGGGCTGTGTAAACAGACAACAAAAGACAATTATTTCCTCCTTCTCAGGCATCTTCTATGTCAGGAGTCCAAAATGTCTTTCACCAGCTGCTGTCCTGGGTGGTGGCTGTCACGTCAGCAGCATCACTCTTCCTGGTGGTAGCAGGTACATCACTGAGAGTAGCTGTGCAACAGCATCTTCTGTTTTGGCTTCTGTTGAAATGTTATCGGATCCCTGGGTTTTCCATTTCTCCCCTTTAACTTTTGAAGAGCTATTTCAATCATCCTCTTTAAATTTGCGTAGAAACTCTTTTATTTAAGAAATGTGTAATGCAAAGCTTCTAAACCTTCTAAACTGTTTTAAAAAACAGTACTGTATGTATTAAGGTCAGATTTTTGTAGAAAATTTAGCTTTAGAATTAGACAGAGGTCGTCTTTTTTTAGTTTAGGGTAATTTTTTCCTGTCTCTACTGTACCTTCTTTTCAAACCCCTATTAGCTCAGTATTCATGTCTCAATGAAAACAAATTCTTCCTGTGGTTGGGGGCTCTGATGAATAGCCTGGATATTGCATGTTGATTGCTCACAAATTGCTTTACACACGAACTCCTTATTTTTGCTTTGTGATCGGCTAAAGAAGATATATTATCTTTTATAAAGGAAAGAGTGTAGTTAATAGAAAAAATGGTATAAAGAATTACTGGTCCTTTTATTCTCTCAGAAAAAAGAGAGCAAGTGTTTGTTCAGTTAGGAAAAGCCAAACTGTATGGATTATGAAGCTTATAGGACATTCTGAGGCATTTTCAGAAAATGCTTTTTTTCCTGACCTTGTGTGAGACATGACTGCCAGAAAAATTAGGTTCATATGACATTAAAACTTAGTTTCAGGTTTAAAGCTATTTTTCCTCATCATACAACCATAACAATTTGCTGCAAAGCAGCATCGGTTTTCTGCAGTAGGAATTTCCTAATCCTTCTTTCACCAGAAACAGATTTCATTTAGTCAAAACACAGAATTTAGCTATAGGCCTGAAACTAATTTTTTACAAGCACTGCGTCAATATTCAAATAAATTTGTTCAGCAATATTAACTGGATTTTCTTTAATACCTTCCCCTCACCTATTCTGTTGTACTGGAAATAAAGTATGTCAGGGAATTGGTGATAGGCATAAAAAGATACTAAACTGAAAATAGATAAACTGAATGGGAGACACAGATATCTAAAGCTGAATGTGGCCTGGTGGGTACATTTTACTGATGCCATTTACTTTTCATTTATATATGTATATAAAATGTGTGTATATATATAAGGAATATATATGTATGTTCCTTGACATAATTCTTTTCCATACATTTCCATATTCATTTGCATATACAAGTCAGGATTATTTCAGTGTCAGAACCGTATATTGTTACAATCCTATTTGTCCTGAAGTTAAATTAAAATCTGTCCATTTATGCTGTTCATTATGGTACCCTTTGTTAGTGAAATCATCATTTGTGGAATAGTGGTTTGGGTTTTAATGTATTCATCTGAATGACGGGGCAGAGTGTTCCCTCGGCAAGTTTGCCATTGACACAGAACTGGGAGGAGGGACTGATGTGCCAGGGGTTGTGCTGCCATCCAGTAGGACCAGGAGAGGCTGGAGAAATGGGCTGACAGGAACCTGCTGAAGTTCAGGAAAGGGAAGTGCAAAGTCCTGCACTGGGGTAGGAGCAACCAGTATGTGCTGGGGGGCTGCCCAGATGGAAAGCAGCTTTGCAGAAAAGACCCTGGGGCTTCTGTTGGACACCAAGATGACCATGAGACAGCAACATCCTTTCGTGACAAAGGTGGTGAATGGTATCCTGGGCTGAGTTAGGTGGAGTGTTGCCAGCAGTCGAGAGAGGTGATCCTTCCCCTCTGCTTAGCAGTGGTGAGGCCACATCTGGAGGACTGTGCTCAGTTCTGGGCCCCCCAGTACAAGAGCTATGGGAGGGAGTCCAGCAAAGGGTGTCTAAGATGGTGAAGTGACTGGAGCATCTCTCCTATGAGGGAAGGCTGAGAGAGCTGGGACTGTGCAGCCTGGAGAAGAGAAGAAAGGTCAGGGGGATCTCATCAATGTATATAAGTACTGGAAGGGAGGGTGCAGATGGAGCCAGATTCTTTTCAGTGGTGACCAGAGGCAGTGGGTACAAAATAACACACAGGAGGTTCCATCTGAACATCGGGAAATACTATTTTTACTGTGAGGTCCAAGCACTGGCACAGGTTGCCCAGGGAGGTTGTAGAGTCTCCCACCTTGGAGATAATCAGAACTAGTCTGGGCATGGTCCTGGGCAACATGCTCTAGGTGGCCCTGCCTCAGCAGGGGGCGTTGGAAAATTCCAGAGGTCCCTTCCAACCACAACCACTCTGTGAAACCCTGATATATATATAGAAAGGTTTGAGCAGGTTAAAATTTGAATACAGTGAAAACATGCTAACAGGAGATACACAGATTTTGTCCTGCCATATTACCACTAAAACATCCAACTACCTTATTGTATTATCCAATAAAATGCAGTGGTAAGAGGGGGAAAAAAAATCACCCCATTACAGCCTCTTTAAATGTCTCTTACACCTCTGCTGCTTTTCTAATAAAATCCTTCACGCTTTTTTTGTGTGTGTGTGGGTTTTTTAAAATATATTTCAACAAGTAAAGCAGCTATTTTCAAAGTGCTACAAATATATTGCAGCAAACGTATCATTGCTTGAGGGCAAAAGATCTTGTGAAACGGTGAGCAAGACAACGAAAGGAATTATATCCCTAAGCATCAAACGTTTAATATGCTTAGTGTGGAAACTGAAAAAAGCCTTCAAATTGTACATTATGTATTTGTGTAGATAAATTTTGCGATTATTTTGTATCCTAGAGGCAGAGCTTCTTATCATGTATCTTGAGTGTTATCATGGCAGTTTTTAATTTTTAGTGAATATTGCAAAATAAAATTCTAACTAAATTCCCAGATTAAATATTTTAATTGCCCTTTATAGCTCTAGCATAAATACAGCTGTGTGAATAGCAAATGACAGTTACTGATGGGTTTATCCTGATTTTTAACATGCTTTTCTTCGTGAAAATGTGTTAGATGCAGCTTGTCATGGCTTAGTTTTTACTGACGTTCACCTGTCTTGAAATAAAGACCAGAAAATGCAATATTGTGGGGGAAAAAAAAGCTGGCAATTTAGCATGTGTCTGTGTTGTACTTTAAAGTGTCCTTTCATTGTACTTTCACTTGGTAGTATTAGAAGATCTCAAAAGCGAAAGATCATGGAACTCTGTAGGGTCACTGTGAGTAACTCCCTGAAGATCTCAAAGCTGAAGCATATTCTTACTGTCCAGAGGGAGGGCTGGGATCATGGATCTGGGAGGAACAAGAGGCTCTTACCTTGTCTCTGGATAACCAGAAGGCCCTGTGGCAAGCAGCAAGCCTGGCAGAGCCTGCTTGATTGCGGAGAGTTCCCAAGGGGGTGGTTTCAGTGAGAAGTCTCTGAGAAGACCTTCTCTCTTAAAAAATCCTTATCTGTTTCTGAATAGGCATAGCTAAGTTGTTCCTGTCCATTTCCTTCAAACCGTTTTTAGAAAATAACTGGTTAGCAACCAAAGTTAGTCACAAATAAAAACATCTCTGAATAAACTAGAAGCTGCATCTTGTGCATATACCAATAAATAGTTATCGGTACAAATTAGCAAAATGGTCGTATACCCTGCTGTTAAACCCATGCATATGCTATTATTATTCAGTGACATTATGGTTGCTGTGGCTGGCACCCAAGATGCACATTGTGTTGTGTGGGTGTTTTCAAGCAGATTAAGTATGAAAACTCTGGGTACAAGTTGGACCGTGCATTTTTAATACTTGTGGATTTATAAAAATTTGTGTCAGTGAGAGGTCATTGGGTCCCTATTCGGAAGTCTATGGAGAAGTATAACTTACATTATACCTTGGTACCTACTGTTGCAGGACAAGAAGCACAACACATTTTTTCAGAGACTGTTGAATAGGGCTGCTCAAAACGCTGTTTTGTTTGTGTTCAATTGTGTTGTGGAATAAACTAAAGGGTAGACAGTGAGGGTATGTACTTATATTGCAACCCTGCCTATTCTAAGTTTGTGATGAGATTTGGCAAAGGATTGTGATCCTGAAGGTCCTATTGATTTCCTAATGGGATAAAGTCTTTGAAGTCTTTGGTTTCCATTGTCTTTGCTTCTCAAGATAATACATAGTTGTGAGATCCATGCTTTTCTTATCTTTTTGAATTCTAAGCAGCAGAGAAGAACGCAAGTTGTTCAGGCTTTCTATGACAAGGCCTCTCGACTATAAAGGCAGCAAACGTCATTGCAGTAGGCAGGTATTTACAGAGTACTAAAGGATATTACCCTAATGGAAATAAGGGGATTTTTGCTGTTGATTTCATTCAGCTACGATGCTCGGCTACAGATGAGTAGCTTTTCCCTCTTCCTCTCCTTCTTTTCTAACCACAGTGGCTCAGTATTAAGTGTTTGAATTAACTTAATTATTTAACCATTTTTCAGCTGACTCTGAAAACTTGTCCAAGATGAATCTTAATATTTGGTGATCTGAAAGATAAATTTAGAGCTGAGAATATTTTTTTATTATTATTATTATTCATTGTATGAAAAAGGTTTTTGAAAAAGCTTTTGCAAGTTAATCTTCCCAGGAGCTAGGCTACAAAAACTCGGTTGTGACTTTGGGGCACTGGTATATTTAATTTCAAAAATCTCTTCTATTTTCTAATAATTTGAAAGATTCTTTTATTCATTTAAATTTTTCTTTGGATAAAAAAAGTAAAATACGTGAAATATTTTGTTTGAATTAAGTTTGAAAGTACATTTTATGGCCACATGATAAAAAAATATAAATTTCAAATATTAGTATACTGCATTTTTGAAGACCAGTGGTTATAGCTATACCATTCATAAGGATAAGCCCATGTCAGTGTGGCCTGTTGTATAAAATATGGAGTGCATTTGTAGTTCAGTTTGTTTGCAAAGGAAGATATTTTTTCTGCATGCTATAAAATGATGCTGTAGAGTTAATTGGCATGGATTCCAGATTTAATTTTATTAACATTTGTTTTGATGGTTCCTAATACCCTTCAGATCTTTCTTTGAACGAACAAAAAAAGAGAAAACTACTGTATCTTAAACAGTAGTAACTTAAGAAACTTAGGTACTTTCTATTCCTATGCAATAGTCTACTAATCAACATTTATATATCGCAGCTAAAATTGAATTAAATTAGATTGAAACTAAATTACAAGGTCCTGAGTAAATTGGATTTGGTAATGTACTATTGAGTCAATCTGAACTGATGTCATAATTTAGATTTGCTTCTTATGTGAGAATGATGCCAAGAATTATTCTTCCCTTTGCAGTGTCAATTTGTGAGCACGAAGAGGAATGTACTTTTGCTAATGATCATGCTTGAAGTACAAAACTAGTAACTGACCAGATGTTAATAAGGACTGTGTTAAGATGCCATTACAGGTCTTTCAGCTCATCTTTTCTTGAACTTGAGAGGCAAAGTTGGGACTTAATGACTCTCAAGAATGCTCAAAGAAAGAAGTGTGTTATGGTTTGTGTATGTAAAACGAGATTCAAGATGTAGGAGAAATGTTGCAGATGTCATATTTAGCTGTATTTATAATCTCTGGTTTTATACGCATCAAACTCTGTTTTGTGAGCTTTAAGGAATTTTTAGCTTTTGACCACTGACCTGTTTATGGTTTATCACGCTGAATTCTGGCAGCTGGCTTACTTGCAGAATGTATGGGAAATTAGTTTTATAACAGGTATTTGAGGATGAGGTCCATATCAACTTTCTTTTTCCTTTTTAGTTAGCCTTCAAAATTTACATTTCATTTTTTGGAATGTTAGGAAGGGATGGTTTGACATGATTTCCTACTCTCAGATATAAATCAGGAGCCTCTTTTATTACATAATAGCGTGCCTTGCATAAATGCACTCCATTTGTGAAACCTCTTACGTATTTAGGGAAATTTCATAATATGCCATATTACTGTGAGTTGTTCTTCCCAGCTGGAACAACGGCCTTGGGCATGAAGCCACACAGTTGGGCAAAATAATGGCATCATTTTATAGCTTGATAATGGCACCATTAGCACAAGATATTATCATATCACCTTTTTATGGATACTTATATTTTAAACCAAGCTCCGTTATATGACTTATAAGTGCAGCATTGGAACAGACTTCAAAAAATAAAAGTGTAATTTCTCTTTCAACAAGTTAAATATTGTAACATTTATGTAGCTATTATCTTTATTCTTTATAAAACAGTGAGCTGCTTCTTTAGATGTTTAATTGAAAAATATATGTAAACCCAGCAATTTTGCATCTGAAACAGGTATCGGGGTATAAGGTGTTTCTTGACCCATCGAGTGTGACTTTTACTCCCAAACAGATGGATGAAAGGTCTGCTCTTGGCCAGTCTGATGCAGTTTCTGATTATTCTAGTCTGACAGAACTGCTGGTGCTTTGGAGATTACACAAACCACAGGTTCAAAAAGTTAATTTCTGACCATTCTGGAACTCAAGATTTTAACTCTAGCCTCAGTTTCTAGTTGTTGATCAGCTTTACAGAATGCACATTCATCTTTGAACTCAGGCTTTGCCCCTGATAGCACAATTGCAATTCAAATGTCGTGGAAGATCTGCTCTCTCAGACAATCACCTTTTTTAGGACAGTCCAATACACCAAAGTAAAGGTTTCTGAGAGTTTCTATTCTTCAGTAAATTGCTCTTGACTATGGATGAACTACAAGTACTGAGGTCTGTGGACAAACAAACACTCATACCGTAGACCCTAAAACCCTGGCTTCCTCAACACTCTAGCAGATTTTTGGGAAGTCCATTTACATCATAGCTTGTCCTTAGTACAGAGTCATGTCTTCTGGTTCTCCTCTTCTGAAGCTGACAGCAAATGTCCATTCCATAGCATTTCACTCTCATCATCTGCAAGTCGCTACCACTCCCTAAGTTTTTTTCTGTCTCCTATCTGGTGATTCAGAGCTTATTCTCTCTCCTCTTGAAAGTGCAGTGTGAATGTACTAGTTGACTCTCTCTGTGGTACTCAGATAACAAATTGGAATTTGGAGGTTCACATGAAGACACACACAGATTAACAGTAATTGTTCACAATCCACAGTTGAGTATCCAGTTTTACAAATTCAAGAGATAACATAAAACGGAGCATATAAACTCAGGTGAGTAGGGTAAAAGTATGAAATTGGGAATATCACTTATAACACGTTAGTTTTTGGTTTTTTGAGGAGTGTATGGACAATTTTATTACTGCTCCTTTGAATGAAAATTAAGATCATCTTCATATCTCTTTGAAGTTTCATATCCCAGAGAATAGATGAATTGCTGCTTGTCGGGCAGTTTGGAGTTCAAAATAAAAAACATAGTTGTGATAAATTACGTTGAAAGAATTATGCAAAATTATTAAGATTTTGATGTGATTTGAGAGCTGTAACTTGCCTTTCACTTTAGACAGAATTCGTACATTGCAAAAACATCTTCAACAGATGTGTCAGGTGGAATATTGCTATAATGATTTCGCCTAGGAAATAGATCAAAACCTATCACCGTTCAATAAAAAAGGAGTTGACCTGAAATTGCGCTTGAGTTCTGGTATCTTTGATTCCTGTCAGGCTTTTAAATTGTAGCACAATGAATATTTGGAGACCTTGGAGTCACTAAAATTTTTAGAATTTTAGTAGATAAGATGCAAAGGAAAATGAGGTGGAATTCTTCCTTTACTAAGAAGATGGCATCAGAAATTTTTAAAGTAGAAGTGTGATTCAATATTGAGATATGTTCATGCTTGGCATTAAGATTATGTTTTTTAAGATAAAGTTAATTATTCAAAAATAATCATGCAAAGAACATAATGATTACAACAGAGCAGCAGGTTGTATTTTATATAGTTTTGACTGAAAAGATACGCAAAGATTTATTGGTAATGCATCTATTAATCTTTAATTTCAGAAGACTTAATCTCGCATTTGATTTGGTTAATTTTGGAAGGATATTAAGCGGAATGAATTAATTATATTTTTCTGGGTTTTTTAAGACTAAGGTTGGAAATGCATCAATTAAGAATGAATAAGTGGGGTTTTTTTAAGGTTATTTTGAAGAGTTTTAAAGCTTTAATGCCTATGGCTTGTTATTGTATATTAGCATTGTTGGAAATCGAAAGTCAATACATATTTAAAATGCCAGAGTACTAAAAGGCAAGATCCTGAACAGCCATTGAAGGATGAGGCAATCCTGGTTCAGATAATTTACAACACAATTAAAAAACCAAACCAAACCAAAAAAAAAAAACACCACAAACAAATTACATTTTTTAGAATTTCTCATTTCTAGTGTTCAACCTGAGAAATAAAACATAGTTCTAAATGCTTTACATTCTACTAGATATTTCAGTATTTAAGCTATGTGAGACTTTCTTGCCATAAAAATGAAATTCTGGTGTGAAAATAATTGTATTTCTGATATGCTGATACACTGTATATAGATTTTCCTTCAATTTTAATTTTACTATAATTTGTAAATATCCTTTCTTTGAAAGGAGAATGTATGTCCCTGTGCGTACAAATGAAAACTCTCAATAGAAAGCATACCTAATGTGTTACCTCTTCTGTGTTTTTTTTTTTTTTTTTCCTGTAGTCATTCTATATTTCAATCGGTACATTCTCTATGCTATTTTTTTTATCCAATCTTTGAACTGGCACAAGACATTTTCAAATACTGATGATAATGAAATTACGACCTCTGGTTTTAGCAACGGGAAATTTTATCTAAGTCTGATACAGTACAAATGCAGACATATGAAGGGATTTTTTTTTTCCTGTGCTTTATTAAACTTCTAAATTTGATTGAGTGTAAGAACTATAAATCACTAGGGATGAGTTGTGCAAATCAGATGGTTTAAAGTTTCATGGTTGTGACTCACATGAAGAACATGCTGGTGACTGCCATTGCATTTTATCTTCAACTTTTTTTGGATTCTAATGTAGTAGCTTTATGAAAGTTTATGCTGGCCACAGCTGCCTTAATAGATTTTCTGGTAGATGCAGTTGTAGAGATATTGATATCTGGGACATTTCAAGCAACCCATGTGTATATGTGCGTAGCATATATCAATCTGTATTATTTTTCATTACCAATCTGTATTGAATTTTGCAGCTATTGAGTTTCTAAATTAAGTGCAAAGAATTTTAATACTGTAGTTAAGGTTTTATGCATACCAAGAATGAGGATAGATAGGCTTACAACAGCAATTTCAGCTCTTGTCTCTTAAATTTATTGGTATCTCAGAATCACACAGTGGTTGAGGTTGGAAGGGACCTCTGGAGGTCATCTTGTCCAACCCCCCAGCTCAAGCAGGCTCAGCTAGAACAGGTTGCCCAGGACCATAGAATCATAGAATTGTTTTGGTTGGAAGGGACCTTTAAGATCATCGAGTCCAACCATCAACCTAACACTGACAAAACCACCACTAAACCATGTCCCTAGGCACCATATCTACATGTCTTTTAAATACTCCAGGGATGGCGATTCCACCACTTCCCTGGACAGGTTATTCCAGTGTTTGATAACGCTTTTGGTGTAGAAATTTTTTCTAATATCCGATCAAAATCTCCCCTGGTGCAACTTGAGGCAATTTCCTCTTGTCCCATTGATTGTTACTTGGGAGAAGAGACTGCACCCCACCTCTCTACAACCTCCTTTCAGGTAGTTGTAGAGAGCGATGAGGTCTCGCCTCAGCCTCCTTTTCTCGACGCTGAACAACCCCAGTTCCCTCAGTCTCTCCTCATAAGACTTGCTCTCTAGACCCCTCACCAGCTTTGCCCTTCTCTGGACTCGCTTCAGAATCTCAATGTCTTTTGTGTAGTGAGGAGCCCAAAACTGGACACAGCACTTGAGGTGGGGCCTCACCAGTGCCGAGTATGGGCGGACTAGGCCTACTTACCACATCATTCCTGATACAAGCCAGGATGCTATTGGCCTTCTTGGCCACCTGGGCACACTGCTGGCTCATATTCAGCTGGCAGTCGACCAACACCCCCAGGTCCTTTTCTGCCAGGCAGCTCTCCAGACACTCTTCCCCAAGCCTGTAGCGTTGCATGGAGATGTTGTGACCGAAATGCAGGACCCGACACTTGGCCTTGTTGAACCTCATACCAATGGCCTCGGCCCATCGATCCAGCCTGCCCAGATTCCTCTGTAGAGCCTTCCTACCCTCAAGCAGGTTTGACACTCCTGCCCAACATGGTGTTGTCTGCAAGCTTACTGAGGGTGCACTCGATCCCCTTGTCTAGATCTTTGATAAAGATATTAAAGATAACCAGCCCCAGTATGGAGCCCTGGGGAGCAGCCGCCAACTGGATTTAACGCCATTCACCACAACTCTCTAGGGCCAGCCCTCCAGCCAGGTTTTCACCCAGAGAATAGTACGCCCATCCAAGCCATGAGCAGCCGGTTTCTCCAGGAGAATGCTGTGGGAAACTCTGTCAAAGGCTTTACTAAAGTACAGGTAACAACATCCCCAGCCTTTCCCTCATTCACTAAGCGGGTCACCTTGTCAGAGAAGGAGATCAGGTTAGTCAAGCAGGACCTGCCTTGCATGAACCCATGCTGACTGGGCCCGATCACCTTTGTCCTTCGTGTGCTACATAATGGCACTGTGTCCAGATGGATTTTTAATATCTCCAAGGAGATCAATCAGATATCTTTCCTCCCTCCTCACCTCCTCAATTTCTGGGTTGTTTTTTTTTTTTTTTTTATTCCTATGTAAGATTTTATTTTGAATACCAGCAAAGGCAGTTTGTGTCTGAGTTACAGCGTGAGTCTTGAATGTTCTGTGTACCTTGGTAAACTAGCCATCATGATGGCATGCCTTTCACTGTGGGAGATCGGATCTGATCACTCTGTTCTGTTCTCCGTGTTCCGATTTTCCTGTATCACATAAATTCGAATGTTCTCTTTATGTAGAACTAGACCTAAGAGCACGTTTACCTAATTCATGTAAAGGACATTCAATTACTGCACACAGTTGTTACAAATGTTCTAAATTACAACAGTTTAATAATAAGCAGTTTAATAAATCCCTAATCAAGGAACAGCAAAAGGGGCCAAATGGGTGCCATCATGTTTGTGGGCTCAATTAATTTTCATGAAATGTGATCAGCTTTCCAGCTTGTCCATTAGGAAAAACAATTTAAAGTCTTTAGGTAGGTTAAAATTAAATGAATGGTATTGTACAAAGATTGAGTCATTGAGCAGATAATCTCTTCACAATGTAATTCTTCAGAAAAAGAATGACAAAGCATAGAAATGTTCTTTATGAGCCATAAGCATTCTATTGGTGCTTCTGCAATAGCGTGTTGCAGTAAATATATATTAGGTTACATCGTAGCGTTAAGCATTTGCTATCATTACCAGAATCAGGGCATTTTTTTCAGGAACTTTTGATATAAAAAACTTCAAATAATTACTCTGTTTCTTTCAAAGTATCAGTTGGTACCTTTTTTTTTTTGGTATGTTTTTATGATATCAGCAGACATTTGCAAGATGTCTCTTATTTTATGAAACTGCTTTGAAATTAATTAAAACCATAGGTGTCTTTGGTAAAATACATGGGAAAAGTTAAGTTTGGTTTGGAGTATTTGTTGTTTTAAGTTGACACTTTTAATGTGGATGTATCTGCACTTGTTGGCTTTGGGAGAATGGAGAGAAGATTAAATCTCTCAGAAATCTTTTTTTTCTGTCTTGTTTCCTGTTACTGGCACAGGGGCCTAATAACCCGTACTAATAACCTGTGAGAAGGGAAATAACCGTGCCTAATTACAGATTCACAGAAAGATTGTGGTTGGAAAGGACCTTCTGGAGATTGACTGCTCAAAGCAAGGTTAGCCAAAGCAAGTTGTCTGGGGCTTTGTCCAGTCAGGGTTTGAATATCTCCAAGGGTGGAGAATCAATACCCAACCTATCTGAGCAGCCTGTTCCAGTCTGATCATCCTTGCAGTAAAAAAATTTCATGTGCTTAAATGAGATCTCCGGTATTTCAGTTTGATCTGTATTAGATGCAGGTTTAAAAAGGCAATTGGTATATAAGAAACTTTAACTTACCATTTTTTAAAATTATTATTGAGAATGTATTTGTACTGAAAGAATGTTGCTGTATAGAACATCTCATTTGTGAAAATCCCCTGTAACTTTTGAACAAGGTCACATGGTTTATTTTCGTTGAACTGTTTCCCAGCAGGCTAAGCCAAGATTTCAGTAAACAACATAAATCAGCACTAAGCCCTCTGCAGATGCATAAAATAATTACAGAACAAAGTCACTTGCAGCTAGAAAACAATTAAGCATTAGTTCTCAGAAATAACAAATATACAAAATCTTCTCTATTTTTCTATAAGTATGTTCATGTCCCGGCGAAAACCATGAGACAAAAAGGTGTAGGGTACAGTGGAATGATCTTGGGACTTTCCGTAACCACTGAGGGAGGGGGAAAAACAACCCTTTTTTTTGAGCGTAGTCAATGCATTTAGTTGAAGATACCTTACAAGTATTCTTGTCCCAGAAAGCATACTGAAAATCTTTCCTGGAATACTCTGAGGATACCTGTTGCATATGGCTGCTGGCAAGAAAGTTAGCTTTAAAATCTGTACGTGAGAAAGTTCACCCTGCAGGGACTAAACTTTGTGATTTTAATTTCTTAACTTCATTTTTCAACACCTTCCTGTGCTTGAAGCCAGATAGTCTGGATTGTCTTTTAAAGTATTCATCTCTTTGGGGACAGAATTGTTGGTATTTGTTCTTCTGTGCCCTGCTCAATACCACTCTTACAAAAGCCTACTCAGGCTTATAGAATGCAATAATAGGAGTTTGTCAAATATGATGATTTTGCAGGAAAATTTTGGGGGAAATTTGCTTTTTTTTATTTCTAAAACTTTCCAGGGAAATATTACCGGGTTAAACCAAGTTTTCACTTCAATTTTTTTTAAGCAAAAACTTTTTTCATTTTCTCATTTTAGAAAAGTAGTTTTTCCCTATAAGCGCTGTAGTAACCAAAAGTGTTTTACATTTTTTGGGGGCCAGCTCAGCCAATAACAACCTTGTCAAAACTAGCATCTATGGGAGCAAGCAGCAGCCTCAAGTTTCCTAGGTTTCTGCAGAAAACCTGATACTTCATCCTAACATTTTGTCTAAAATTAATGAGAATAATTGGTGTTTTCATAAGTATTTTTTTCCATTTGCTTCTGTGATGTCTGATAATGTGTGTATATGTGTAGGTGTGTTTCCTTCAGCTGGTATATTTAAGGTCATCTCTCTTGTAGTCTCGTTATGAATCTTGTAGGCACTGAATTTTTAATACCCTTAATTTTCTGTGCAGTGTGTTTAAAATCAGTCTTTGAGTCCAAAACTGTTCATGCACAACAGGCAGAGCTACATTCTGTAGCTTTGATTCTTAGAAACCAAAGTTTTGTTCAAGGATTTCCTAGAGAATTACGATATTGCCCTTTTGAAACCTGTCCCTAGTTAAAAGTAGAAATTATTTTCCTGAAGCGTAGAGGAAGGCTGGAGGATACCCAAACTTTACTTGACTTACTCTTCCAAATAGGTTTCTTACTCGTTGCCTAACTCCCTTGCCATATAGATTGGGTACAGCAAATGAGGTGTTTCAGAATTCCAAAGTATACGTCTGTGTAACACAGACTGAATTCATTATCTTTCTGAATGTTTTTTTGTCATGCGGGATCTTTGCCCTGACTCATATACTTGTTTTGTTCAGAAGATGTTATTCATTATTTTGGGATCAAATTCTGCTCTGTGGACACGCTCTGCTCCTACTCAAATGAAAAGAATCTAGATAGCTGAACCAAGTACCCCCGAAAGCAGACTTTATATATATATTTATATGTCTTCTGAAATTAGTTGGTATGAAGTATTCAACATGAGAAAGGAACAGGCACTATCTATGTCTCAGCAGAGTTCAGGCCAACATTATAATTATGTAGGGCTCTTGAAAAGTATTTTTCTTTGCTCTCTGAAAGCATAAAGTGCTCTGACAGAAAAGGTGTGTTTATTTTCTTTGGATTTGGATTTTGTTAAAGCTGTTTTAACACCCGAATGGTTACTCTTCATTTGCACATGCCTAATTAAACAATTAGAGCTTCTGGAAAATATACCTGGAAATACAGTTTTTAAAAAGTGAGAATAAAAAGTACTCTCAGTGCTGACAACTTTGAATATTTTTTTCTTCTAAAGAACTAAGGCCTTTATGAATTAAAATGGATGTGAGTGAAGTGCCTTGGTGTTTGTCCGTGAGGTACGAACAGCCCATTCTGAACTTTGCAGGTATCCTTCAAGATCACAGTTCTAGGTGATGCGTTTCATACATTACACTGTCATTTCTATATTTCAGTTATAGAGCTTTTGTTACAAACATTGTTGTTTCATGGAAATGACTGTTGCCAGTACCTATCAGCGTAGTTCATTGTGTCATTGCCAAAACGCTAGCATGGCTAGCCCAGTTTCTTGGAAGTCGGTTTCAGTTGAGCAGGTCCTGCTCTTCTCTCTGATTTACATCATTCTGAATCTGGCTGAAACCCAGTTATTCACCCACCTTTCCCCACCTAATTACTGCAAGTTATTAAAAAATATGACATCAAAGCTTGCTGCTTACTAGCACTACACATTTCTCTGTGTCTTTTACGAATGCTTTCCTGCATCTGACAGCGTATCAGTCAATGATATGATATATGATATACCAACAATATATCACCGTGACTCTACGGAATGTATTACGAGGTTGAGTAAAATCTAGAGCTGTCAGTTATCTCTGATTATTTTTTTTTTCAGATTTATTATAGCTTGCAATATAATAGGAGTTTCAAATGAGGGATAAAAATTAAATGAAATAGAGTAAAATTAACATAATAAAATTGGATCACAGTGTGTTCTGTTAATCCTCATCATTTAATTTTCATTTTATTTTGTAAAAGTCTCAGTTGTCACTTTCTGGATTTTGATCACCTCTTCAAGGAAGAACACTAAACTCATTTTCTTCCTTACATGTTATATATTTTCCTTCTCAGTATGCTGAGGGTTTTTTAGGTCAGTTAACCACTTCCACTTTATTTGAAACATTTAATGTTTTCACATTAGTGCCATCTGTTATTTTTTCATCAGCGGATCTTTTAGAATAGCCTTGTCCTTGCGTAGATAAGTGGACATCACCCTTTCATGCAAACCTACGCACTTTTCCTTCAGTGGAATATACATACAATAAAGAAATCTTGGTCAATTCCCCCCCCCCCCCCCTTATCTTTTTAGGTTTGATGTTCTAAATTATATTGGTTAATGTGTGTCCTCTTATCTTCACTCTCATGCACACACATGTAAGCAACTCCTACGCCCTTCTTTGCGTACCTCTGTTTCTCTTGCTATTAGATGTGGATCTTCAGGAACAAACTGAAATAATGGTAAAACTGATGGACGTTTCCTCTGTACAGTTTCATGAGGTTTCTGTGTCTTCATTTGTCATCATTTCACAATGATGATAAAAAAAAGTTTCACTTGGGTACCCAGAGTCTTGAAAAAGCCATTCTGCGGGAGCTACCCTCCAGACTTACCTTTTAGCTAGTTACAGTCTTTCATGAGGGGCAGGAAGAAACATTTCAATTTCTTGTCTTAGCATTCAGCTCTGACATCCTGGTCTTTCTGAAGCCAAAAGGAAGCCAGCAGGTATTTACTATTAATAGTAAAGTAGTCAGCATTCACCTCTGGAGAAAAAAGTGAGATTATTTTATTTAATTCTAGTTTTATTCTATGACAGTGCTGTTTATAGGATGAACAAAATTCAAGTATTTGTTCTCTGAACAGCTACTGGAATACAGATTCCTTCCCCTTTTCAGAAGTTTAATTGAATCAAATATGCTCACAATGACTTCTGCTCTCATTGTACTAGTGCTATTTATATCAAGGAATTAAAGCCTCTGTCTTTCATGGCCTTATCAATAGGTGAGGAGGGGAGTGAGAAGATACATCAATGAATTTCTCTGCTGAATGGGAATGCTTCTTTTTTTGTTGTTCTACACATTAGAGAGAGGAATCACCAAGCACCACGCAAAAGATCAGAAAATTTAATTTCTACAAAGTGGCATTATATACATAAATCTTCTGAAAGACAGATGCCTTTGGGATATCGTAGGCCGTAGACTTCTGTGTAATCCATTACCCATGCTGATACAAACCTTTGATTTGTGGGTTTAAACCTGAGGCTGAGTAACCTCATAAATATGCTAATCCACAGTAATCAAGAAAAGTGCTATTGCAAATACAAAATTTTTATTCCACAGTTCCAACAGCTTTATAGCATGCTCTACATTTATAACAATAAACTTTGGGAAATTACTCTCTTCATGTTTAAGAAAATGCTTTGCCCTTTTCTTGGCATCTCACCAATGAGTTTTACACACATTATTTTGAATGGCGTGATCTTTATGCAAAATTCAGTGCATGTTTTGCCTTTTCTAGCCAAGTATTTGATTTGTAAAATGAACAAAACATTGCATAAATTTTAAAAATTCAGCTTTTGTAGCCCTATAAAAATTTTATTATCATTTTTATTAGGCTAGAGACCAACCAGTGGGTTAACTAGTTGGGCAAAACCAGCACTACTGTATATTTAAGAAGATAAGGACAGCAGATTTTGAAAAAAATCTTGTACATTTTAGTAGGACATTTTCCTTGTCTGTTATATGTATTTCTACACTTAGATATAGGCATGAACTTTAAATGCCATAGCCATCATATTAAGTTCTACAGTCATTCAAATAGTTCAAATAGTTTTGGGTTTTTTTGTCTCCAGGAAAGGTGAAAAATATCTTCCATGCAGGAAAGAAAATTGGACATATTTCATGTTTATAAACTTCATGAAACAGAATATGAGAATTCTGCTTTTCAGTCTTTTGAAGAAATAAACAGTTTTTTTCAGCTGATATTTCCATTCCCAGATACTGCAATACTAATATTTACTTGTCTTGTTTTGAGTAATCCCATTTCTAATCCATGTCTCAAGAAAATTGAGTTACTTTAAAAATTGAGGAAAAAATAATCAGTTGGTTCTGAAATCATTTATTCCTTAGTTCATATGAAATACCTGTCAAAAATTATTATTTTATAGTTTCTGTAATCACTAATTACAATTTTGTATTAGGTGCCTGAAGGACTGAAATCTGAGCATTGGTAGTTTGAGCAATATAGTGTTTTCCAGGGTGTTAGGTTTGTGCTTGCCAGATTAGCTGTATAATGCAGATGTATCTCTTTGTATACGATTTTTTTTTTATTCGTGTAAAATCAGGGTCCATTTTTTTTTTTTTGAACTGACACTCGCACAAACAACTAATTCACTCTTCACAAAATAAGGTTATGTTTTGGTTTTAGGTTTAAATGTGACATTTTACAGAAACAAGACTGCTGTTAGCCTCTTTAAATACAGACAATAGTTCAGTACGTATTCACTTTGAATTCCTTCAGACATTTTAACTTAAATCTGATACTCTTTAAATACAGCTGGTGTGGTACAGAACCACTGTTCAGTTTTCTGTACAGAGTAACATTGCTTCTGAACTCCATTCTACTTACTCCACAGTAAAACTGAAAATTGTCATTAAGGATGAAAAGCCAGAGTCAGTGGCACTATGACTACGCTTATGGGAGCTCCCTTCCCCTGGAAAGCTCTTCTTGTTTTCTAATTTGATCTGATTACTACTGAATTTTATTTTCTGTAATAGTCCACAAGAGTAAATAAATTCCATATTGACAAATAATAAAAGGTCAGTTATGCCAAGTGGTCTGGATAGCTTTGTAAATTAAACTCATTTGAATAGTACGCATTTTAGTAGTTCAGGGTTATTAACTGCCTACAAGTTTAAATAAATATAACATTTTGACACTTGTGTATCCTTCCACAACATCCAATACCCCTTGCTTGTATCAGAAGAGGTGGCTGTACAGACTCAGCAGAGTTAAGATGTCTGCAGCCTTATCCCCAACCTGTTCATTTTCTCCTGTAGGCTGTAGGGAGCAGGTGAGGGGTTTAACAGAATCGTATTTCCAGCCAAGGCACATTGTAATAGATGTGGGAATGACTACCTAAGCGTGCCATTTTATGAGACGTTTTGTGTTCACTGAATTGTTTCCCCTTTCATCTGCATGCACTTTCCACATGTTGCTTCTGCCCAGTCTGTGAGCATTTCCATTTAGAAGATGTAGATGGTTGCCTTCAATGGTATCTTTTGGGGACTGTGCAGTCTAAGGAGCACAGCAGCCTATTCTTGTTGCAGAATTCTGGGTCCACATGTGCAGGACGGTGGTAGGTGCAGAAGGATTCCCTGCGTCAAGGCTCAGTGAAGAGGTAGTTTCAGGTTGGCATGTCAAGTGTAGGCGAAGTGGCTTAGTGCAAGTCAGGCATTACAGATGTATACAGAAACTTCTGTCCAACTTACAGTACGACTTGGTGGCTTTTCTAGCTGTGCATGCAGCGCTCTGTCTGAGGTTCACTAGAGAGCTGGGATCTTGCAGTGCTGACTGCTGTGTTCTAGAACATTGTATTTCTTGAATTTCAGAGAGATTTTTCTTTTAACTCTTCATGTGGGAGAGAGTTCTGAGCCAGCCTCTGCACCATGCAATAACTGCTGTGAAGTGAACCCTTCACCTTAGTGAGATGTTCTCAGATTCATCAGACAACTTTATAAAGTTAAATATATCCTCACACAGTAGCAGTGACTCTGTGATTCTGACTTCATCCTCTAGGAATTTTTTATTTTATCAATCTACATGAATTCTATAAAATATATATTTTCAAATAGCCATCCCATAGTGTAAATAATTACAGACACGTGACTTAAAAATTAGCTATTTAGTGATAGTGGCTAGGCATTTTCCTGGATATAAGAACCCTGGAAGAAATCCAGATTGCTTCATCAACTCTTCTCTTAGCCACAGTTTGACAGAGTAATATCATAGTTGTGTGCCAGCACCAGCAGATTTAAACTTGCACCACTAATTCCATTTTGACATTGATGGAGAGATCGTATGGGTCTTTTGCATTTGAGGAGGTATCTTTTAGAGTCTCTTTTGAGAACAGAAGAGAGAGCACTTTGGTTTTGCTGTGTTAAATGAGAGTCATGTTACTATTTTTTTAATGCACTATTTTTTATTGAACCATTTTTCCTCAAAAACATACAGCACTTTGAGGAGTGAAACGAATCTGGGCAACTGATTTGTGTGGAATCATAAACAACGTATAAAATTGGAGATTTCCTATGTTTATTTTTTGAATAAATATAATTTACAATTTTGACTTATTATTGTATTCTAGAGCCATAGTAGTCTGTCTGTTGTTTGAATAGGATTCTCTATTATGGGCAAGCATTCCTGATGTTTTGCAAGCCCATCGATCAAGCTACACAAGATGAGAATGAAGGTATTACTGTGCAGCACCCAGGTAGTTTCTCACACTCTTCAGATGCAATATCACCAGCCTGTGCTTGAGCTAATTTAGGTTTGACAGGAAAAAAATTTAAATTACATTGCCAGAATGGAGATTGTCTTTGAATAGGAGTGAATCAGGAAGGTACTTGGACGCATGCTTAGAATGCATCTGAGAATGAAACCTCATGAAGTCTGACAAGAAGTACAAAGCCCTAATCAGGATGGAATTTATGAGCCAACGGTGTGCTCTCATTCCACTTCAGGTAATACCCAAGTATGGGGCCTCATTAAGAGAAAATTATCCCCTTCTACTCAGCCCTGGGCAGGCTGCATGTGCAATGAGACTCCAATTTTAGGTGTCCCAGTTCAGAAAAAGTATTGAGAAACTGAGGGGGTCCAGGAGAATTGCCACAAACATTTTTAGAGGCCTGAAGCACACAAGCTGGGTTGAGGCTGTGGAGCTTGGGCTTGTTCAGTCCGCAAAGAGCCTCCAATAGTAGACTGCAATTACTTGTGAGGGAGTTACAGAGATGCTGAAGCTAAATTATTCTCTGTAATAGCAGGTGGTAAAACAAGGGGAAGTAGTCACAAGCTGCACCTTGGAAGATTCAGATGAACATTAAAAACATTAGAAATATTAGATCACTAGAAAAAAAATCATTAAAATTTAAATTCATTTAAATAATTTTAAATTTAGCATTTAAAATTTAAATTTTAAATTAGCATTGAAGCACATTACCCAGAGTGTCTGTGGAATATCCATTCTTGGAGGTTTTCAAAACCTATCTGGAAAAATACACTGTTGACCTGATCTGGTGTTGACAGTAGCCTGGCTTTGAGTGGGAAGCTGAACAGCATGAGCTTGAGATGTTTCTTCCAGGCCACATTTCTATGACTCTATTATGCGAACATACAAGAGCAGGCTCCATAGCAGGTGCAGCTTTCCTAGTGGGAGACTCTTTAACTTATGAAGTCATAATAAGATGTCATAAGAAGTCATAAAAAGAAAGCTGAGGAGAAAGAGAAATTCTAGCAAGTGACAGAAATGGCTTGTCCATTTAACCTAGCCAGGCTTTTAAAAACCAGAGTTTTGGAAGATGTCTAGAAATCTGCTGTTTCACACTCAGTTTGCAGGAGAACTCAATCCTGCAAAGATTTATGTCTAAAATAACTTTCCAGTACAATAGATCTTTGTGTCAATTACTTTTCATCTTTTTTTTCAAACTTTCAAGATGTTGTTTCTCCCTTGTCTGTGCCTTTTAGGTTTTTTTTCATTCACTCATTCACTTTAATACTCAATATTTCGATTTCTTAATAATGTCTGTATTAATCATTATGAAGATACTTTGCATAATGAATTAAACTGTAAGTTAGATAACAGTTCCACTCCCCCAGATTTTGTCCTTCGCTTCTTGGAGGTTATTAACTCATGGTTTCTCTGTGTGGTATGCATGTGTACTCAAACACAAAATTAGATAAAGCTGTGAAATAGCAGTGTATGAATATTGAATTTAATAGGCAAAGTGCAAGGTAAGAAAAAATTCATCTGTAAACACCTTCTTTAAGACTGTCATTCATCTCACTTGAATACAAACCTAGATTGTCTTTCAGCCTCTCGTGACTCTGAATAGTGGAAATAATATCCTGTAATTATTACATTGTTTGAGAAAGGAAGGGGTTGGCATTTGGATAATCTAGTGTATGCCATCATCAGAGGCAGGACTTCAACATGCAGAGATAATCTATGGAAGCTGTTTATCAAATCCTGATGTGAAGGCTGTGATTCCAAGTTTGATTTTTCTTTAAGTTATCTTTCATTTTCTATTTATGTTATCAGCATTGAAGTCTTGCTATCACTAATTCTCATCATCTGTGAGGACTGTTTGTTGACATTAGACTAAATTCTTTACTGGCATCAACACAGTAGAAAGCAGTAGGATTCTGCCAGCAGGCACTTAGCTCCATATTGCTTCTACGATTATTTCATCCCAGCAAGAAGAAATTTTTTTTCCTACTTTAGCATTATGTTATATTGCAGAAATACCCAATCAGTACTTAGAAACTATGAGAGAAATTTGTCTCACCTAGCGTTGGTTATATTCAAAGTTTGACATTAGAACTGTAGTCTAAACTGATCACGTACTCCCTGTGGTGTTCGCAGAGAGAAAAGGCAGCTCCATAGGGTAATTCATTCCACGTTATGGGTCTCATATCTATTTTAGTCACTCACCTATGAAGTGCCTTCCTATCTCTGCTGATTATTATAAACTAGCTGACTAATTTTGACTAGATTCACACATTTGACTAGATTTTGCCATGTTTCACATGGCAAAATTCGGATAAATTTTCTTTAATTTTTTTTTTTTCAGGTGGCATCTTTAGCCTCTGTGTGAAAGCATTTAGTGTTTCTCTAACTTAAAAGTAATTTGGATTCATTGTTGGTAAATTTGTCCTTTTCTTACCATGTTCTCTTGGAATTTTTGTTTTACAAAGGAAAAGAAAATACATTTTGTGCATTCCCTGTTAAATATTTCTATTGGGAAAAGCACAGTTTCCTACCATCCACCTTTCACTGGTGCAGATCACTCTTCATTTTCAAAGTCCAATGCAAAAGAACAGTCATGACCATTTTTTGCCTTCCAAAAAAACCCCACATAATTGTGGTTGTATTTAAGCAAAAAATGAGAGCAACTGATCTTTTGTTATGTAATTACGAATTTGCTGAGGTGTTTTTTCCACCCAATTACCAAATAGAACATAATATTGTCTTTAAAATAGTCTATACTTGAATCTCTGCAGTCGTGCTTCTGCACAGTATATATCTAAACTTCACTTCATACAACAAATAGTAAATATGAAAATTTATTATGTATCTAAATTTTCCAACATCCTGTTTCCAAATTATCACAGTATTTGATCTTTTTCATTTTCCTGATAAAAATGCTGTACACACAAATGTGCCCATCTATGTGAATATTTTTCTTCACTGTCTTTTATATTTGTAGTCTAGAGTTGCCTCAGTCAAAAAGTGTTCCTCAAGAGTAAACAACAAAAATGAGTTAGACAACAAAATGAGTTAGTCTTCATGTCCAGTTAATATCCATGTCTTCTGCTTCAGAACATACATAGCACCAGTGTGGGAGTGTGTAATAGTTTTATTAAAGAAGAAATTAAATTATACTTTTATGATACTGAAGGAAGTAATAATTCTGTAGGGTTTAAGTACACATAATCAATACAGTCCAGGCAGTTTAGTTTGGGTTATGTCTGACTTTATTGTATTATGTTTCCAGGTCTAATAATTAGACCATCTACCAAAGTTCTACCATGAATTTATTTTAGTTTCTCCTATTTGCTTGTTCTTAATTTATTAACAGTGGAAGATGAAAGAATTTTATTCAGGGCAGTATTTGTTCATTGTCTGAGAGCCTGAGCAGATAGAAGTTTACATTAGTGGATAACGTCATGAAATGGAGCATAGATTAAAATTGCTTGTTGTCTACATTATTTGGATATATAAACCATTTCATGGACTAGGTTCATGTTTACTGCAAATGTGGAAGTTTGATTTGATACACTCACGTTGTGCCTAATTTTCTGTTTCTTTTTCCTTTTGCTAGATGGGCTTTGTTAGAATTGCAGAGACAGCTTCTCGTCCCCTACATTTTTCAAAGTAAAACACAATATTCTGAGGACAGGCTTACTATTTCCATATGAAAGATGTCCCTAAGTTAGACTTTCAAGATTGTCTCGTTTTTGTGGTGGAACAGATCTTGACCTATTGTTCTCTAGGATGTATTATTGCTGCATGTGATAGTAAAGGTGAACATGAAATGAAGTATCTAGAGCAGGGGAAAAAAAATCTGTTCCTGCAGACCTTAAATTTTGAAGGTTGGAAAAATCCCTGTGTTCAAAAGTTATTCATATTTTAACAGACTTATTCCATCCATCATTATTCAGTTTGAAGTGTATTTCCTACATCATGCATGAAACCAAAACATCAAAAATTAAGAAATACCATACACTGAAATGTTGGTTGCCGTGCATCCTTGTATGCAGTGCTCTCTGGCATATTCTGCTGAATATTGGACTTTTGAATCCTCAATTGTTACAGAAGATTTATCAGAAATCATAGTGCCTTATCTTCCAATTAGTCACGTGATGTAAACATCTTAAGTGCTTTTTTAGGGTTTATGACTTTTGGTTGTTTTGGGTTGAGTTTTTTTTGGTTTTGGTTGTTTGGGTTTTTTTAAACATACATTTTTCAAAGACATGAACATGAGAAAAAAGATAGACACATCAGTAATGCTTGTTGGAGCAATCGTTTTGGTTGGAAGAAACTTTTAAGATCATCAAGTCCAACTGTTAACCTAGCACTGCCAAGTCCACCACTAAACCATGTCTCTAAGCACCACATCTACACGTCTATTAAATACCTCCAGGGATGTTGACTCAGCCACTTCCCTGGGCAGCCTGTTCCAATGCTCGATAACCCTTTTGGTGAAGAAATTTTTTCTAATATCCAATTTAAACTGGTGCAACTTGAGGCCATTTCCTTTTGTCCTATCAATTGTTACTTGGGAGAAGAGACCGACCCCCACCTCTCTACAACGTCCTTTCAGGTAGTTGCAGAGAGCGATGAGGTCTCCCCTCAGCCTCCTTTTCTCCAGACTAAACAACTCCAGTTCCCTCAGCCGCTCCTCATAAGACTTGTGCTCTAGACCTTTCTCCTGCTTTGTTGCCCTTCTCTGGACACGCTCCAGCACCTCAATGTCTTTCTTGTAGTGAGGGGCCCAAAACCGAACACTGTACTCAAGGTGCAGTCTCAACAGCGCGAGTACAGGGGAATGATCACTTCCTAGTCCTGCTGATCACTTCCCTAGTCCTGCTGGCCACAAAATTTCCAATACAAGCCAGGATGCTATTGCATCAGCTCACAAATCGCCACAGCTCAGTTATCACCCATCAGCTTTTCTTCATATGCCTTTATATTTTTTAAGACTGTAAGCTGGAACATAAATATAACGTATTTTGCTTTGGAATCTTATGACTGTGAATTTCAGAATGCATCTACATTTTTTCTCTGTATTGGTATTACTTTGATCTAATAGAATACAAATGTAGTGCAATTGTATCTGATTGTATATGAAAATTAATTTTTTAATATTTTAGTTCATCCAGATAAAAATTCAGGCAGAAATATTGGCAGAAAAAGTACCTCTGATAACGCTATTCCTGAAGTTAAAATGGCAAGATGAGTTTTGTAGATAGAAGTTTGTAGCATTTATTAAGGCAGCTGGATACCTGGAAAAGTTAGACAAACTTCCAGACACACAAGTCCTTCTTCACGTCTGATACAGAAGCATCAGACTTCAGAGCTAAATCCAAGTTGAAAGCAATTGCTCACAGTTTAATTATAGAGCATTTTTCATAAAACAGTCACTGCAGTTCTTACCTCTAGCTCCTGATCCTCGCAACTCCTTCACAAGATGAATCTTGAGACTAGGATACAAAAAGCTTTGGCTTTAGTAGAAGTATCTAATTATTTTCTAATTAATTTATTTTTCTTTACTGTCAATAGCAGAGTATTTAAGAAAAATAAACATCCGCTTTGTAGGTTTTTTACAAAACCTGTCATTATTCATTTTGCAAAGCAACTATTTGCCTGCAACAGTATTGGATCATAAAGGCACTGAAAGCTTTTAATGCTAGCCAAACGGGGAAAAGAACTTCAACTGTTGTAGTTCATGAGAAGTTCTCAAGTGGTTTCTGTGAAGGTGAGAAAACTGTTTGATAAGATTTATGACAGATAGCTGTCCGTAAGCTTGCCTTTGAGGAGAAGCATAGGTCATGCACAGTTACTGAAATGTGGCTGCATCTGTAGCCATATCTGTAGCTGACATATTGGTGTCAGTCCTCAATTCTTTATTAGAAGTCTAATGTTGGTGAATGAAAGAATTAGGATCTGGACCTGAAACTGCATTTCGAGTAATGTTTTGTCGTACTATATACGTATAAGTAATCCTACTTGCATTTTTTACTGTTAAGCTGTGTAAAGCAGAAGTGTTATTGTTCCTCTTTCTTCAAGGGAAATACTTTTATGCTGGAAATTCTGTGTTCACTCGTATACTTTGCCATAGAAAATTATTTGACACAAGGCTCTTGGTGATTCCATTCCATAGGAGATGATGGAGATAATACTTATCTTGACCTTCATTTGTAAGAGAAGATGGAGATAATATTTCTGGGATCCATAGGCTTATTAGACGTTTTGGTGAAAATGAGGGCTACTTAGGCATGATACCAATTAACAAAAGAGTTATTCATCTCCAGTATCTTAATGTCCAAAGGGAAAACCTGGGGTTGAAAGAATTTTCCTTGTCTTGTCCCTTGTCTATTTCGGCACAAGAAAAAAAGATGATAACATTCATATCTGGATGAAAATCCCATGGAAACAACTCTTTTTCATTGTATTATGGTTCTTTGTGTCAGGCTTAGATTCATACATTTACTTGCTCCTTCGTGATCTACTTATAATTAAAATATGTATTCTTTTTGTTAATATTCTGTGTTGAAATTAGCCTAAGATGCGTAGTACTGTTTCTTCAGAAAATACTGTAGTTCATCTTTTAAACATGAACTCTAATGTTAGATAATGTTTGATTAAAATCTGAAATTACTTCTGGGCTGGAACTTTATATTTTACTGTTTTTTTGCTCTAAAGTATGAGTACGTTCGAGAATATCCCATACAACCAAACAAGTAAGTTTTACAGACAGAAGTTCTTCCATAGGTTTGCAAACATGAACTCCAGCAAAAAAACCCATCACAATTGTCTTAAGTAGATGATTTGATTAATAGAAAGTGGAAAATGTAAAATCAGTCCTTTTGTGTCTGTTTTTGTGCAAAAGCTGTCCATCCCATCTTGAGCTTAGGGATTTGCAAATCATATTTAATCATTAATAAAATCATTAAATTGTTGTAAATCTGCCTATTTCATAGCTCCTGTGTGTTGAAAAAGAGAAATAAAGGTACTACAGTTTCTTAGAAAATTTTCTATAAAACTTTCCTGATATGATTGTGATCAGATTGTGAGTTTTGATTGCAGAGCTTTCCCTTGACTGTAGTTGTTTCTAGACTAACAGATGCTGTTTGTTAACGAATGCTGACACCTTGAATGAAAATAATTGAAGTAATGCAAAATATAAATGATCCTTCAACAAATAGCTTTTTAACAGGTCACACAAGGTGAACTCTGCTGAAACTGTCATGTTTTTTTCTCTTTGTGTTAGTTCATCTCCTGAAGTATGGTACTTGTAAAAAAACATTCTGGAAAAGCCAGCAGTTAATTTGAATGCTAAACATTATTTGAAGGGAATCCAGCCTGCATTCAAAATAAAGATTGACCATAGAAAGCTTTTTTTTTTTTTCCCCCCATACAAGGTATTCTTAAACAATTGCTTGTGCTTGAGATGCACTTTATGTTTGCTAAAGAGATCTTCAGATCTTTTCTCAGATTTTATCTTTTCGATGTAAAATAAAGGTTACACTGGCATTAACAGATACTTGGACAGTTTTGGCCACTCTGTAATTTCTCTTCAACTTTTTCATATTTTTACTCCCTAATCTCTCTTCATTTTGGTACATTATGCCTCATGACAGTAGTCTAAGTTAAAGTTTCTGAGAATTTAAAATTTCTGCTTGTGTTGGACGAATGTGAAAACATTTGTACATTAAACTTGAGTAGTGAGCAAAGAGTTCTTTCTCTCTCCTGCCTCCCTCCCAGGTGGTCTTCAGCTTCTTGTTTTTCCACACGCTCCTGGGCCAGAATGTAGGTTTTGCCCTGATCCAAACTCGGCAGTCTACTTAAGCTAGGCACATTGAAATTCCCTCTCTGACGAGGAGACAGATAGTAGCACTCAAGGAGTGCAATACACTAAATTATATTTCGATTCATTTATCAAGTATCTTCCCTGATATTTTGGGCTGAGAAAATTTGAAATACCTACTTCCTGTATCCAATTCCAGGGCTCCTAGAATTGTTTGCATTGCTTGCAGTTGTGCATTATTAGCAAAGAGAAAGCAGAAATTACGTTGCAGAGATGCGTTTGCATGATGGTGCCCCCTATGCTGATTCCTGGAATGATACAGTTCACATGCTCTTCCTTCCTTAGACTTTTAGTAATCTGAACTATGTTTAGCTGTGTTTGGCTGGCACAAGGCACAGTAGCACCATTATAAAACTGAAGTTTGCATTACATTTTTGCCATAAAAAAGAAAATATATCAATTCCTGAGTATCATGAGTTATCATTTCAAAAGTTCATAAATCAACTGTTAAAGGGAATAAGAGTAATTCCGTGTAATTACTAGTCAACATCAGATCTTAAATGCACAAAGATCTCCAAAAAAACCCAGTTATTTGAAAAGGCTGGGAATGTAGTTAGATAAATACTTTGTGCAATTCAAAGTAGAAGATTCTGTGTATCTTGAGCTGATAATTACACGCTATGAAAAACTGAACAAGACAGGGACTTAAGGATATTTGTAGATATAACTTAAATATTAAGTACCACTCTTAACATTAGCAAAAAGTAATTATAATAATAATTATAGGCTCTATTGCATGCAAGTGTGAATGTGCGTCTGTGTGTATATGCTGTCTTAGAGATAATTATTAAATCTTTGTGAAAAATTACAGTAAGGAGTTGAACTAATGCATGTTCTGGTGAGGCTGTAAAAATGTAGCCTAAAAGAATATTTTTTATTTTGTCTTTAAAGTAATTTGCTTTCAAACAGTTTGTTCTGTTGTGCACCAGATTTATCTTTTTTTTTTAATTAACATATGCGGTAATTTTAATATTATACAATTAAAATATTTTAAATGTATAAATTTTAAGCAAAAGAGGGGTTTTGTCATTTCTAAATGCTTGTTTCAGTGTTGTTATTAAAATGGAAAATGGTAATAGGTTAAAAGAGTTGACTATAAGGAAGACAATTTATATCAATATGATTTCTTAATATTTTGCATGTTGTTTTCATTGTTTATATTGAGCAAATTTTACGTGGGCATTTCTATTAACTTTACTTCAATAGAAAGACTATATTCCATTGTTTGTATTTTGACACAGGCAAAGGCAGGGGAGTTAGTTGCTCATCTCACTTTATGGTAAATGCAGGTGTGTGCACACTAGACTGAAATTACACTTGAAACTAATCATCCGTGGAGCCATAAAGCCCTAGCCCAAAAGGAGCTGTTGACTCTGAAAGTGTTGTAATTTACTTCTATTTTATTTGCAGATTGCCTTCTCACAGCACAATACTATCATGGATCTGGTGCAGTTCTTTGTCACCTTCTTCAGGTAAATTGCTTTTTCTGTCTTCTGACTGAAATCATGCTGATTCTTTTCTATCAGACCAATATCTTAACTAGATTCTTAATCTTAAGAAATGCCTGCAAGGAAGCCTTTAAACTGTGTTCTCTAATTTGCACCAGTGGAGGATCCAGGCCATTGCCCTGTAACTCCAGGCAGCTGCTGGCATCTTTCATATATTTCACATTTAGTGGTACAGTTTTCACACTAACTTCATGAAGATTAGCTAGATACATACAGTATATTACAGTGATTAAGAGAAAACAGCTAGACTGGCTTAAACCAGTAATTTATGTGTGTGATTGTTTTGTAAACTCTTTTAAAGAATTATTAAAAATGATAGTTCTGTTCAATAGCTTATTTTTAGTAAAGGACCCCAAGTCACTACTTACACCTTCGTGTCTTAGAGATTAATTGTGAAAGGCAGTAGGTAATGCATGAGGTTTGGTTACGGCAGCGCTGCAGGAATTCTAAGATCTGAACTAAACTCCCCTGAGTTCTTAAAAGTTCAGCTGTCTGATAAAATGTCAAAAACTTGAATATACGTGGATTAGTTACGGTGCTTTGAAATCTTGCTGTGAAGATATTCCCCAATAACCATGAAGCGTATGCAAAATGCGAGCGGCGACAGACAGCTGTGTTCATCAGACTCTGTATTTCTAGAGCTACCATGCATTTATTTCACAAGTTCACAGTACAGCTTTTCTGTTTGTTTTAATTACTGTGCTCTGAGGAACTGTACCTGAAGAATCAGACCCTTCAGTGCTGCCAACAGACCAACCTCAGTTCATTGCTGTCACCTAAAAGGGGGCAGAAATGAGCAGACCCTGAAGTCTTCTGTACTCAAGGTATTGGCTAATGGAGAGCGGCTTAGTAGTAGGTGGAAAGAATCCCATTTCTTCTCTTTCATCACAAACAAAGCAATAAATGCTGGTTGCCTAAAGGTCAGTCCAGTAGCAGTTTGGGTTTTTGGTGTTCAGGAAGTTTTTTCTGGGAAGCCAGCAAGATCCAGAAAATGATGATGCTCATGACAAACCTTAAGACGACAAATTCCTCTAGAAGAAAGCAGAGTCTGTCTAAGTATGGTAGAACAGAGGGACCCTGTCACAAATAGCAGAGGGAGACTAAAAGCAATTTGTTTCTGCTCTGTACCCTAATGCTGGCTTAGAAAAAGTGAACTATAGGCTCTTTGATGGTGAAGCCATCTGTATAGATATATTCCATTAGCTCTCCTGGTCTGATGGACTGTCTGATATGGTTTGTTCTAGGTAAATGCAAACTTACCATGATTCTGATGAAAGATCCCCCTTAGAGAGAGAAAGGTTGTAGGAAAGCTGGCAGCTATCCTACCCCTGCCTTTGACTCAGCCCCAGCCTAATTGTAGAGCTCAGGCTATCAGCTGTTGCTCAGATCAAGAGGGGCTTGCAGGTGTCTGCAGCACCATGTTAGTAATCAACCTTAGGAACCTCGTTGCTGAAAAGCATAAAGGAATCAGGAAATGCTGTGAGTAATGCATTGCAGTAATCCAGGCAAGGTACAACAATTAATGACAGGACATCCTCCAAAGGCACATGCAATTCAAGCTAAGGTTGATGGTTATGATGAGAAATAGAGTGCGTATCAAAATACATTTTCAAATCTTGATGTAAGATTGTGTGGTTCTGTTCTACAACGGAATTGGTATCGAGGTGCCTGTAGACATAGGCAGAACGTCTTGGAGTTGGAGCTCCCGTATTGTGTTTCTAAGACAAAAATAGAAAGAGTAGCACACAGTAGATTCACACTTTGCAAAGCAGAACCTGAGAGGAAAAGGGAAGGGAAAGGAGAGGAGATGCTTGAAGGAATGAAACAACTTCATGAAAAAAAGTTACTTGGTTGCATTGTGTTCCCAAGTTGATTAACTCTGCTAGCAAGATTAACCCAGGCCTATTGCTTGTCCGATGGGCTCTTTCCAAGACGTGAAACAGTACCTTCTGTGTGGTTTTTTGTTCCAGTGTGATGCCCAGAGGCATGGGGTTTTCATAGGTGTTAGAAGTCCATTTATTTCCTTATCACAGAACCAAACTGAGAATACATAATGTCCCAGCAATACTCACGACTCCTAGCTGCTGCAAGTGTAGTAGCATCCTCCCTGGCATCAGGGCTAGCAAACGGTCACTCCTTGTAAATGATCCAAAGAAGAAACCCTAAGGTTGTTTGTCACTGGACTAGTAGTTGCAATGTGTTGTAAATAAATGTAGGAAAAATACTTAGTGTGTCCTTTAAAGAAAACCAGACTGAGAAATTTAGAATGAAAAGTTTCCAATCTAGGCACTGTTAAAACTTTCAGTAGTTATTAAATTGGGTGTTGTTTCTACAGGATCACTAGTTTAAACAATCTGCAGAATATTTCTAATAGGAAAATGTAGTAATAATGAATTATTATTTTTTTTCACACTTGTGGACAGAGTTAGTCGTACTCAAAGACAGCATCAGGACATCCTCTCCAAAGTGCTTGATAGTCTTCAAGCCTTTATCTGAAAATTTGGTTTCAGCAGATTGTAGCCTAGCAAAATTATTTTAATAAAGGTTGGTTTGTTTGGGTTTTGTTCTGTGGTGTTGGTTTGTTTTTTACTGGATGGGAGTGCAGTATATTAAACAGTGGCAAATTATGTTGGGAACAGTAGTAACACAGGTCATATTTGCTAGGTTTATTGACAGAGAAAATAATTGTGTTTAAAGACAATTTGAATGTGCTTGATAACAAACCGTTTCAACCTGCTTTGATAAAAGTGCATTGGCATTTCTCCCATCTAGTATTATATTTTTTGTATTTCTGAGCACATGGAATAACCCTGTTCAGACTGGCTGCTTAGCCAAACCAGCAAATAGCTTTATTTGACAATAACAGCTACTACTTGAATCAGAAACATCAAACAAGCATTTTTTAGAGTTTTCCTGATGTATCAAGATCAACTAGTTTAAAAATACTATTCTGTAAGCAATTTGTTTAAAACTATACATAATAAAGCGTAAAAGCTATGATTAGATCTGCAATTAGTGCTTGATCTACCAAGACACTGTTATTGTATGTTCTAGAACAGAAAAATTGTAGAAATAAAAGTTGTTTTGAAAAAATAAGCAGAATATTACAGAAACTGTAGTGCTCCAGACCATGATATTCATAGTATCAAACCAACAAACCTATTTAACTCATTCTTTTTATACTGGAAGGTTTCATTTTATCTACTGATTCAGTGACCTTTTCTCTAAGAGTAGAAATGCAATCAGATATGTAAGAGTAGTAACAGGTTCCTAACAGTCTTACAGAAACTGTGGCATCTGTGCTGCTTTAGCCAATGCCTTGAAGACTTTCAGCCGTCACACAAATTGAGAAGTGTGTGACTTTTTTTCCACCTGCTTTGAAGCAGTACAGATCTCATTAGAAAATTTCACAGGCAGCAAATGTGAATGATCTTTCTTCTTATACAGAAGAAATGCAGTTCCCACAGTTAAAGAAAGTCTATTCCTGTATTATCCTAGCCAGTAAAACACTGAATTAGCTCAAGCCTGGCCTTCTTTTCTAAACTGTAAGTGATAAAGAAGTTTTCAGTACTTTGAAGTCATATACGAATATATTGTTTTGGCTGAGTAGGTGGCCAGGACATTTTAGGCATTTCGTTAATGGTACATGAAGTATCTTTAGTTTCTGAAAACATCATTTACTGTTTCTTTAGATCATATTTTATCATGCATAAAAATTGACAATGTTCAATATTTGTTCCTTTTATTGCATATGATTTGACTAAATCCAGAATTGAGAGCCAAGGAACTCTTGATTGCTAAACCTGCTTTTAAATAAAATTATAGTTAAGAATTTATAACAGCACTCACGCATTTCTCAGAAAATTATTTTTATCAAGAATCTGATGCGG
This sequence comes from Larus michahellis, assembly GCF_964199755.1. Lineage (NCBI taxonomy): Eukaryota > Metazoa > Chordata > Aves > Charadriiformes > Laridae > Larus > Larus michahellis. The sequence goes on from NC_133901.1 coordinate 65,010,935, forward strand.
GAGTTCTGGTAAGAATTGTGGTTTTGTCTCATAATCACAAACTAGGTAAACGTGAAATCAGTACAGGTGACAAAGGTTAGCTATTAGTACTTTTGTGATAGATAATAGCAACTGCTACAATCATAACGTTTTTTTTAAAGTCTGTTTCAAATACGTAACACCATCACTAACTTTCTCTGAGCATCCATCTTCTTTATGCACTCACAACGATTCCTTCCGTTTCCTCTGGTTGTTGGGGTGGAGCTGCCAGTGGTGGATTTTGTGTCTGGCTGGAACGGTACACTGTAGGCACTTGTATCACATGTCTATTTACTATTATGAATTACAGAATTTCCAGTTTGTACTAAGTAGAGCAATAGTAAGTAATGTGGATACTTCGGAAGTTTGAAAATCGGTGGGTTTTGTGTGTGCTTTAAGAAATTCTATGAAAAATTGTGGTCATCAGGGGTGCATTCTTTTTGAACAAATCTTTCTGTGAGAATTAAAAGTGAGAGAAAAGAATATTGAAAATATAGCCGGTGTTTATTGCAGGAGGAAGGGATGGGCATTTAGGTTAGGGTGGCATGAGCAGCATGCTACGTAAGAAATGCAGCAGTTACTGAAGAACTAGATTTATCACCCCCATATGTGTAACTGTGTGCCGGAATCTCAGAAGAGTCACTTCAGTTGGGTTTCACACAGTGGCAGTGGATGGCTGAGTTTCAGCGGGTTGTATCAGAGCTCCCAAGAGCTTCAGGACCCGAATCTGCCATTCTGGGTATAAATTTGCAATGGATGAATTCTTTCTCTTTACTGGGCATCCTTTGGTGTGTCTGCCTGGTTTCATGTTTTGTTTTTGTTAAAATAAAGGATGATAAATTAATGCTAGATTTTGCCATGCTTAGCTTTATGAGATCAGATATCGATCTCTGTAGGAAAGACAAAATGCAATGTGTCAGGATCACATCACATCCACCATGGCTGCGTTCTCAGAAAATGCAGAAGTCTTATAAATCTAAATTAGAATATTTTCTGGTAACATGAAAATCAAGTTATCTTAGCAAAATGGATTTTACATTTGGGGCTAGAATAAAATTGATTTTTACTTAGTGATGCATTAAATGGTTTTCACCTCACTTAGAAGCAAATAGTTGTCTGACTTCCACTGGGACAAGCATGGCTATACTGCAGTGGGCAATCTGAGTTGGTTTTTGTTTTGTTTAAAGTGTTTCTTTCGAATTGTGGAATGTGTCTTCCACTCTCTGAATCACTTAGAAACTTTGTCATCACTGTAGAGTTATTTGGTATATTCGTATTTCCTGAGAAGGCAGCCCTGTTATTGGCCTGCAGGCAAAGGAGGTTCCCCAGCACCACTGGATCAGTTGCTCTTCAAAACAACGGATGAGTCATTTAATCCCTTGGCGAACATAACTGTTTTCCATTATTTTGTTGTTGTTTTTCTTCTTTCTATTTTTGTCCTTTGAGTCATTTGGAAGCGCGTGCGATGCACTAGTGCTTGCTGTGTTTTGATTTCAAAATACACTGTCCCTCAAAGTACAAAACAGTTGCTCGGCTTGATATCTCAAGGTGGCCTATGTACTTGCTTGATACACAGCAGATATGGGCTTTTTCGTCCTTCAAGTAGGTGCATTCAAATTTTGAACTTCTCACTTCCTGTGTGTGTGAGATACAATAAGTGAGAGCTCTTCATTGTGCCTGGTGAAACGCTTAATCCCAATTTCTGCTCGGTTCTTAATAAGTTCTGGAGTTGCTTAAATGCAGAGGGGAGTTGTAGGGTGAAGGTTTGGGTGACAGTAACAGGATTTGAAAGATCTCTTTTATTTTTTGCTTCCTAGGCTTTTTCAGAGGGGGAAAAAAAAAAAAAGAAAATCTGAAATTGCGCACTTTATTGTGTGTGGTGCTGTAGCCCAGCACTCCAAAAAATATTTTGTCACTACTTCTGCTTTTATATAGTCTTACTGGAATCAAAGCTGCCATTTATGTAGTAGTGTTCACCTTAGAGGTCTCAGAAGGCGGCGCCTGAAATAAGCTTCCCAAGACTCCTGAAGCAAGCATGCCTTTTTTTGAAGATTCAGTACTTTGCAGGCTCCGTCACTCTGGGACAATTCTGTAATGGTCGCCTTTCAGGGATGCATCTTTCTACAGCTGCATTGTATTTTGTTTCCTAAGAGGCATCATAGATAATTCATATTGTGTTTCTGTTTTGATTCCCTACATTTTATATTGTACTTTCTTAAATCCGATTAGTCAGTTGTTTTCTTAGACTAAAACAACGCTGGTGCTCACAGCTATTTGTCTTCTAGAGTGCTTAATCCTGGTCACTTTTTTTATGAAACTCCAGTCCACTGTACTGTAAACAAAAGAACTGGAACAGGTTTTCGTCTGTGATAAATGGACTTGAAATTTGGCTTTTGTCATTTTAATTCAAAAGAGAAGCAATTCTTTCTTCTTATGACAAGGTATACGTACCCGTTGCAAAGTTAACTTCAGAAGTTTCTTTCCAGATGTAAGTATATAGGGAAGTGGGGTGAAAGCTGATGAGGAAAAGAAGTAAAAAAGAAGTAAAAAATATTAGGGTTTTCCTTCAGGCAATAATGTCGTTGTCCATTATAGCAAGTGACAAGCATCTTTCTCAAGCCCTCTGCCAGTCTGTCTCTGCAGATGCAGTCGGTACGGCGTGCTGTGAAGTGAGTGACATCCAAGAAATGAGCAATCTGTTTACGGCAGTAGAGAAATATTCAGCGTCCTTGTGTTCAGTTGTAATAAATCACTGAAAGAGAGAAAAGAGAGTGCTAGACTGCTTGTTATGCTGCGGATTTCATAGATACTAAAATATTAGATCTAATTATTACTTTTGAGAAGAGATATCTGAATTTAAAGGAATTGACCTAATGAGCTTTGAAATGGAATATTAATAAAAATATTCCGGTAAAATTTCCTGGTACCAAATGAAGCATTTTCTTTGGAAGATTTTGGTTTTCAAATTTATTTATTGGGGTTCAATGGCGGGGTAGGGGTGTACATTTTGTCAATAAGAAGCACATTGTGGAAAATGCTGTGGACTCCAAAAGCCACACGTTAAAAAGTAATTACATTATCTATTTGTATTTTTAAATCTAAATTTAATCTGCATATGTGGCCCAATTATGTTGTGGTGGTTTTTCTATGTTGTCAATAATTTTTTGTTATATTTTAGGGAAACGCTCTGCAGTTTCAAAATTACATTTCTTTCTTACATGTCTTTTCAGTCAAAATTCTAAATACCAGGTTGAGGGGTGTCAGGGGTTTTGTTTCTTTACACAATAAAATTACAGAACAATAATTATGCTTCTTTGGCCTGGAAGTCTAAAAATCCTCACTCTGTCTCCAGGAAAATTTCATATTAATAGAGATTTTAATAAGGAGAGTTTATGATTTTTTTTTTTACACCTGCCAGTTCAAATATATGCACCACTTTGGAAAAGGTTTTGTAAATGTTACATAATAAAGGGAAAAGTTCTTTAGCAACGTACTAAATTTCTGTAATATATTGTAGGCTAATACACTAAACAATGCTGACATGGCTTACTGACTCTCTAAATGTTTTTTATATTTCTGTGATTTATTATCAAAGGATAACACCTGCAGTAGAGAAACAGTGCAGTGACAGAAAAGAATGAGGGGAAAACAAAAAAATTAATGAAATAACGTGGATCTTTTGCGTTTGAAGGCTGCTGAAATGTGGCGTTGGTTGGCAGTCCTTCTTCCCCAAATTCACTAACTGACCAGTATTAGAATGAAAGAGTCTTCCCCCCCCAGCCCCCTTAATTTCAAAACTTAAATTAGCATACATCAGCAAAATCATTGCAAAAAAGGTGGAGTCAAAGCACAGTTATTTTGAAATAGAATCAGTATATTCAATTTTGGATTCTTCTTGAAAGTTACTGCAGAAAATATTAAATTCTGTATTTCATAATTTATCTGCAAGTTTAATGGACACAGCTTAATATTATTTTTCTTTTTAAATCTGGGGGGTTTATACACAACATCTCTTGTTGAGAGAAATATAGAGTATTTCACCCATGAAGGGCAAAACCATAAAATTATATGAAATATGAAAGTCTTTTTCATGAGGAAAAGAAACATAATCACACTTTATGGGTGTGATGTTCTATTTATTCTATGGAGATTAATTTCAGTTTATGTTAGATTAAGCCCCTTTGATTGTAAATCTTCTTTATTTGCTGCTTGAAAGAGGTGAAAGGAAGAACTGCCGAGAGTTAAAGTTCACATCTAGAGCTTTATTGCATAATATATTTCAGAGTCCTTTTAAATGGTTCACTTTTGTTTGATAATGTATTGGCAGAATGAAATGTGAATGTTGGCCTTCCGGATAGCATCCTGATGTACGCTATATCCATTTTCCTTTTTTAGGTGTATATAAAGGCTGTTCACATAATTGATCATTCATCCATACATTACTATAGTAGCTTCTGGTACGGCTTGTGGTATATTTAATATGAAAAGACAGCTTTATGTATATATACATGAATTATTTACGTAGGAAAAGATGAATATAGAATATGTATGTGTCCATTTATACATTATATAGTTACTTTTTAATAATTTTATTTAACAAAGTTATTTTAACCCCCCTCCCCAAATTCTCTATAATATTTTGGCACATGTACATAATGAAAAAAATCAGTACTTTTTTTTTTTCATAATCATTTTCCTGCAAATAACAAATTCCCTGCTCGGACACATCTCATTCTTCTTTACCTTCAAGAAGTATTTTGATGTTTCATTGCACAGCAAAGACCAATAAAGCCGGGCTTTGTAGAGGCAGTTGTCAGAGATGATTTTAAACTATTATAGGAGTTGGAATTTATGCCTCAGGAGATGAAGGATTAAGTTAGTTTTCTACATTCAATATATATTCATAAACGATTTTACACAGATGTGGTAGCTGTTCTTACTAATAAACTAATATGTTTTATGTTGATATTTCATTGATGCTGCTTACATTAAAATATAATTTATATGAAATGCAGTTGATGCCATTGATACTCCAGTGTCCCTGTTTTCAGTTACGCATTCAGAGCTTAAATTGTGAAGCTTTATTAATACCATTATTGAAGTTTTAGTTTGTTGTTTTATTTAATTTTGCTCTTCTTCCTCAACAAAAGTATTTGGTTACATTTCCAATAGTAATTTTAAATGTGCTCTTCTGGAAACTTACAGCATGCTTTTGGCAGTATACTGGGTTTTTTAAGGCTCATTTCCCTTTCATGTATTTCTCTTAACTTCTATTAGAGCAGTCCAAATGTTCTGTGCCACAACAACAACATCCAGTGGTCCTGTGGAAACCAGTCAGAAACCTCCATGGCACAGGGGTGCTACTTTAATTTGCCCATGACCTTTATTTTGGCTCCTCTGCAATGCTCCAGATCTCCACTGCCAAAACCAGTCTCAAAACAGAAAGGCTGCTACTGTCAAAAACATTTGCTACAGCCAATGTGCCACTTAAAGGCAACAAACACCTTGTACTACAATAAATCTTCATTACTTCCAAAGCAAGTTACACTCTACATGCAAAAGAGCTGGAGCACCTCGGCCTGTGCATCTAATGCTTTGTTTATAACTTGTTGTATAGACAGGCGTGCATTGTGCTACTAAACGTCGGTGTTTGGGTGAATCCGTCCGTGGATACCTGTATTGTGCTGCCTCACCCAAGTACTTGAGTAGAGGCAGCTCATAGACTTTGATTTTTTTTTTTTGTTTTTATTTATATTGCAATTTATCTCAGCAGTAAAACAATCATATTCTATAACTCCCTTCTTCTCCCATAACAACTACATAATTTTATTTTATTTTTATATATAAAAAATATATATTCATATATATTTCACACAGGTATACTTACATTTTTTTTGAGTGGAGTCATACGTACATACATAAGTGGTCGAGGTGGCTGTGGTGCAAACTTCTTGGATCTTTTGGAAAATAGCATCATTGGGATAATTCAGACTCACCTTGTGGAAGTAATAGTGAGCGTGGGTCACACGTGTCCTTACTTTTTGGTTCTTGTTTGGCCAGGCAGCTAGAGATGGCCTGAAGGTTAGTTAATGAGCATTCCAAAAAAAAGGTACACACTATGCTACAGAATCTGGCTGCACCTAAAAGTTAGTGCTACCTTTGTGGAGTTGGAATAAATTGTTTGGTTTGGGATTTCAGAAGATTGAGCATATAGCTGTAGAGGAGGTGATTTCTTAAAGGGGCTTTGCTTTGAATACGTTTTAAGATATAGCTGTAACACAGGTCATACCCTGAAAGAAATGATGCCTGGATCAGATACTGCTGAGAATTCCATGCCCACCTGAGTACTACTGATTCAAAAATGTTATGTCAAGTTCTGAGATTTAAGCACTATGTGCCATTTGAAAAAAAAAAAAAATCGTGTCAGAATTTTTGCTCGTGTCTAAGTGTACCTCCTGCAGGGGCCAGTGTAGTGATGCAGTTCTGTGATAGCTTTAAAGCTCGGCCATGACTGAGACTTCAGTAGGGCTCTTTCCTTTAAAATAAGTTATAATACCCCTGTGTTTTCCAGGTAATTTTCTCAATAAGACCAGGGAGTAAGATCTTGTCTGAGGAATTCCTTTACAATCTTCCTGCCATAGTCCATAGTAATCCTCCAAGATATAAATAAATTTTCATCTTCATGTCCATCTACTCTATGGGAGATGAAAATCTGTAGAAAGATCTGTTGCTCTGATCTGCCAGATTTCTCTTTGTTTCATAAAAACATCTAATCTCTCATTCTAACACAGAGAAAACCAGGAATGTATTATGTGGGAGTAGAGTCCTGTCCACCCCCAGCCCGTTGTCTGTGAAAATATTTCATTTATAAAGCTCAGGATCATCAGTGGTCAATGTCTCACCTACCAGGGAAAGAGAATGTGCTGACATACGTTTTTGAATTGAATTTTTACTCAAGAGCCCAAGCGCTCTGTCCACGGCTCCATCTCAGCCTTCCTTCTTCCTTTTGTTTTATTCTAACTGCAGTAAGTACCAGTTATATCTGTTTCCAAGCAGAAATAGTCAGTTTGTGTGTGATTCTAACACAGATGTTATGAAAATAAGGATTGTAGTATTTTCCTACACCAGGAGTAGGAAATTCTTTAGATGTGATCTCCTGTTCTCCTTGGTCAAAAGGACCACTCTGATACTAGGTGGAAATGTTCACAAAGGTTTGATGTTTCCTTACAGACTTGAGTCCGCACTGATGATACTGGGTAGGTGTCAGGCTGGCACTGAGGAACACTATGTTCAAATAGAATCTGAAATCATCAAAACCTATTCTTTTTTTTTTTTTTTTTTAATACATGCTAAATACTCAAATAAATAGAAGAGCTTATACCATTTAACAGCTGAGTTTATTCTAAATTCTGATCCCTATTGTATACATTGTCAGCCTTTTCTCACCTTAGAATAACTATGTATTTGTGTTTTCTATACCTGCAGAGCTGTTCAGGGCAATTACTTTGCTGTGTGAACTTCAGAAAAGGTTATGCAGATTTTCTATTGCCATCTTTAAGAAGTTTTGCATATATTAAAGAAAAATGCTTTCAGTTGCCTCTCCATATATGAAAGTATTTTTTAATCTGTGAGCTAAAGTATTTCCATTGTGGCCTTGTAATGTTTCTAAATCTTTATTTAAATACTTGGCCAGTAATTTTATGAACTGCATCTCTTTCAGATGCAGTTCCTGTTAATCAGCCATGTAAAACACAGTAAAACAAATCTAACGTGGATACCCTTTACCTTGCTTTCTTACCAAATATAGTGTTCTGCCTGGGAGGACCAGATTAGTAGAAGGCCATGTATACTTCTGTTTTTCTTTTTTTTTGGTAGTTGTGGAGGTGTGAGAAGTGAATTTTAGGGGCAGTTATGTTACTTTCATGAGATACTTCATGCAAGATTTATTTGTGGGAATATATAGATTTTCAGGACTGCATCCAAAAATAGCATTTTAATCACTGTCCTCTGGATAAGAATTATCCATGTAATTAGTTTCAAATGAACTTGAAAGGTGTTGCTTAACTTGTGTGAATCCCATTTGAGACACAAATAAATAAATACAAATTTGCATTTAAATGATTTTTGGTAATACTTAAAGTTTTAAATACCATCGTCGATAATTTACTTTATATTCAGACATTTCTTTTCACTTTCCAGTTCAGAAAGCAAGAACTGAGGGCTTGAACCCTTTGTATGGCTTTAAGATTAGAAGGTTCACATTTGAATGACATTTCCCTTGGGTTCCTGTATTTCATGGAGAAACTGGGGGAAAAGCTGGAGCTCAGGAGCTATTGCTTTATTAAAACAACAGGGGCAGGAAAAACTGACTTGGAGTGGGACACAGATCTAGGCTGATGAAAGAGGAAAAAAGCCCTGCCGGTGCATGGAGCTGCTGGTACTGGTAGAATTTCTCACAACCAGCAAGTAAAACAGGACATTCCTGAATCACCTCGGTGGTAACGGTGGTTTAGCACGGCAGTGCTGTGGAGCCGGAGCGCTCTCAGACCAGGAAACCAGCACTACTGGTGGTGGGTCTTGGCTCCGCAGGGTCAGCCAAGATTTATTTCCCTGACCCCACACCGCATTAGCAGGGTCTGGAAGCTGCATAGCCTGCTCCATTGCTAGCCAAGACTACTTTCCTCTAAGTCTTTACACATTTTAATTTGGAAGCATAACGCTTCATTCCCAGAATCATTCAGAATTGCTTATCATTGAAATATTCCTACTTACAGTAGTGTTTGTAAAACTGCGTGATTCAGAGCAATTTAATTAATCATTAAAAACGTAAAAACTTTTTACTGCTCTCGTACGTGTCAGACTTCTAATATTATGTTTGCAGTGCTTTGTATTTCAGTTAATCCTGTTGAAGTCTTTGGAGCTGCTTGTCATGTGTATATTAGTTAACACAAGTAAGGATGGCTGAACCGAGCACATAATCATAAACACAATGTTCCTGTCAAGTACAATGAGAGAAATCAATTGCTGCGACAATAATTGCTATTTGAAATAATGGTTTTAGAAAAATAATTGTTCAATTATTTTTATTTTAGAATTGTGCTTGCTTTATAACATATCAATTAAAATGCGCTCTATTTGCCAATAAAAAGATAGTAAATAATATGTCAGAAAAACAGTTCTTAGAAAAACAGTATATGTGATCTCTTAGGAACCTTTTGCAATATTAATTTAAAAACATTAACTTAGATATGAGACTTGTTTTCTTTGCATGTATCTACATTAAAAAGATTTTTGTCATCAGTATTTTTTACTGAATACTGTTATTTTTCGTTCATGTTTAAAAAATACCACAGTTGGTATGAAGGAGAAAACTTAATACAGGGCAGGATCACTGTTAAGTGAGATCAACAGGCAAGAGCCTTGTGGATCTAGAGGGATATTTAACTATTGTCTCACTCAGCACAGCAAGGTTCGAGTAATTAAGCCCTAGTTGCCTTGATGGCCCAACTCCTATTTTCAAAAAAAAAGACTTGAGAGGAGCTTTTAAAATATGTGTATGTATACACATGCGGGCAGTCGGTGAGACTGCTATACACCTAAAAAACTTACAAAGTTATTTAGTAATCTTTTTAGTTTAGAAAGTAATCTTTGGGTGCTTATGTCTCTAATAGTAAGCAGCGTGGACAAATAGGAGATCGTCTGTGGAGTAACACGGTGCTGAGGACCTGACATCCACACTAGATCCGCCTTGTCATTTTTCTGCTTAGGACTAGCTCTACTTTAGTTCCATGGACTGAAAGCCCACTTGTGTCTGGAATGTACATTGCACATCTTCCAGTTTGGCTTCTACATCATGAGCCCCAAGATCACTCCACAGCATGAGCCAAAGCACAACAGTGGTGACAGGGGCTTCATTCCAAAGCCTGCTCGTGATCCACGCTGAACCAGCAATGCAAGCACCACCCTAGGAATCTAAGGACTTGTCTACCGCACGTGTTTGAGCATGGTGAAAGTGTAACAACATTAGTATGAAGCTGACAGACCATCAGTTTTCTTGGGAGTTGTTAGAATAGTCTTGGCAAACTGTGCTGGCACAGATGCGCTACCCCCAAGGTGGGCTTAACCAGGGATAGCTTAGGGACTCTGCACCACGCTCAGCTGTCTGGGGCTGCTGTGCATTGTCCCCTGCTATACGATGAGTAAACGTGACCAGTGGCTTGAATTAGAATCCCACACCGTTTTTAATTTTAATAGAGTTAAAGGTATACTAGATTTCAGGTAGAGTTTGAAAAAGTGTTTGCTTTCATCCAATATGGAAATTTATACTGAATTATTATGCAAATTAGTGGCTTAACTAAAATCATAGAAACAACAATTATTCATGCAGGAATGTTCATATACATTTTTGGACATTTTAATTTCTCTTTGCATGTTAAATAATAAGAGAATGAGAAAAGACATAGCAAAGGATGGAGGATTTTGTTTTGTTCTGTTCGCCTTCCATTTACGATATTGGTCCTTAAAATATTTATGTGTAATTCATGAATTTGCTCCTTTTACATCACTGCAAAAATAAGTAAATTTTAACACAAGTGCTCTTTTGATACAGTAGGTAACTTACTTATAGGTATTAATATGTAATGGAAAAAAATAAGGAATTCAGTAGTGTGTTTATAATGCGTTCATAGAGCAAATGCACAAATGTGTCATTAATTCATCTTGTGTGGCCACACTGACCGTTACATTTCACAGATTTTCCCCTGTATTTATCCCTAAAATTTGAAATTGTTTAAAGATGATCTACAGGTTTCATTTTAGTTTGCAGATAGCAAGCAGCAACAGATCTACACATTCCCTTTATGTTTTGCGCTAGTGTTTAATCTTAGTTTTCAGTCTGCCTCATAATCATACACAGAGAAAGTAATTTCTCAGTTAAAACCACTGCCCTCTCACTCCTCAGCCAGGTCTGTGATCTGCGCTAAATATGTCTAAATAGGACCTCTGTAAGTTAAAAATTTACTCTGTACATTGCAAAAGTCGTTACGCAGGCAGCGTAATTCCTTGCGGTTTTCCTTTTCTGTGCTCTGTTAAATGAGCATTTCTCTTTTCATACTACTCGGAGCCCTTCTGGGAAGATCATCCGTCCAGCCTAGACCTTACTGCTAGACCCTGTTGTTCTCTTGCAGCCCTTCCTTGGCCACCTCCTTCTGCTGCATTGGAAATGAATTACTTATTTTCCGGGCTTCCTCTTCAGTTCATCTGTTCTCTAATTGTTTATTGTCTCTTATTTAATACTAAGGTGATAACTTTCAATCAGCCTGTAATACACACCAGTGGTGATGAATTGCTCATTTTCAAGTGTGCTTTTTTAGTGTTTCCTCCTATTTTGTTCCGCATGGTTTGAAGGGGCAACTGTGCAAAGCTATGTCATTATCTTCTGGCAGATCATTTCTTTGTTCTAGAGACTACAAAATCCTGATAATGCTTGAGCTGCTGTGCTTTTAAGTGTGTCTTAGCATGATAATTGTCTTATTGGGAAGATTTACATTCATAAGTGCAGAAAGTCATTCAGTCTGTACTCTGGGTCTGCATTTCATAAGCCATCTGCATTGCGAAGGCATCTATCTGTGTACTCAGATGTCATTCAGGCTCTCAACTAGAGAGTGCACCTGAGTATTTAAGGTTGGTTTGAGCCTTTTTGTTTCAGCATCCCAGCAGCAATTCATACGAGTTGGTCATTCATACTGATCAAGTTATTTTGGGCATTGCTTCATTCCAAGAGGAATACATATCCTTTGCTCTGTAAATGACGCCTGGATTCCTTGTTCTTGTAAACTCAACGCAGCAGTCATTGTGTTTAAAAAAAAATAAAAAATAAAAAAAAATATTACTAAAATAGATGCCACTGACCTATTGGCACACAGTAGGATTTCTTTGTCCTCATTACGATTAACCATTTTTTTTCAGTCTTTGTGTCATGGATAGACCTCTCAGTTATTATATATCAGTCTCATCGAAACTGACTGGATCTGATACTCTAGGAACCTTGCAAACCTCTCTAGAGATTTCCTTTTCTGGTGTTGGTTGCCTTCTGACAATTTCTTTTTGACCTGTCTGCTGGCCAGTTTTTAATTCGTGTGTGTTGCACTGCACTGATCTCTGTTTTGCCACATCGTTTGTGATTGTGCTTTCTTCTCTTGTATCTCTGTCTCAGGATGGAGCTAAGTAGTATACTGGGGCTTTGGAGAGCATCCCTCTGTGCTTGTCCTGCTGTTATGCTGTTTGCCTATGATGTTAATGTCTTTATCATGTCTCCTTTCAACTCCCTATTGTTTCAAAACCAAAGGAGCTTATTTCTACTACCATTCCATTCCCCTTGCCAAGTGGACTGTACTCCTTCACACGTTTTTCGTTCGACTTTTTCTTTTTGAGATGAGATGATGGATGCTTTGAGAAACAGACATACTATAGATTTATGCGCTGGCATCCCAGTGCTTTCTGTTTTGTTCTTTATTCCTTTTCTAATCTCTCCTAACATCCTATTTGCTGTTTTGACTGCCACTAAACATTCAGTTGATATGTTCAAAGAACTATGTGCAATGACTTCAAGACCATTTTCTTGAGTGGTAATTGCTAATTTAGAACCTATCATTGTGTATTTGTAGCTAGAGTAGTTGTTGTTGTTGTTTTTTTTTTTTCTTGTGCACATTGCCTTAAGTTCATTGGCACCAAAATTCATTCTCTTATTTTATTGCCAAGTCACTCAATATTGTGAGATCCTTTGCAGTCAGCTTTAATTTTTATTGCTCTAAATAAACCAAGGCTATTATCTCACCACAGCCTGGAACCAGGTTAGTTTGACAAAAGCTATTTTCCATGTCTGTCTTCTTTGTTAACATGAATTTTAATTTTTTTTCCTTCTGGTTATTATATTATATTAATTATATAATATTAATATATTAAAAAAACAGAGAACAAAGTCAAATATTGCACGTTTACTTGTAAAGAAGAAATCATATGAAAGTGTTAAGTAAACATTTCACATTACCAATTCTGTAATTTCCAATTATTTATATTATTTTATGGGTGTGCCTTTGAAACACTTGTTTCTGATTTTGACTTTGCACATAAACTAAATGATGTTTTGACTGATGACAGGAAAGTTCAATGTGTGACCCAGCTCCGTTGACATACAGAGCACAGAAGCACTTTGTCTAAAGTTTTGCAGCCAGAACTCTCAAGTTTATATCTTCTACTAGCTTAAGAGAATTGTTCAAGAAATTAATAAATGTGAAAGATAGAATTTTCTAAGGAAAGATATTCCATTCCTGGTCATAATGAAGCAGTCACACAGTGCAAGGCTTTCTTAGTTTCTTGTGTCCAGCTCTCCTAAATGTATTCATCTTTTTCAAATTCCAGGAGCTTTGGGTTCACAATTTTAAATAGAGTTGCTGATGTTTCCCTAATTTAGTTTTTTTGGAAGGACTATAGAGGAGGAGAAGAGCAAATGAGACGGCTTACCCTTACTTCATGCGCAACATGCTAATTCATAGCAACATGTCAGGACTCTGATGTTGCCTCTAAGCATCTGTTGCAGTTATGAGCTAGACAGCACAGTATATGGTAGGGAAAACACTTCTGGGAAATAGTATTTGTAAGCAGCTATTGGGTTAAAAAGCTTAAAAGATATTGCTGCGAAAGTGGATTTATTCTGGTGGTCAGTGTGGGGAAAGGTTTTGCTTTTCCCTAGACACCAAATATAAATTCACAGTAAACTTGTACTTGCTTTCAAAGGACACCGTAAAAAGGAAGACAGCCAAAGATAAATTTTAAAAAGTGAAATCAGTGCATCAGCTGGAGCGATGCATTAAATGGTGAATGTTCTCTGATGATCAGTTTCTGTCATAACATTCTTTGTGCTACTTAGATATTATGTTGTAAAAAACTGTTAAGAGAAACTCTTCTAGTAAGAAATACTCTGTTAATAAAATGGTGTATCAATTAAAATGTTCTTACTGTGTTAGCTCCTTTCAGTGAAGACCCATGTAGAAAGGTGATTTACGCTGAGATTCATTAAAGTGTAAGGCTGAGATTTCGCTTCTGAATTCCCCAAGGTTCTTGAACCAGCACTTGCCCTCTCACATCCTTTTATTACAGATCGTTGACTCTTCCAACAATTTTCTATTGGCAGAATGGTTCTTAGATATGCTGAACTGTTCTGATCCATTGATCAGAACCAATCAAAATTCCAAGTACCATTGCTTCTTAAAGGATCTGTGCCAAGAACCAATAAAAGCTCAACGCAGTATTTAAAATGGTCCTACAAGGAGGGAGGGAGAATATATCTTCCTTTCCATAAAAATCCCTAAGTCCCAAAGAACATTAAAAAAAACTGCTAAAAAATGCTGGGTGTTGACATTGGCTGTTAAGAGGAAAGTCAGACTTTGCATCTAGAAATGATACTGTAACCATTTTTTCCTTTCAGGTTCAGAATAATCAGCCTTCTTGGAACTAAACAGACAGAATTAAGTCTCTTAAGTAAAAAAAACAAGCTGTTAATTTTAATTGAGCGTTCTATGCCCAAACCACTTTGTATATTTGGTACTTTTCTCTTTCAAGCTCAGCTTCACGCTGGCAGGCTTTCTCAAGGGTGTTCAAAGAAGAAATTGATGAAAAAGAGTTTTGAAAGCTCATAGTGAAAAGAGGTTTAAGTGAGTAAGATAGATAGCCATATTGATTGGCTCATAGAAAGCCAGATTGATTTGTGTGACTTTAACCATCCAGAAAAGCTTGTGTTATGGAGACTGACTTTTGAACATACTCCGAGCAATGGTACTTTTTGTTGTTCAAGATTCAGTGGTACGGCTGATTCTGTTGCTTGCAGGCCAAGGAGTGATTGGGGGCTTTCATTCCATTATCTGAATAGTGACATTAAACTCCAGCTGCCATAAACGGGTTTCTAATAGTCTCCATATTGTGGGTAAACACTGAATGCCATGAGCTGCTACTTCTGGAGATGTATCTTCTAGGTCATAACTTCAGTTCTGTTTACAGCATGACACAGGGAAACGTTGATGTTACTGCATGCATCATGATTATATTTTGCATTTTTACACAGTACTCCTCTGAACTATGCTACTTCAGGGTATTCATGGTATTTCCCATATTAGTTAAAGAATACATTTTTAAGCTTTTTGTCAAAAAAATTATGGATGACTAGTATAATTCAATAGTTAAAGGATTGTATGAATTGCAAACTGTGCACAGCAGATGTGCTAAC
Source organism: Larus michahellis (assembly GCF_964199755.1). NCBI lineage: Eukaryota > Metazoa > Chordata > Aves > Charadriiformes > Laridae > Larus > Larus michahellis. The sequence continues at coordinate 65,026,233 of NC_133901.1, forward strand.
ATGACTGGAAGTTCTTCACACAGCTAGAAAATCCAAATATTTTTATCAAAAACTGTCTAAAAAATTAAAATATTTTCTGTCTGTTTATATTAGGTGTCAACTTTAGAAGCCTTTTGTCAGTATCCAGAAATTCACTAAAAGAGGTTGAGAGTTCAGTGATCTTCCTATCAAAATCTTTTATGGACTAAATGTTACAAATACAAAATTATTGGAGCATGAGAGAAGGCATATGCTCCAATTGTGAACTGCAGAAGTTTAATAACGTTGCTTTTTTTTTTTCTTCTTCCGTTGTGTCTTTGGGACTGTAACATGGTGATGTTCTTTGGGATGTTTTCCCTGGGCAATTTACTACAGAAGTACTCAATTTAATAAAACAGACCTATTATCAAGTGCAAACCTGGTTCCTCAAACTAATTATACTCCCTGCATATAGTTATCATTCCTGCATCCCAGGAAATTATTCAGAATTCACAGAGAGAAGTATAAATTGGTATCATTTTGGGGCTATAGTTCATCTTCTTTTTGCTTCTGTTGAACGTGGAACATGCAGTGCGTATTTGTTGAGACTGTTGTGGTTGCAATGGAGCTTATCCCATGCTAATGGAGACAGTAATAGCATTTTATGGAGACTGCCACAGCATCAGAGGTGTGCGTTCTCTTTTGACTTTGAACTTGGGTGGTTGGCTGTTGTTTGTCATCCTGGTAGAGTTTAGTTTTACTCTATTTTTGTGGGGTTTTTTTTCCACGTTTGAATGTATTTTCATTACCTTTGATACCCTAAAAACATAAACTTTTTCAGACCATTATGTTACAATTACTTCTTTTTTTTTTTGTAATTGCAGTTGTTTCTTATCCTTACTGCTGGTAGCCGCTGTCGTTTGGAAAATCAAACAAACCTGTTGGGCTTCTCGACGGAGAGAGGTATCAATAACTTTAAGATTATTGTGGTGGCTGTGTCTTTCAGAATAAATTGAGAGCTCTGATGAACAATCGCACCTCCACTATCTCCTGTATATGCAATTTAAATATCCTGCTAAACATTTTGGTTTTTTTACCATGGATTTCTTATGCTGAGGAAAACGTTTTTCTTCCTCTTGCCAAAAATTAAAGAAATTGCAGCACTATGTTGCAGAAAGCTAAATTTTCTTTATGGTGGAATATTTAGAATAGAGTAGAATAGAGTAGGTTATTTCAGTTGGAAGGGACCAACAACGATCACCTGGTCCAAGTGCCACTTCAGGGCTGACCAAAAGTTAAAGTGTGTTAAGGGCATTGTCCAAATGCCTCTCTGACAGTCTTGGGCCATCGACCACCTCTCTAGGAAGCCTGTTCCAGTGTTTGACCACTCTCTCTGTAAATAAATCCTTCCTAATGTCAAGTCTGAACCTCCTCTGGTGCAGCTTTGAACCATTCCCAGGCACCCTGTCACTGGATCTCCAGAGAAGAGCTCAGCACCTCCTTCTGAACTTCCCCTCCTCAGGAAGCTGGGAAGAGCAATGAGGTGGCCCCTCAGCCTCCTTTTCTCCAAACCAGACAACCCCAGAATCCTTACCCACTCCTCACAGGATATTCTTTCCAGCCCTTTCACCGTCTTTGTTGCCCTCCTCTGGACTCATTTAAGTACCTTGACATTCTTTTTAAATTGTGGGGCCCAGAACTGCACACAATACTTAAGGTGAGGCTGAACCGATGCTAAATACAGATGAATAATTACCTCGTTTAACTGCCTGGTTATACTGTGTTTAATGCATCCCAATACTCTTCAGTATTTTCAAAATAGTGGTGCGAATTGAGTGAACACAGAGGATCATACTGTAGCATCTCAAACTTTCTAAGAAGCTATTTGATGCTGTGACTTAAGTTGTGTTGTTATCGACAGTCATTGGAACATATAGTAGGAGACAACCCTCTCTGCAAAGAGCTTACACTTCTTTTTTTATTCTCTCTTTTGTCTGTCATTTTTTTTTTATTCTAAGCAAAATTCTCTCTCAATTAATATTAGTAGTTCTGGCATTAAAACCATGGCACAATTGAAGCTCTTTAATAAATACTCATACATAAAGCCACCTCATTCTTCTGCTGTCTAAATCATTATACCTATGTTGGAAATTTTTTTTTTTTACCTGTTTACAACATATTTGTTCTTACCTGTTTAACAAATGATTAAAATTGGATGAGATTGAATTTAGATTATGTATACTGCTACATGTATATAGCATGATTAAGATGGTGTATACAGGTAGTTGTCATATTTCATTTTGTTCTCATAAATAAGATGCATAATTTTTAGACAGTGATTTTCTTTTCCCTTTGAAGCTTCTAATCTTGATAGTTTTTGGAAACAGGACTTACCTAATGGAATGTAATGTAGATTTTTTTAAAAAACCCAATTCTTAGTTAATTTTTGTTAGTATACTGGCACTATGAATGGTTAAATAACTTTTTTTTTTTTTTTTACTGTAGATCTACAGTGAATTTATATGTTCTTTAAAAGTGCCGGGTAAAGAGCACTTACAATTTTCCTTCACTGAAATTATAGCGTCCTGATGCCCAGGTTTTGCTTTGAACTGGTGCTACAAAGAAAAATGTGTATTATCGTAGTTATTTCATTTAGCTATTTTTTTTATTCAGATGAATATTATTAAGCATATTCTCCCTCTAAGGGCAAACGCTCATATATTTGTTATGACTTGCAAAATACAGATGAAAGTTACTTTAAACTACAGTATTCAACTTCTTAATATTTTGTTTGAATCCGTCTCAATACTTAACTTGTTAATAGTTCTGTGCAACACTATTGTGATGGAAATAGTAATTATTTCCCTTCTCATGTTAATAAAGTTGTTTTATTGACATGTTTAAGAACAAATACAAACATATGAGTTTACAGATCTAGGGGGTCTAGTCTTTTTTCCATGGTTACTCTCCTAGTTGTTTGAAATATAGTATTTTTCATGTAGTTTGTAGGCATCATCTCATAAAGAACACATTCTCATATAACAAGTTTTTGAAGTTTTCCAAGTCATTGTAGTATTTTCCTAATGTCATCAAAAGCATTTCTAAGACTGTATAAAAGCTCATATAAGCTGACTGATAGATACAACATAAATGCAAATCAGCTTCTTTGGAAGTGCAAAATTGAAAGAAATACTTGGCAAGTGGATAAAAACTCTCAGAGGTCCATGCTTTAGTTCTGATCCTTGGTTTTCTGTTACTATAAATAGAGAAACTTAGTTGTCTCTCATTCACAAATGTTCAAAATTACATAAGCGTGTATTTCTTCCTATTTTAAACGAGGTCTGAAACAGCACCCACAGTATGGTAGCATTATGACTTGTAAATGTTTAAGCAAATTTCCTTTATTTTCAATCCGCTATTGTACATGTCAAATACAAGTTTTCACTAATGCTCCAGGTAATATTGTCCTTTAATCTAGATCAGAGAACTTGTTTTTATAGGTAGCATTTTTTGTAAGGTTTTGGAACAAAGTGTTACAAATAAATTGCATGAATAACATACAAGTAGAAGGCAATTTATTATTGAAAAGAATTATGAAGTACCTGCTTTTAAAGCCCACCCGTTTAGGCAGATGAGCTTTCCTTCTCTTTCATCATTCTTGAAAGACAAGACTCTTTAGATGTTACCTTCAATATGGACACAAGTTACAGTAAGAAGTGAAATACAACAAGAACACAAACAAATATGAAAAAGCGTGCTGTTAATAGCTATTCATCTATTTATTGTTCATCCCAGTCTGTTTTCACCTAGAGGAGGAGAAATTTATCATCCAGTTCTTGTGGTCTTTTATTCATGAATTTAGTCAGGCTGTTGAAGTAAGCAAATAATTTTTTGAAGTTTTTGTAGACTTCTGTGTGTAGCTGAAAATTCAGAACTTCATCCTTTTTTGACTTATGACTTTAGTGCTTGGCTAAATCGGGTCACTCTTGATGACGAATTGAACGTAGCATGGCATCAATCCAAAACAAAGGAAGAGCAAGTTGTTTACACTGTGTAGTGGGAAAGTCTTGATTTTCCCATGAATTTAGAAATTTTCTCTCTAGTTTCTTTCCTAATTCATTGCTTATTCAACAAATATTTGCTTTCTGCTGCTCAGAGCACTGGCAAATCTTACAGGGCAGTTCATTTGCGTTTAAGCTCTATTATAGGTACGTGTAAGAAACTACTATATGTATATGAAAATAAATAAATAAATAAATAATGTCTTCCAAAAGACTTTAACTGATGTTTGGCAATAATGAATTCAATCCCTTTCCCCATACCTATTGGTCTTTTGATTTAATTAGTTGAAATCATTTTTCCCTAAGCCAAGTCCTTGAGTTTTGGTCATATTTTACTCATAACAAAGTTTCGGTTCGCTGCTTTTTCCTACTTACATTTCTGCCTCTTAAGATATACTTTATCTAAGGTTTTTTGAACATCTATATTTATACTTTAACTACTGGCTGAGCTTCTCTTCTTCTTTCCTTCCTTCTGAAAGAGCAGAAACAGCAGATACATTCTCTCTCACCTTATAACGTCAAAGTTGTTCACCTGCATTGAAAGAAAATGGGAAGTATCATTCTTTTATTTCATAGTTCCCAAAAGATGAATGAAACTTTGAGCAGGAGAACATGAACAACCTCCTGCCTGGCATCCCTTGACAGCTTCCCCCAGCCATCTCTCCCATGGATCTGCAGCACTTAAAAGAGCGTTTTTAAGAAAGGCTGAAGTAAGATCGTGAAATATTGCACATCTGAGAGAGCTTGATCCTTGAAAGGAATAATTCAGAATATTATGAGATGATTTCCAAAGCATTATTCTTATGGCACTATCTTTCTTGAGAAACAAGCCAGGAGGAACTGGGAACGCTCTCAAATTCATACTTAGAGAGTAGGATAACATTTGCAGGCAAGCATGGAAATTCATGCAGGAGTAGAAAAGGAAAAGATATATTTGTGTGTCAAATAAGTTAAAGGAGTTCCGAAGTATTGCGAAGATTAGGAGCAGCAAAGCATTTTTTTGGAAGAGTCTTATACTACATAAAAAGATCAGATGTGTACTCTAGGTTTTAATCTCTCATCCTTCTTTTTCCTCCAAAGACTCACAAATCTTTCTACCAGTACCTTTCTCTGTAAAATTTCACTTGTTAGTTCGCTGGATGAAAACCTGAGAGCTGTCATTTTCTCCCAAAAGATTTGTTAGGCCTCTTGCGTTTTATACCCAGAATGCACCCAAGAGCCCATCCATGAAGTTTCAATCTGACTCTGTTTTCTTTCCTTATACAAAAAAAAGATGTATCACCCAGATTTACTAAATAAGAAAATTGAAGAGAATATTATTTGTTGTCTCTACATGTTTCATATCTAAAGTATCCGTTCAATCTTCTGTTGAGAATGGGTAGAAGAGAATCTGTTCATAGATCATTTTACTGAAAAGCTTGATAGGTTCCCTGCCAGTTTTGTAGTGGCTCTAAGGTTTTGTCTCATGAACTTCTGATTGAAAGGCACCACACTGCAGATAAAATTTGCATCCAAATGATTTCTTATTAATAGTGTGTCGAACTTCTCTTTTTGCTGACAAGATTACGCTGAGGTCACTAACAAAGCTCATGCAGATGAGATTATAGATGACACAGCTTCTAGTTGAGGTATTTTAGCAAAATATTTGTCCTTCATAAGGTAAAGCAGTTGCTGTTCAGATGCCCTTTGTACTATTCATTCAGCCAGATGTTTTAAAATTGTTACCTTTAAAGCAGAATCGTGCAATTGCTGATGTGCGTACAGACATACTCTTCCTCCCCCAACACAGGCACACACAAAATACATTCATGTGCCAATGCGTCGTATGTCATTACATACATTTTTGTATATTGGATCTATCAATTCATTAAAATGCACTTTTACATCTTTTTTTATGAAAATCTCTTTTTTACATATTGTTATAATTACACAGTGGAAAGCTTACATATCTTAAAGATGACTTAGAATCTTATTTCCTCATGTAATACACTGTAAGTCCCTTGAGAAATGAGGAAGTAATGCATGATTGCACATTTATGTAAAAATGTTTGAAAGCATAGTATTATATGTGTAAAGTGCTTGCCTAACTTTAAAGGTTAATATCATTCCTTTATTGGAATTTTCATATTTATATATAGCATTTCATTATACAGTCAGCTGTGCACCATTTGCCTGTCTGAAAGAACAGCACATACAAGCATAAAAACATGGAATTATAGAGAATGCTTTGTACAGTGTGTGGGTGCCACACAACTTATTGCTTCATTTTATTAAATAAGCTTATGCTTGTTTAAAAAAAACCCCACCTTTCTAGCCTTAATTTTAATATCAAGGTAGTTTTATTCTCTTGAATATTCAAAGATTCTTAAAAGCACACAAACAAAACTGAAGTAGACTACTTCTTAATAACAGTAACAATTCATGTAATAGCTCTAGGCTCATTTCTAATAAGAAAAAGAAAGTTCAGTAACGTCGATAGTACTAATGAACGTAGACAATATGTGAATTTCCGCTAGAGCTTTTTTACTTTATATTGTAACAACACTTGCATTTTTAAAGTATTCCTTTTAGAAAAGGCAATAATGGCTTTTGGTGTATGTAATGTTGTTTATGGAATGCGACATGTTTAGTTGAGGAATATTAATATGCATAGAACGTGGTGTGTTCTTGAACAACAAATGAAGGAGCAAAAGGAATACTTTGGTTCATTTAGATGTTGTAATGTGCACCAGGGACCACCAATAGTAGAAGTAAGGAAACCAAGAAATATTAATACATATAATTAAAGTACCCCAATGCCTAATATTATTCATGTGTGTAGGTGTCTACAGGATTGTGCTTTACATTTAAAAATTGTTAACCTCACAGATCACTTTTTTTTTTTTGATAGCTTCTTGTCTGTTGCTTAGCAAATATCTTAGACATCTGTATGTACTTACTCATAGACTGTGAGTAATCCTACTGAAGTCAAAGGAGCTATTCATAGGACCAGAATCTCAACTTGTTATATTGCTGGAGCTCTTCTGAAATCAATAGAGCTATGACTGCTTATTTCAACTGTGGATCTAGTTTTATTGAGGATAACTGGGGCATTTATTTCAGGCAGACGTTTTCTGCATTCTCTCCAGCCTAAAATTTAGGTTCCTTCTGAATGAACCTTTCAAGTGATGTGCCTGGTTAGCTGACACTAGATCTTGTCTCAGGACTCCCTCTGCAGTCAGTATAAGAGACATCTCCAAATGACAACTCATCCCACCCAATTTTTGCTGTGTTCGCTTTGATACTTGGAGGGGGGCTGGCTCGTTGTTAACGATATAAATAACCTTATGAGTCAGATCTCCTATACTGAGAGTTAATTTTTGGTTTGATTTTGTAAAATTGAGGTTGTATTTATAGTACTGTCACTTCATAAAAATAAGCATCTGATTGATTCCTGTATTAGCACTGCTCACGTCATGCTTATTCTCTGTAATGAGAAATATTAAATGGTACCAGTGAAAGACTCAATTTTGTATTGGAAATATTTATTTTGGCTTAAGATAAAAAAGTTGATCCAGTGCAGATATGTCCAACATCATACAGTGTTAAGAGGCTTCCATGAACTATTATCATAAGACTAGGGGCATGAGATTGAAGAGCCCGTCTTAGTTTTTGATGGCTTTGTATCCCCTGCCGGAGGTATTTATCCCAGGAATTAATCCTAGCTCTCTTGTGTCAACTCTGCTTATGAATTGCCATCTTCAGTAGGAATTCACCAGGACCTGACTGCATAGAGTTGGCCCAAGTTTTGTTTGGGCCACACACAGTTGTAAAGCTCTGTGTCACAAATCTGTTGGAATAGTGTTCAAGTATTATGGTGACGGGAGGAAATTAACTGTACTAAGAAAATCACTGTGGAGGTAGAGATAAAAACAGAAGCCAAATTGTGCATCAAGTGAAAACCTTCCTTTGAAAACACTGCAGGTAGACAGTGGAAATCTTGAAGCATGGGATGAATAAGGCAAAGGAATGAATAGGCAAGGAATGAATAAGGCAAAAAGTAGTGATCTGGTTTCCTTTGCAGACCTTCCCTTCCACAAGCTTATCAGTTTCATCCTAAAATCATCCTGTCCAAAGGAGAATTGACGACATTATATTATACTATACTTTATCTTGTCTCTTGAAGTTGTCCTTCCTTAGAAGTCATACAGGTATATGATTTTCTTATGTGTTATACTACCATGTTCTTTGGCAGAATAATCTTTTTTTTTTCTTTCTTGCCTTTTTTTTTTGTTGTTAATGCTGAAAAAAATCTGTAAGCTGGAAGTAGAGAGCTGGTTTTTAGTTTTACGTTTTCTGGGGACCATGTTTGGAACAGAAGCAAATAAAGCCAAATCAGCTATTCAAGGATGTACCCATGAGCAAAGGAAATTCATTCCTACCTCTAGTACCTCTAGTCCTTTTTTTCTTAAAGTAAGTACATGTAAGCATGTTTTATTTTAAACAATTACACATAAAAGACACTGGAAATCAGTGTGCGTGTGCAGATAAAATACTCACTTTCAGCTAACTCAATGCATTTATGAAAGCTTGTTTCTTCATTGCACAAAAATTCAGAAACTAAAGAAGATAACAGATGACAACAGATTTTGCAAGGAAAATTGTGGGCTACTTCTCTTTACTAAAAAAAAATAAATGAGGGAAAACATAAACTAAGTGTTTTAATTATATCTAGATATGACCAGGAGAAGAAAATAGTTTGTTTTTCTTAACATAATAACCAAAGTTCCTTCTTATATTTGCATAGTGTAGTTAGCCTGAAGAATCCCAAAAGGCAGTAATCAAAAGAAATTAATTTCATTATATGTGATTCCTGGGCGTATGCATAGAAGCAAGCTTGGATGTAGTTATTAGTGATGATAACAGTTGTGGTATTCTGTTCTGTAGAATTTATTATCAAAATTGAGATTCTTAAATACATCGGAGACCTAGTTAAATCTTGCGAGTGTACTAGGTTAAGCTTTCAAGCTAACAGGAAGATAAGGTTATTTAAAAGAAAGAGGGAACTGGCAAAAATGAAAAAGACTGCCTGAGGCAACTGGCCACTTGGCAGAGCCTAAGGAGCCTTTGAGCTGCATGGTCTGAGAGGTTTCCATGGGACTAGTTGTAAACATAAGAGCATTAGGAGAATTTTTAGCAAACTACCTGTCAGCAAAAACCAGCTGACAGTGAGAAAGGCAGTCCTTAGTGGGGCCCTGGGAAGAAGCCAGATAACGTCTTTTGAATTGCCAAGAAGAAAAATCGTTTGGATCTGTGTCCACAGCGTTAAAGGAATGAGGATGGTGAATATGTTCTTTGTAAATAAAGAGGATTGCACCAAAATAGGTGTTTCATTTTTGTGTCTTAACAAAAACAAAAGAGCAGGCGTTGAATACTGGCCCAAAGTGGCAGGACTCTTCTTTACGCTTGTATTTTCTCTGTGCTTGCAGTGTAGTGTCAATTTTTAGTCCCCTGTTAAAATACAAACAAACCTTCCATTATGCAAAACCCTGTAAGAAAGTAGTGAGTGGATTTAGGTGCAAACAACACAAGTGGTTAGAAACTTGGAAGAACTCTGCTATGAAGAAAGAGTGAAAAGGTTTGAGGGTTTACAGTAAGAGCTCTTTGAGGGAAATGCAAATGCTCCTCTTTAGCTTTTCTCAGAATTAGGAGCAATTTTAGTGGCACTAGGTAGACAACTTTGGCCCAGGTGAGTCACCTGCAACAGGGGAAGCATAAAGGAAACATAAAGTCAGAATTGTCCTTCCTCCAGAGAGCAGGGAAGCAACTCAAAGTCCAAGCCTAGAAGAAATATATAGTTCCTCTCTCTTATTCTGCTCCTCCTTTCTACCTAAAGTTCTATTTACAGTTGAATGTTAATCATATCTTCTAAAAATTATATTAAATCATGATAATAATAATTTTGATTGTTTGTAATGCATGGAACATTTGCTAATGGTCTGTAGACAGGTGATGTCAGTATTATTGATGTTCTTTCACAAATATAGCTGCCTCTACAAACATCCAACTTCTCCTTGCAAATACATCAATTTATTTTTTTTTCAGAGCTGAGTTTTAGGTACATTTCTGTATGTGTGCAATTGAGTAGCCGTAAAGAGGGATTGAAATCATGATGAATCTATTCCAAAGTGTTTGCATTTCACTTTGCCCAGCACGGATAGTACGTGCCTCCTAAAACAACAACATTGACCTTTTTTCTCTCTTAAAGTTAGTGTTGATAAGATTCTTTCTTTAAAAAAACATTTTGAAGAAACCAAAATTTCTTATATGTTGACGACTGGCTGCTAAGGTCAGAGTTTTAATAACTTTCAGTGTAAAGCAAATGCGATGATCAATGCAACTGGAAATCAGTTAACTTCACCAACTTATTTTTTCAATGCCTGCACTATTAATCAGTTGACTCTCTCTGCTAAATGTGTTCAGTGCCGTGAATGTCAGCATTGTTACTACAAACAAACTCTCTGAGGAACTTCTCCTCCTTCTGTAGATATTTGTACATACAAACGTTCCTCGCTGTCATCTCTCTGAGCAAATGGTGGCTGTGTAGTTCATCTGGGCACCTTCTAGGCGTCTTCTCCTTCTCTGGATAGACGGAAATAATAGTAGGTTCATGGTGACAAAATTTGCATATGCATTCTTCTTTCTTGAGGAACCTGGAAATACAAAATAACAGCGGAACCTTAGGCTGGAAAAAAACCCAAAAAACCCTTTAGAAGAAAACATGGGTGTACAGCAAGTCTACAAAAAGGTAGAGTAGTTATTCTTTCTCAAGGACATAATGATGCAATGGTTATCCTTCCTGGAGCTATAGTTTCTATTGCTCCAACAGTTCTCAAACAATAGTTGAGAGTTAGTATGACCTGATATAAACTGAGCTCATTACATTCATTTTCAGCAGATAATTAATAATTAACATATAACCTTTGGCTTTCCTTTTATCTTCAAGTATTGACAGAAGTCGCATAAAAACATACTATGTGTGGAAAAAATGCTTTGAAATGCAAAATTTAATTAAAATTAATGTAATGTTATTTTAGGACAGTTGTATAGTAGCAAAAGTACTATAGGGAATATGAATATTTGAACAGACCATTATTTTTATCCATGCTGTTCAATTTATACACAAGTAATTTCTGGAAAACAGAACATGATTTGGTATTTTGGTTGGAATTTAGTGGAATGAGTGCACCATAGCAGTTAAATTGTAACATTAGTAAATTAGTCTAGACTGCTTTAACAAACAATTGACCCGTGTGTAATTAGCAAAAATTAAACCACAGTGAAGTCTGTAGCTGGAGCTTTTTTTGTTTTCTGTGCTCCACGTTAATTTTGAAAATCCCAGTTAATTACACTTATCACATCTAAATAGCTGTAGTTTTTTGTCTTATATTTGTGTAGCCACAGCCAGAAATACTGCTGGAGGAGGCAGGCAGGGAATAGCATGTGCCAGTCAGGAGAAGTTTGGGTTTGGAAGACAGTCGTTTGCTTACTGGTCTTACAGGTGTCCTTGTGCAAATTGCTTCGATGCCTGGGCCACCAGTTTCCCCGTCTGTAGAACGGAATCAGTTGCACAGGTCTTTATATGCTTTTAATTAAAGATGCTGTTGCTATTAGGCGGGGGAACCTATTCTCATGACTTATTCCCAATAATCCTGTTTGTCCCTAGGCAATTTATTTAGGCATCTCTCCATTTAGGCAGGAAAAGCGAATGAAATGGACACTGGGTTGCTCTCTTAATTTCTTGTCTGGGTACATTGCTACTAATCAGAGATACAAACATGTTGTGAAATACAAAGTGTTATTTTAATGTGTTGTATTTAATACGTATTTCAATATTTGATAAAATACATTATGAAAGTATGAAATATCTCATGTGCATTTCATTTTCAGCTTAATTAAAACCAATCACCCATTTCTTAGCATTTTATGCTTTTTGAGTATGTTAATGATGTACAAAACTGATTCTGCACTGCTTTTTACCTACCATAGTAATTTATGTCTTCACAAAATTAAGGAATAATATTTCCAAAACAGTGGGAGCACGTTACAAAAATATCATACCCATGCGTATACGACCCACATGCAAGTTTCAGACACACCATGTTTTGACTTAATACCTTAACAGTGTCCATTAGTAATATTCCTGAACTTGTCCTCTTCCCCATTCGCATGGAAAGCAAGTCCATATTGTTAACGTTGTTAATGACTAAATCAACCATTCATGAAATGTCCAAGTTTCACCTCTGGTTACAGCATCCAGTATACTGTAAACTCATAGAAAACTATGAACATAAATCATTTTAGAGTGAGGAAAAGAGGAGCCAGAGAATTATGGTCAGTAAATTTCCAGAAACATCCTTCAACAAAAACTAAGCTGGTTATAAACACCTATGAAAAGAAAAGATTAAAAGCCCAGTTTTTTTCATGAACCAAATCACATGAAAAAAATATGCGTTTCTTCCAAGGTAGGATACAAATCCTTTTGAATGGAGGGAAAAGTGTCTGATGCTTGTACAGTTTGGCATTATAAAGGCTTTAAAAAGTCTATCACGTGATACTTTAATAGGTAAGGCAAGGAAGCATTGCCATGATTACGTAGCTGTGGAGTAGGTGCAAAACTGGTCAGAAAAATATACTTAGGTCTTCATCATCAGTAAAATGAGGTATTAACTACATGTTGACTGTAGTTAACTGCATTAACTACAGGTTAATTTCAAACATTTGGCCTAGCTCCAGAGCTTGTCATTGTTTTTATTAATCACCTAAGTTATGCAGTTAAAGAATACATCTATTAAATTTGCAGATTCTAGAATCTGAGTTGGAGGTGTATTACAGGCAGGATTAGACTTGAAAATAATCTTTTCAAATTGGAGAGAATATTCGTGCTGACGAATGCAAGCTTTTTACCTGGTAGAAATAATCATCTTCACAGAAACAGCATGAGGAAAAAGCTGACTGCGCTACAATTCTTCAGAACTGATCGATGTCTTAGAAAGGTTCACAAGTCGATGTAAGTCAACAACAGCAACCTAGTTACAAAAAAGGAATATATTACTGACTTGCATTGGTAGAAGCAGTAACTCTACGGCATCTGATTCTTGTGCTACTGAGTATGGCCTTAACTGGAGCATCACGGCCAGTTTTGGCACTCCAGTTCAAAAAGTGTATGGAACATTTGGAGATGTTCAGAGAAGAGCAACTGAAAAGTATAGCTGTCTATAGTTACATAGTGAAAAAGAAGAACATGGAAAGATGTGATAACAGCCTTGAAGGCAGGGAATGGAATAACGCATTTGCTGTATCTGTCGTAGAAGGGACAAGAAGTGAGGCACCTGTGTTGCAGCAAAGAACATTCAGGTGACACAATGAAAGATAATAAATTATGATGATTAGGATAGTGTAGTTCTGGAATACATTGTCTTAGAGATTCCAGAGACTCTCTGTCATTTAAAACCTTTAAGAGTGGCAAATACAGGACAGAAATTAGAAGACATACATGTCTGCAGGTGGATGGTCTTGTGACAGTCTCCTTCTTTTAACTGTATGATCTTATAATTAAAAAACCCCACTTCATTTTGAAGTCAGGGAGAGGTATTTTTTACCTATCAGTAGCATTTTTATTTGTCGTGGAATCACAGAACGATTTGTCTTGGATGGACCTTTAAAGATCACCTTGTCCAACCCCGGATGCCAGGGGTAGGGACATCTTTCATTAGAGCAGGTTGCTCAAAGTCCCTTCCAACCTGACCTTGAACGCTTCCAGGGATCCACAGCTTCTCTTAGGCTGCCCACTGCTAGGTGATATGAAATTACAGCAGCATATGTCTGTAATAGTGCTGTTATAGTACCTGCACTTCCTCATTAAAGGCTATTTTAAAATCTACATGAATTTGATATTTATACTTTCATTGCAAAACTGTGTCCCAAATGACATTAAAGGCAAATAATTATCCAGAAGTTCAGTTGTTTTCCCACTGAAAAGGCTTTTAAGTGGCAGCTTTCTTCTTTATAAATCTTATATGCATAAATGCAGCCTTTGATGTTATTGATGTCATGTACCATGGTTAAAGATTGAAAAATCTCAAATACTAGAAAATTAGGGTCAAAACTAGCCCCTTACATTTTATACCATTTAAGTTCATATCCATGACGTCCATCCAACTGACTGATTGAGCCACCATGTGATTTTATTTTTTTTTTCACTTTAAAACTGTTTGTATTTTTTATTTCACGATTTGAGCTGAATTAATTGTTCTGGCCCTGATATCCCTTTTGTTGTACAATTCTACTGGCTTCTGTGTAAGAGTGGCAAGCAAGGCAAGATACCTCATTTGAGATTAGAATTGAAAATGAAAACCATACACAGATCAGAAATTGAGCAAGTTTCTTGATTTTTTTCTTTTTTTTTTCTGAAATACATATTTTTGCAATTATTCTGGCTCTGCTTTAGCTGAACCAGTTTCACCAGTATTTTAAAATACACGTGCATGTTTTTTACAACAGTGCTGTTCAGCACATGTACAGAATTCGTATCCAAAGGTAGAATAGTGCATTTTCATGAGTCATACTCCTTGCTTTCCAAGGAAGATGATTTATCTATCCTGCAGGTGGACAATATATTATATTTCCAGTACTTTCAGAATGGCTTCTTGTTTTGTAACACGAAGCTAACATAATTTAAGCATACTTTCTTCCTTCATGTAATTAACAATTTACATATAACCTTTGGCTTTCCTTTTATCTTGAATCGTTGATACAAATTACATAAAATCATACAATTTGAGCAAATATTCTTTGAAATGCAAATTCTAATAAAAATGAGTATAGCGTTAATTTAGGACTTTTGTGGTGTTGAAGTACAGTCTTTGGGACATCATCAGTATTTGAATATGCTGTTATTTTTTCCATATTGTATGGGCCTAAAAAGTGGTTTTGGGTAAAAAACTTGGATCAAGCACAGTGTGACAGAAGAGCTAAATTATAGCTGTATTAAATTGCTTTAAATTGTTTTACCGATTGAAATGCATGCAAATAGCAAATGAATAAAACACCTACAGTTTGCTTTTTAGTTTGGCTTTTGTATCTGTACTTACAAGGCTGATATTAATTGGAAATAATACTATGGCGTAGAAGCTATTACCAAACACCTTTTTGGACAAAGATATTTATCTACAGGCTGAAAAAATCCCACTTTTAGAGGAAGGTAAGCAGCTTCATTTAGATTAAACTTTTTTGATGGAAGAGGCAAGTAAGTACATGTTTCTAACATAAAGAAATAAGGTGATTTAGCTGGATTGCTAGCAAAATAGGATATTAAGAAATATAGTCTAGCATCCCAGCAGTAAATAGGTTTTTCTAGTAGTTGATACAGTCAAAAATTCACTGTCGACCCATATAAAATTCTCATTCATAGCTAAGACTTACGGAGAAGAGTTTATATCTCTCTATTTTGCTAGCATCTCACTCAGGTCAGTCTGGTATCATAATTTTGAAAAGTTTCTGCTATCTTTGAAGGATCTTTCTCTAATCCAAATATTTTACAGGATGCTATTTCTGCTACTAGCTTGAGCATTGGCTTCACTTTTTCATTGCATCCCAGTTCTTAAGCTCTCCATGTGCCTGTTTACTGCTCAGTTTTGCAGCGTTCCTACATCCAGTACAGATATTCATAGTTTATGGGACTTCTAGCTCCAAAAGCAATGGAAGTGTTGTCTGTTTGTGGTGTTGGGTTTGGGTTTTTTTTTTCTTCCTTCTCTTTTTTGGTCCTTTCCAACATGAGCTGCAGGATATATCTGTCTGAAAATGCTAGTTTTGTTTTTCTCCCGATAATGTAGGTGGGCCTCAGGCAACCAGTTGCCATGCTGCACTTTCATACTATTTTGCTCAGTGTTCTCCAGGTGGGAAAGTAGTTTACAAAATGTTTCTCTGATCGGAGATTCAGCTCCTTGTAGGCTTAGTCCCTCAGTGGGACTTGGCCCTCTGTTAGTAGGGGATGCAATTAATGTCCAAAGCAGTATTTACTGGACTACTACACCCCGGTTGAAGAACCTACTTGAAGCTGAAGTCTGTCAAAGATATATTAGCGGTATTTGTAGGAAAACAATTGCATTTTTTACATTTTGGCTGAAAAACATTACTTGGTTCACACATTTTTTTTCTCTATGAAAACTCTTTCCTCTTTTACTCAGGGCAGATTTTTCCCCAGAGTTCATGTTAAGTGCTAGCTTTATCTACTCATCAGTGCCCTCGTATTACTGTCATAAAGAAATCAGATACAATAAAGATTTTCAAACTATAGGTAAACAACCTTCTGAATAAAGTAGGTATTGCCAGTTAGTTCTGCCTTGTGGGATGATGTAGACTGAACAGAAAGTATATGTCTCTCTCTAGTTTACCATAATAATGTAGCACAAATGGATAATGAGCAAATAAGGAATATGCAGGCATAACTCCACCTACATTTAATGCTTGTTCTAGTTGTCCCAGCAGGCAGACTAAAATTTTGACTAGGTAAAATTGCTAGGAGGGAAATCCTATAGAAGCTATTATCAGATTTCCTATTGATTTAGTGGGGTTAAAACTTTGCCCTTTAAAATTATTTGACTGGCTCTAATCTAGATGGTGTTATGCCCCATTATGATATTGTGTACAAGCCTTCTAACCTTTGCAGAAAGCTGAGATACACAAGTGCCGCAATGTGGTAAAATGTGCACGGAGACTTCGTATTGTAGCTGTTCTGTACCTATCTCAGCTATGCTTTACACCAGGTGGGTGTGATCGCTTTGAAGAATCCAACACAGTTTGTAGTTCACACCATTCCCACACACTAATTTTATTTGAAGCAGGGAAAAACCATATTCTAAAAATATTTTTTTATTATTTTTGGAGGGCAAAAAGCTGTATTTTTTTATCATCTTTTATTTACGATTGTCTTTGATTTTCACACCTCAAAGTACCGTAAAATCAGCTTTTGATCTTCATACATTCTTAAAACAATCCAGTAATTAAGTGAACAAAGGGAAAAGGTAAGAAAGTAAAATTGTTTATGAAAGATAGTGAATCAAATGATAAGTAGGTTTTTTTTGTCTGATTAAATTAGAATAATGTATTGGCTCAAAAAAATTACACTGTGACACTGCCCCCCCATACTCACATAAAAGTTTGTCAAGAGGTGCTTATGTGCTTTTGATAATAATGAACAAAGTTCTGAAGTTCTGGAGAGTTTCATTCCCATTTTAGCTGTTGAGCATATTTAATATGTCTCATTAATGTACTTGTAGAGTTTCTTCTTCAAGATAAATGTTTGCTGAATCCGAACTGAAGGTGCCTTTGATGTTGAATGGCTGGTGCATGTGATAACAACGGAGGAGTAACTCGTGCAAATTCAAGTACAATCGTGTCTTGCAGCAGGTCATTGTGATATGCGTGTGAGGCCAGCATACTTAGTACAAGTCTCTGAAGATATTGTGTAGCTATATACGCTGGGACCCACTGGTTAGATAAGGCACAAAAAATATATCTTTCTGGCGTCTTAGGGAGTTTATAATCATACTTTTATTCAAAGTGGAAACTCATCCGTGATGGAGTGGTGTTCTGTTTGGAATTAATCTTTTAATAAATGGAAAATAATACCAAAAAGCAGTTTTAAAAAAAATTTCACATTTATTGTCTTTCTGTGATATTGATATCAAGTGTCATTCTCACAGAAAGAAAAAGCTGCGTTGCTGCCTTAATGTTTGTGCTTAAATGTAAACCATTAATTTTATTACCTTTGTGTGAATAAAGGGATGTACTTTCCTGTGTAACTACTGGGAAGCACAGGAAAGCTTTGGCACATACAAGTTCTCCTGAAACAGAAGTGGCAACCTTGAAGGTAAAAACAGGCTGAGGATGGTTGTTCTGAGTTTTGTGTGGATAATCACTTAGACATTCAAGGGAAAACGTTAGAGGTATCTGGGGACACTTATTATGGTGAATGTGTCAGTAATATTTCCACCTGTGCATTATTCTGGCACTATCTATTCAGTGTTTATTGCTTCATGGGAGACACCTTTGATGGCTAGTTAGGCACAACTGGGGCTTATCTGAAGGCTGGAATGAAGAGTGTTCCTGAAAAAACAAATTGGCACAATCAAACTAAGAACAGTTGGCTGCTGACTTAGTGCCAGGGAGCCACAAATGCCCTATAGGAAGGGGAGATGGGGGTGACCCCAGTGTGGGCAGTGCCCTCACCCACCTGGCACCATCTCAGAGAGGCTGAGCCTGGTGGGGGCAGAGCTGGATGGTGGAAAAGGGGTCCATTGTGGGCCCAACAATAAGCCAAATCCAGGAGCCATCTAGGGAGTCCAGACAAGTGAAAATTGGCACAGGGCCAGACACAGGGCTGGAGGCAAGGCTAAAAAATGGGTCCCAATCCATCCAGTAGACAGGGTCGTGGCAATTAAGAAGTTTTAGTGCCCTCAGGGTCCTTACACTTACCCTGAAGGTTGTTGCTGTGATTTTAGACAAGAGGAATAGTGTAAATTTTCAAATATACAATTTTTTTCACAAAATAATGCTAGCATTCTCTAGAAATATTGCTTTATTTATATCATCATGCTACAACAACACTTCTTTCATGTTTAACTGTAATTCAGTTATACATAGAATCATGAATACTTTGGGTTGGGAGGGACGCTGAAGTGAGCAGTGATATCTTCAACTAGATCAGGTTGCTCAGAGTCCCATCCAACATGACTTTGAATGTTTTCAGGGACGAGGCATTGACCACCTCTCTGGGCAACCTGTTCCAGAATTTCACCACCCTTAGTGTAAAAAATTTCTTCTCTGTTAGTTTAAAACCATTACCCCTTCTCCTACAGGCTACAGGCCCTGCTAAAAAGTCTGTCCTCATTTTTCTTATAAGCCCCCTTAAAGTATTGAAATGCTGCAATAGGATGTCCCTGGAGCCTTCTCTTTTACAGGATGAACAACCCCAACTCTCTCAGACTGTTCTTATAGGAGAGGTGTTCCATCCCTCTGATCATCTTTGTGGCCCTCCTCTGGACCTGCTCCAACAGGTTTGTGTCTTTCCTGTTCTGAGGACTCCACAGCTGGACACAGTACTCTAGGTGGGGTCTCACCAGGGTGGAGTAGAGGGGCAGAATCACCTCCCTCACCCTGCTGGCCACATTTCTTTTGATGCAGCCCAGGATACAGTTGGCTTTCTGTGCTATGAACGCACATTGACAGCTCATGTCCAGCTTCTCATCCACCAGTAACCCAAGTCCTTCTTGGCAGGGCTGCTGAATCCCTTCATCCCCCTGCCTATATTGATACAAGGAGTTGCCCTGACCCAGGTACAGGATCATGCACTTGGCCTTCTTGAGCCTCATGAGGTTCACATGGACTCACTTCTCGAGTCTGTTCAGGTCCCTCTGGATGACATCCCATCCCTCAGGTGTGTCAACTCAACGTGGTGGTCTTGGCAAACTTGCTGAGGGTGCCCTTGATCCCACTGTCTCCGTCATTGATGAAGATATTAAACAGTCCCAATGCGGACCCCTGAGGGGCAGCACTTGTCACCAGTCTCCATCTGGACATTGAGCAGTTGACCACTACCCTCTGGATGCAACCATCCAACCAATTCCTCATCCGCTGAACAGTCTACCAATCAAATCCATATCTCTCCAATTAGGAGAGAAGGATGTTGTGGGGGCCGTGTCAAAGGCCTTACAGAAGTCCAGAGAGATGACATCCGTAGCTCTCCCTTTGACCACTAATACAGTTATCTAGTAGTTTGTTATACGAATGTACAAATGCACAGCGTATCTGCCATTTATTCAGAGAGATTCAGGAAGAAAAATTTAGCTCTGGCAAAGGTTTTTCATAAGAAGCCTCCTCAAGTAAGTGAAAAACTTGTTCAGTTATATTCATTTTCTTATAATATTAGTCTCTGTCAGAAACTATGGGAAGAAGTTGTAATAAGCATATTAATTCATCTTTTATCTGTCTTCCCTTGTCCTCCTGATTTTGATTGTGTAGCTGTTATCTTTGATTTTTCCCATTCTCATTCCCTCTCGCGTTATGTACATCAGTTTCTCCTTTCTGTTATTCTTCGTTAGTTGTCTTTTCTATTTTGCTAGTACTTGAATATGCTTTTATGAAACACATCTCAGCTGTGTTGTGTTTTTGTTAAAATTGGCACTTCTAAAAGGTTAGGCCGCTGCCTTTTGGCTGTTATACTTGAACTCAATTGTCAAAATGATTTCTTTAGATTGATGACTCTTTAGAGAAAGCACTGCTTTTGCCTGAGTGCATTGCTGGTACATAATAATCATTAAAGATTAAACTACCTCGTCACTGTCAAAATCACCATACAAAAGGTTTGAGAGGGCAGAAGGGACAGTGCAACTTGGTGTAAGGAAGAAGAGAGAATGCAGTGGTGTAATATTACTGTCTTGTGCCAGAGAGCACTTGCCCCACCACCCAGGGCCCATGCAGGAAGGGAAATTTGGATAATTCTCCAAATTCTCTAAATTTGGACATGAACATTTAGGGGTCTCCTCATCCAAAGGGATCAACGTAGGGGTTGAGTATGACCAAAAGGAATGGTATTTCTGAGTTTCATGAATGCTAAGCAGTTGGGCAAGCCATGCTTTATTATCCACTCAAAGGGAGGGCATAAAAAGAAACACAAACAAACAGGAAGAGATTTCCATCAGGTGGGTGTGATTGTGTGATTTTATAACAGGGGCATGAATGGCTTAAAAGCATATAATATCAAAAAAAGTATCAGATATCAATATGCCACAAACATCATAAAGTATCTGTCAGTGCATTGGTAGAGGATTACACCTTTAATTTTCCAGAAATAGTTCATTTGCTGGAAGCTTTCTGAAATAAAGGGAAAACCTATTTGGATCCCCAGATGGTTATTTACATTTGACATTTTTTTAATTTAAAAATATCTACAAGCAGCATTTTATTAATGCTTTTAATTTAAAAAGTTGTTTCCTCGTTAGTGGTACGTATGAAGCAGAATGTGAAGCAATGCAGAAATTGAAAAAACACAATGTAATACATAGCTTAAATAAGAAAAAAACGACTTGAAATCTATTAACATGAATTTCAGACACAGCTAGCAAATTAAGATTGTTTCTTTCAAGTCAATGCATTTTCTGGAGGAATGCAGGCAAAGGAGAAGATGCAGAAATCTCTCATCCCGGTATTTCATTTGATGTTAGGGATGAATTTGTAAGTCGTTACCTCCGTATTTTTTCCCACAGTTATTTGCTTCTGCAGCTTAAGCCGCTTCAATGTCTAAATGTATCTGTCATCGTAGTGTCTCGGTGACTGTCCTGCACATAAAAAAAGTGCATTTACAAAAGTAAAGGGCCAGCCGAGGCTGGCAGGAGGCTGGCATTGCCCTCTGGAGTAGTGTGCCTTTCCACAGAGGCCTGAAACTTGATTTGGATTCCTAAAATTATAGCATAGGAATTCCCCCGTATTATGGGAAGTAGCATAAACTGAAAGTAATATGTGATGCAAGCGACACATCATAGCTGCTATGCTGTGATGCAATGTGATGCATCATAACTGCTTACCCTTGTATCTCTGCCTGTATGTATGTATATGGCTATTCCATCTGTTAAAAAAACACCATAAAATAAGCCCTTTATCCTGCAAAAAAGACACGCAAAAGGAGTGGATTGAAGGGCTGAAAGAGTTTAGTTCTAGGGGGTCTTACTTGCCTGTGTTAGGCGATGTGGTAAATGGAGAGCTGCAATGTTCGCTCTTTTACACCCTCGCCCTTAGAATTTTCTCTGTTCCATACGCTCATTTGTTTTTCTTGGAAGAGAGGATTAATATCCAAAACCAGGTTGTATTCTGAATTTAGCATCAAGGTTGATTCCATTTCACTGCATATTGTATCCAATAAATGTTCCATAGCTTGAGAGTCAGCTCCCCCTTCATATTAGATTTTAAAGTTTTTTGCTACTTTAACTCTATTAATATTTTTTTTCATTCTTGTGTGTTTTCTTATCCTTTTTTTAATGAATTTTGGGAGTACACATCTGAAATGCAACCTTATGTCAGGGGAGTAAGTTCTGCGGCAAATTCTGCCACTGTAGAATAATTTTATTCATCAGTATGGCTAAAAAAATCTGAAAAGTCTTCATAGTTAAAATGTTTCATTTTAAAACCGTAACCATACATACCCTATATATTTTACTTAATTGGCATGATTCCCAGTCTTTATGTGTGGAATTGCATTGTAGGTTACCCAAAGAAAACAGGCAGCAATGATCACTGGTCTTGCTTTAAGGCGTTGGGGTTTTTTTGGTATCTTTGAGCACTTTTATCTGGTGATGCAGCGGTTCAGAATGTTTCTATAATGCACCTTGCAGATCTCTCTTTGTTTTTTCATAGCATGGCATTTTAAAAAGACTGCAAATGTAAGTTACCAGTGCAGCAGGCATTTTAATACCTGAAGCAATATTTTGTGCTGTTCTGTATTGCTTTTGGCATGTGTTTGTTCTGATTCTAAACCTTTAGAATGAAATCTATGCATATTTGTCACATATTTCACAACTTTCAGATATTTTGAGGTCCTTAACATTTTATGTTTAGTACTAATTGACATTTTTCTTTTAGTACAGAGAAATAGACTTAATCAGTGTCAGATAATATTTTGAGTTGTGTCTCTTAAAAATGAGTAGTTTTGGATACACAACCTTTAAATCTTCAAAGCTTGACATCACTGAAAACTAAAGACCCATATACTCTTAAAATGGGATGTATCAAAGGCAGCAGAGATATTTATCCACAGTTCCCAATGAATGTGCTTTGCAGTCAGTGTTCATGTCCCTTTATTCGGTTTCTCTTATCAACTGCCCACAACTTTACCACGTTTTGTTGAGTTTTTTTGTAGCACAAAGAATTACGTATAACACTTCTGATCCAAAATTAATTCAAATCGATTTATGAGGTCCTGGTGACTTCAGTGAGAGTTGGATTCTGCCCCATTATCTAGACTGATGTCCTCATCACCTTTCCCATCCATACCACACATGCTTTAGATGACAACACTATTAAAACTGAACATTGACATCATTGAAAATGATTGCATTATTCACTGTTAGGACAATAACTGTTACAGTAGTCTTTGTGCCTTTATTGTATGAAATGTCGTCATCTAAGTTTCATAAAATTTACCTTAGTAAGAGGTGTGTGAATAAAAACAATTCTTCGCAGCAGATGAGCACTGATCTACAAATAGCTCGTAGATTTTGGGTTTGTGGGGGAGGGTTGTATTTTTCAGGTGATTAGAAAGGCAAAAATGTTTTATGCCCTTGCTACAAAGTTAACAAAGCATTATATTGCCACCTGGCCATCTGTTAGGATGAAATGCTTGTTATTTTCAATGATGTTGCTTTGATTATTTTTTTTTTCTAAACTCATCATTCACATTTCATATATTATACAAAGGGGCATTTTTCCAATGTATTTTAGTTGAAAACTTGTTGATAAATTTTGTGTGCTCGTAGCTAAATACCCACTTTGACTGTTTGTGCATGGAGGGTGACAGTTTTATTTTATACATTGCTTGAATTCTTACAGAGGCAGCTACCATTTTTTGCTCAGTGTTAGGTAAAGCAAACCTACGCAATTATATTTTCCAGGAATCGGATTATGTTTGCTCGCAGCCAAGATGCCTTGCCAATTCTTTCATGCTCACACAGGTGCACTCTCACCTTTCCCGTGTCCCTCCCCAACTGGCATATGCTAATGTGGCTGTCTCGGTGCTGCTGCTGGTCTTTTAGTTACTGTAGCGTGTACTCAGGTAACCTTAACTGCACCAGAATGATTCGGCAATTTATTTAGTTTTCAATAGTAATGTCATAAACGCAAATAATTGGCTTTCACGTATAGCACATTTCACGTGTTTTCAGACAGAACAACTTGTGGTACTTCTTGTTTTTAGAGACAGATACCCAGTACAGAGATGTAGATACAGAGTAAGTCAGCTTATCCTTGAATACAATTCTATTGTCGCAGGTGGAGAAAAACTGAGGATTAATATATCACTGTAAATTTGTATATCTTGCGCTGGGAATATCGCTTTTGCTATTTTCTATAGTCGTGACGATCACAAACATGCTTTAAATATACAAATAGTATGAGATTATGATTCAGATTTTGCTGAAGATTGTCAAAATTCTGTAAGCAAAGCCAGTTTCCTCCTACTACCCACAGAAGAGGAAATATGCAGATGATCTGTGCAAGAATTGCATTCACTTTGTTTGCAGATCTGAGCTCTTTTGGTTTTTTGAGGATTATACAAAGTGAACATATGTGGAATATTGCTACCAGCTTGCATTCTTTGATAAATCCAGATAGGCAGAAGAATGCTGGTGGCAGAAAGTCTAGGGTACTGGGGTTTCTTATGGTTAACGCAAAATCTGGAAATTCTGCTGCTTTTGAGTAACAAATGCCAGTAAGATTAGAATACAAATTGTTGGATGAGTGTGTTTCACATATTAAATATCAAATGTTAATATCAAACGTATTTGTCAATAAATTAAAGGTTTCCATTCTGTGATTTCCGCAGATCTTCTGCAGCATATGTGTGTAGCAGAGATACAAGCAGAGAGATTTCCATTCATAATGAGAGCCCAAAAGTGGTCTTTTTGCACAAACTGTCTGATTTGTACTGAGAGGCTTTTATATGCCAGTAGACTGTTCCAGCTGCCTTGTAGCTTCCAGCAGCACAGCGGAGGTAGGGGTCAGGGTCTGTCGGTTCAGACCTTTGCTGTTCAGTGGACGTGAGCTGGTGTCATTACGCAGGCTGTCGGTGCTGGTCTCAAACTTCATAGGGTTTCCTGTCACTCTCAATGACCAACTCTGGGATATCGCTGCTGAACCATGGGAGGAGCTATGAGTACTTCAAGGAATATTGTCTAATGTATGACTTCAGAGAACCTTTTCACAAATTTGTGCCTAAGGAAATGGGGACTATGTGATCTCTGTCCTCTGTATCCTCCCAAAATGTGTAATCCATAGGTCAATGTCACACTTACTGGACAAAAAAAGGAGAAATCACAAAGATAACTGACTTCAACAAATGTCAGGAAAATTAAAAGGTGGCTAGAGGACAGCGACCCATCTTAGTTCTCTCACTGAGGGAGGAAACAGCACACCTACACCTCTTGTGTTTGGCAGTAACCAACAAATCCCACTGTCATACATGCACTAACTGGTCCCTGCGCACAGCAGGACTGACAAAGAGAACCCTAGGGAATCTGATATCTTCATGAGTGAAGGAAAGTGAAGAGTCAGGGGACAAAACCCACAAATCAAAAGGAATCAAAGCTTCATTAGTTCTGCCTCAATGTAATTTATATGTTATACTTTTTATTCTGTCCAAGTAGCAGGATCTTAGTCATACAGGATATTGTAGCTTTTGGTAGACTAAATATTCCTGAAAGTGGAAAAGCAGGCCTTTTTTTAGAGATTTTGAAAGTCCATCCCACAGCACGCATGGCAATGACTTACGTGTTTATAGGATTTTCACTTGCAATAACTAGAGAGGACTTGGAATGGGATAGAAGCTTTTGTGTTTGAACTGAGGTACTTCCCATTAGTATAAACAAAATTTCTTAATCTGTTTTTAATGGAAATGCGTGCTAAAAATGCTAGAGACACTATAATCTGGTTTACTTTGGGGCTTCAAATGCTGTGAATTGGTCTTAGCCTGCATTTCCTTGGTGGTCTAGATAGTCTTTTGCTGAAAGGCATTGTCAGCATCAAAGCCATCACAGATATTTTAACTTACTGTTGTGATTTCCTTGCATACATCAAGGTTCTAGGACATCCTCTTGCTTATTCATCTGGGACATCCCTTATTTCTCTGAAAGATCAGAAGGAATCTGGAATTAAATCAAACTGCTGAGTAAACTGTCATAATGTATTTTGGAAACATTTAGGTTGCTGTGTAAATTCACCAGGCTCTATTATCAACGTATCGTACAATGCTTGTCATTAATTTCACCTGTTCTTTTTTAATAGTCATCTGATTTAACAGCTTGGCCTTTTCTGTGAAACTTTTTTGATTATATGGTCTTTTGAATTTTGCTTCCATAAAACATTAGAATGATGATTCTATGGATTCACCTTCTTTTCTAGCTAAAACACATTATCATCTAAAATTTTGAGAGATATCTAAAATGAAATACACGCCTTGTCAATAATATGTGTTTTTGTAATGTGAAGTATGTAAATATAAAATGGTGCCACATTCAACTCAATTTTACCTTCAGGAAAAAATACCTGTGAGGACACAGACAATTTTAACTTAGCTAACTTTCTATGTCGCTAGCAAAATACTGTAGAAAACCCAAAGTATTCAAATTTGTATTAGCAAATATTATTTGCTAAAAAGAGAATCTTAACAACCTTCTGCCCAAAGCAGAGCTGAACATCAAAGCCTGAGCGTACTCTTGCATTTGTTATCTGACGTCTGAAGCTTAGTGTTGCTGACATCTGGAATATTTCTCAATGTGTTTGTATAATGTGTTTCTCTCTCTCTCTGTGTTATTGATCATACATCCATTTGCCATGCAGTCAGATTTTCCTAAATGTTTGGAGCCTCAGTTTTATTCTCTCTTCCTCTCTCGCTGCAGCAATTTTACATTTGTTAAAATTTTCCTCAACAAACAGTGGAAAAGAGTCAAAAGTTCAAGAGCAGACTGAAGACAACCACCAAATGGAATTGTTGCGCATGGAAAACGTAGCTGTGGTGGTTCATTTGGATTTAAGGGAGATTAAGTTTGTGTTACTTAGCTCTGACCAGATCTTTAAGGTAATAGTTGAGCGGTATTGCCACAGGTTGACAAAGATGCTTTATATCTGCCTACACAAGTGGGATAGAGGATAAAGCAGCATGGTTCCGTACAGTGGGGGTAATGTGGGAGGTGTAGGTATTCAATGAACAATTCGTATCGTTCTGTTGTGTTGGAATATTAAACTCTTTCCCTGATTCACTGAGGAGTCCTTTCATCACCTTCTATGGATGTAGGCTGTCCTGGGTTTCCATTGAGGTCAATGGTGCGAGACACCCATCTGGCCCTCTTTTTGTTTTTTAGTGAAGAGATTGTGTATCAGTTAAGAAAATTTTGTCCCTTTGAAACATTAGTGTGAATTTACATTGTATTAACCTGCTCCCTTAAATTAGTAGCAACATTAACTTGCATATCCTAATTATCTGTATCTTAGCATCCACAGTGAGTATACAAAAGAGTGCTCGTGGAGTAATTCAGATTTCTATTTATAATTTGTTTTATTCCTGTTAGGAAATATTCTCTGTTCTAATGGGGAGTGTAATTTACTTCGTATCTTGCAAGCATGCAAAGTAACCTAGTTTAATGAAATTTTGCAAGGTTTTAGTTTGTTCCACTATGGTTAGTTTTAAGTTTCTGTGAAAGCTTAAGGAGAATTTTGCTTACTCAGCTACTCACTTTTTCCCCATCCCATTACTGAAATCTCCCAGGCCAGATAATGTAACAAAAGCCCAGCAGTGTAGCTACTGTGATAATAAACACTTAGATTCCCCAGTCAGATTTTTATTTTAAGTTACTGTGACACACTCTGCTCTTGCATAAATGTTTTTATTTAAAATGTGTAATTTGTACTGAAGTCTTTTGTAACTGAATCATTGAATAATCATAAGACAAGGCCCTGAACTAGCAATAGAAAGGTCAGGAGAACGTGGCCAATAATTATGTGATCATGTTGCGACTTCAGGCAGCAGGCTTTCTACGTTGCCACAGTTTATCAGGCTTTTTTGTGCGATGGAAAAAATTGTAGCTGACACGACGTGTGTGTTAGATCTCTGTCAGGAAGCTTTAACAGAGAAATGTATTCCAATAATGCGAAACATCGCACACAGGGAGTCAAAACAAATGAGTTCAGTTTGACCATTGTTGGGTTGGAAGTGTGGACTTGCAGCAGCCTTAAGAACAGATCTGAATTGCAAAGAGTCTGATTGTTAAATGATTACAATCGTTTACTGCCATAGGCTATAAAAATTAAAAAGGCCTAAGTGCTTCTTTCAGACAGAGATGCAGAGACTAATTTTACATGAATGCATATCCTAACAAGATTAGCTGGCTTATTCAGGCGTATGAATTGCACTTCTGTTCTTCGTGTTAAACAAGCTTGTATCATCAGAGCCACTCGGAGCTTATCATGGTCTCAATCAGGCCTGTACTTTCTTTCAGTCCGTGTTTTTCCGCTGTCTCACCATTCTAACGCTAGATCTCGGAGGTTTTGCCTATTTTCATGCCGACCTTCGTTATTAGTCCTCAGTTTGAATTCTTTATTTTCTATGCTTATGTTTCTTTTATTTTTAACGTATTATTCTCCTGACAGCTCTGTGTATAATGCAGAATGATGTCATAGTTCGCTAACACTGTGCTAACGGAAGAATGGAAATGATCCACTTTTAACAGCATTTTCTTTGTTTCAGTATATGCTATATTCCTACAACTCCAGTGGTGCAATTAGGATAGCCACTGTTTCTACAGCAATTATGCAAGCAACAAAGAATTCTTTTCCTGTCACGGAATTAAGGATTGATTTTATATGTTGGCTAATCTATTGATGGTGAAGCATTAAAAATGACTAGGTTACTGCAAATATGAAAAAATCAATTCTTCTGAAATTTCTTCAGCTTCTAAGATCAAACACAGTGTGCTTCTTTATGCTTTATGAAGCAGCCTGGCTGAAAAACCGTTAAAAGCGTTGATACTTTTGTCATTTTAGATGGATTAAAAATTCTGTAATATATTATGCATCAATATATTTTTAAAGCAGACAAACAGAATTTTATTTTGGACAAATTTGGTTTTCTTTTTCCCTGTGTTCAACTTTCACAGCTCGTACTTCACCTTTAAATTCAGGGTTGGCATATGTCATGCATCTCCTCGCAGGAGTTGGAAAGTTCATATTTTTAACATATTTTGAAAACACTGATACATTTAATGAGTTGATTTTTTTTTTAATAATCCCAAATCAGTACGTATATGGATAACTAGTATTTTAACGTCCCTTGTTTGTTACTTCATGTTCTTACCAGCTTCAATATACTTACTTTTATTAGCATAATTGAAATACTTAGCAATAACAGTCATGAACGTGAACTTTAGTATCTAGAACCTAAGCAAGGCTTCACCGAGATAGTTGCTCTATATATTTGTAAAAAAGAGCCATTTTCCAATGTGCCTGTGTGCCCACATGTGCATTTTTCTACTGTTATAAAATTGCCTGGGTGCCAAACTATGCTAATTTCTTATTTCCTTTCCACTTTTTTTCTAGAAAAGTGACAAATAATTTGCTTACATTATTTAAAATTTCATGGACTTTAGGTACAGAGGAAAGAATAATGAAGCTTACTAACCCCAATTTTTATAAAAAAGTTCATATGCGAGAAGGTTTCTATGTTACGTGTTCATATTACAGCAGTAATGTGATAACAGTTATTAATTACATTTATGCTGTATAATATAATATTAGTTTTCATTAGTTTCATCTGATTACATTTAATTGTATTCTTCTGAGTACAGGTTGAAATCTTGAATACCTTGGAAACCTCCTCTTCTTTTGCCCTGTTTTTATTATTACTGTTGACTAAGTCCCTCCTTTGTCATTTGGACAAACTGTGAAAGTTTAAATCTTACATCTTGTACTTTAAGAGAAACCGAAAGAAAGAAACAAGCTGGCTAGATAACACAGGAAAAACATAGAGGCAAATAAGTAAGGTAAAAAATTATATATGATTATTGGAGACTGCATCAAAAATAGTAATTAAAAAAAGCACAATAACATCTAGCAGTCAACGTTAGATCCACCTCAGAAAAATTGCTTCAGTTTTGACTCTTGGGTACTTTTTTTGAGTGTAGAAAGGACAGATTAGTGAAGAGTCTGACATTCTTTCCTGTTTTCTGTGAACATGGTTTAACATGACATTGGACATCTTTTTCTGGACCTAGATAGAAAACATTTTATGTTCATCAACTTTCTTGAGAAGTTAGCTCTCCACTAGTAACCTCTGCAGTGCAACCCTCCCTATCAATTTGATTTCTGACAGTTGAGGAGGCTGCTTTATTAGTTGTATGGTGAGGTCTTCGGTGTTACCTGCCATGTTCCACTGCTCAGGAACCATGAAAAGAAGCAAACTGTGAGTATAGATTTTTGAGACAGCAGCTGCCTGGTAGCCCATCTGAGAACAGCTTTAGAAACTGGTGAATGCAGCATCCCATCTCATCACAGCTACTCTGGCAGGTCTAAGAGGAGGCCAAATGCTTATGCATATGGATAGTTCTTAATGTGACTATATGTGTTATAACCAACACCAGCCTCCTAGAGTATGGTGCAGTACTGCCCTCACTCTTCTCATGTGAGCTTTATGTATTAGGAAAAAGTTGCTCTGTTCTTCATTTATATGGGGTGGCATTTATAAAAGGGTCTTCAGAAGCAACCAAACCCAAAATCCAGATAAGCCAGATTTTGAGATGAGTAAAGAATAGCAGCTGAGACCAAGTTTACACCTTTGTGGCTTCCTTTATGAATTTTTCTACACTTTCTTAAAAAAATATTTTTAATATTTATATTTTCATATATATTTCACAGCTTTTATTAACTTAATTGTTGAGATTTCTACATACAAGTGTCAGCATATGCAAGGAATGAAACTTGTCTCCTGTGAAGAAGCAGCTGGTAAAACAGACTCGTGAGTAGTTCCACATCCCTGTTAGCCACAGCAGCACTTCAGTCTCAGCATCACAAGCCACATGCAGACCTTCCGATGTAAGATTTGAACTCAGGTATTCAAATTCCAGATATGACCCAAAACCTGGCCCCTCATGATACTTTTGCCTTTAGAAAGTGAAGTCATCTTCTGCACAGGTGAATGAGTTTTCAAATATGGTGTCAGGGACAAAGCGGTGGCAGGAATCTGTTCCTGTCCTGACTAGAATGAAGGTGCTGTTTGTCCTTGGACTATCGGAGGGAGATTGGAACTCGGAGAAGAATAGGAGACAGTGCAAGCCAAGTACTACACACAAGATATAAAATAAGCGCAAGGGCAGGTTTAAAAACCTATACTTTCTTCAGTTTTCTGTATATGATTCTGATTGAGATCCTACATACTGTTTGTCTTGTTGAAAAATGTATGGGCACATAAGTAACGAGATAGAACCTCTGAGGGATTCAAAGCCAGCCTGGAATAGCCCTCAGACATGTCCTTGCTGTTTCATGCACCTGGTGGTCAGAGCCTGGGTCAGTTACAATGAATGAAGAGCAGCAGGAACAGAGATATCATTCTGGTGGACCTTAGGATTGTTTTTCTTTCCCTCATATAGTGTGCCTGCTTGCTCCCTGGCAGCATCCCCATCCACTTGGGATTTTCCAAGAAGGGAAAAAAAGAAAAAAGAAAAAAAAAATGTTCTGCATTATTCAGAACTGGCAGTAAACAAGTTATCATGAAAGCTGGAGATCAGACAGCTGCAGTAAGAGACACGTCGTATTAGTTTTGGTGTAGCCCCATGCTGACATGGGTCTGCTGATTTGAGACTGAATTGTTTTCTTTTCGTGAAGTTGCACTGTACCATAAGCGCGTCTTGCAGAATAAAACATGTCTCTGAATATTTTGCCAGGCTTTAGCAAACGCCTTATTATAGCATTTGAAAGAAAATAAGCATTTTGTTGCCTTATGTTGCCTGTCTTAACACATTTAGATAGCCATCTGAAAGCCAAATTTTCAACAAACAAATTTGTTAAAAGGGTACAGAAATACGTAGACTTTTTATGGAAGAAGTATCATGAAGAGGGTCTGTTAAGGGGACTGGTATCCCACTATGTTGGAATAATTTTTGTTTAGCAGGACAATGGCATTTGCTAATTAACTGCTGTAAATTCTTTTTATGTTCAGTTGTCTGTCTATTTGCTTGGTAACATAAAGGC
This sequence comes from Larus michahellis, assembly GCF_964199755.1. Taxonomy (NCBI): domain Eukaryota; kingdom Metazoa; phylum Chordata; class Aves; order Charadriiformes; family Laridae; genus Larus; species Larus michahellis. The sequence goes on from NC_133901.1 coordinate 65,058,293, forward strand.
AACCACATTCAAAGTTCTGAATAGCCAGCTGGCTGCTTTTCAAATGTACAGCCTTTGAAATTGATTTGAAACTCCTTTGTGCAGTAAAACAAATGTAAATTGTTGACGTACTGATGACACTGCACATACTGCATTTCTGTGAAAGAGCAGAATCAATTATTTTTCCTTCCACAAAATGAATCACCAAGATGTAAACCTAAGCAGGATCTTTTCTGGCTTGAGTAGAAACGTTAGATTAGTCAGTCTTTTTCCAGAGGTGACATTTATGATTCACGTTTTCTGTGAGCTGATTCATCTTGTTTCTCATACATTAAATTATTTCAACAATTTAGTGACAGATTTCTAATTCGCATAATTAATGTAGAACACAGTTATCTTGAAGTGTATTGCTTGTATTGAGATGCTTGAGTGGATGAAGAACTGTCTTGGTTTTGGAAGCTTGGATGCATGTGTGTACATTCTCAGGTGGCTCAGAAGAGGAGGTGCAATGATGTGATTGAGCACTGTCCTGTGTGGCCACCTAAGATCCCATTTTCTTATTGTTACATGTCAAAAAGAACCTGTCAGGACAAGTTAGTCAGTAGTTCATTAAACTGATGGACTTTTTTTTTTATTCCTGTTCTGAGGTTATACACTTAGATATAACCTACCGTTATTCTAGTTCTGACACTCCAAGTTATTCGTATGGTAGAAAATGGGAGTGAAATCTTCCTGTGTGCAGAATGTTGTTATAGCTTTATCTGTGTCTTTTTCCTTCTCAAATCCTGCACAAGGTGGTTTTGGTGTACTAAGTTAGATGACTTAATCCAAGTCTTCGAACTGTGGAGCTGCTGGCATGTGATTTCATTAAGGATAGCTGCCAAAATCTTTACTTAAATACCAGCTAGCTATTTCAGCTCACTTAATTTCCATACTGCTGACCTATAGTGTTGTGAAAAACTCACTTATTAACTTCAAAGCTAGCTGTAGTATGTCTGTATTTGTTGGATGAGCTGTACCCTCAATTGTTCTTTCAAACTATTCTGTAATGGTTGCATAGGTGATTTACCCATCTTCATTTCTAAAGTAAGTCTAATGAAATCACGTGATCAGATGGGTTACTAGTTTTTATTTCTGTTTGTTTTTTTTTTAATTTATTTTGTTTAGATTTATTTGTATATATGTATCCCTTTAGGCTTTTAGGAAAGGATGAACACTGAGAAAAGCAAAATGTCTTCCTTTAAAAAAGTTAATCTAATGGGCTAGTGAACAGGTATGAATAGCACTGTTTGACATAGGCGTGGTATGTGGTTGATAAGAAAGACTCGTTTTAAATGAAGTCTCCAAAGTTAAATATTTGGAAGATTCAGAAAGCTTAAGATTTCTTTTAGAAATTAACTTTAAACATCTTTAACATAGAGATCTACGTCTGAGCTAGCAATCACTGCATGGCAGAATTCCTCCTGCTCATCCTACCCCTTGGGAAGCGTGGGGGTACCTGCTGCCAAATGAGGGGTGAGGGTGCGTAGGGCAACTGTCAGTAGATTTGGTACCAGACTCTGCCCCACTGGCAGTAAGCTTGATTCTCTGAGAATGCCTCCAGCTCTCCATCCCAGACCAGTCTTTTTCCTCCTTTTTTCAAAGAACAGGGCAGCAAGAGGCTAATTTGACTCATCCTTAGAGTGATAAAATGTAATTCTTCTTACCCTGCTCAGATTTGGCATTGAGATAATGCAGAAGATGATGTTTTACTTAAACTCAAACCTGTAAAGCTTTTGAACGTGCAGCAGTATTGTATATGAAATGTGCGGCATCACTTTTAAGGTACCTCCAGCTGACATATATCACAACCACCATAATGCCTAACGTAAATGGTAATAGAACAAATTCCCTCGAAGGTACAGTATAGTAGTCAGTCAAACACAGATCTCAGCTCTCCGTTTGGCATCGGCGCTCTCTGAATCTTTGCGTTGAGTTAAGAGGGCCTCGCAGTCCTGAATGGTTTCCTGGCTGTCAGTCTGGTGGGTAGATGAGAAAGAATCCACTAAGTCTAAATTTCTCCCTGTCTGTGAGCAATCGGGAGGACACAGCAAAGAAAGGACAACCCTCTGAGAGATCTCATAATCCTGCAGTGCTGTACGCCTTTTGTCTCTCCTCAGTTAATTAAACACATTCCTGTCGTCTACATCCTAGGAAAAGATATATAGAGCTGAGGAGGCTGGAAGAATTATTTATGTTAACTATCACTCGTAAAAACAGTGGAGATCTTGACCTCCCTGGACTAGACATTATTGTTTCTTATCGTATATAAGCACATAGTTGAGAAACTGTTTTTCCTTCGAAGTATGTTTAAGGTCAACTTGGAAAGGAAGAAAGAAAGGTTGGAAGAGAGAAAGTAGAAGTTTGTTTAGCATAAGCCTCCTGCTATTTATTTACATACCATATGCTTCCTCATGCACATTCACACCGGATGATTTTATTTGGATAGACAACTGAAACATCAAAAAAGTAACAACAGTTTTTGCACAGTGTGAGGCTTCTATTACAGCAGCCTGCCATCCACTGCTAAGTTCACTTCTCAGCTGAGCAGTTTTGAGTGCAATACAAAGAGAGAAAGCTGGCACTTAGTGTCATTGTCACAGTATTGAAAACCACCACAATTCATAACCATGCTCATTTTCCTTCGTTGAAAACAGTTCCACAGCTTCCAATATCACATTTTAGCTTAGTGGCCTGAAAAATACACTTGTGCAAATATTCTGTCTGCTGACTGTCGGTAATAATTTCTGAACCCAGTCACCAACTTTACCTGGATTACTTACATACAATGTCCAAAAGTGCTCAGTTTCTACAACGTCTTGTTTAGAGGAAGCAAGCCCAAATTTGTGAGAGCAAAGCCAAGAGAGCTGAGCATTTAGCTGTTCTTTACTCCAGTCAGCCTCCCATTTAGGGGATATGTGTTACCCAAACCACCAGCATAACCCCGCCATCAGCCCCACAACACAACCACACTCTGGCTGTGGTACGTGCTGTTTGCCCAGCTAAAGTGCTAGGGAACATGGAATAAAGGAGAAGGAATTATCCTGGAAGGTATTAGGGATATACAGTGGAGTCGAGGGTTATGTGAGGGACCTTATAGGGTGTGTGGATTCGAGGAAGGCTTAAGAGTGATGAAGCTATAGGGGTTATGGAGAATTGAAAAAAAAATAAAAAATCTATTAGCATCTCTTTGCTCTCTCCTGCTTCCACTTCTGTTTCTCTGGGGACCGCGAGCAAGAGATGTATTTGTGCCTAAGAATGGTAGGATCTTATGATACAGGAATAAAGACGTTTGGATCCAAAAGCTTTGTGTTGTACCCAAAAGCATTCAGATTTATATTGTGTCTATAGAAATGGATAATTTCATAGTTTCCAAATGTGCTTTCTACTTCTTTGAAAATGCTGGAAAGCAATGTTCAGTTGAGCATAACAAACAATATGTTTATTAACAAGGAAGTATATAAAAATCTTTGTGAGGGGAAGAAAAGAACTATAGGTTACTTGGGTTTTTTGTGTGAAGAAGGGCAAGATAGAGGGATGGTATGAAGTGAAAGGGAAAGAAGGGAAGCTTTATATGGTAGCATAATTAAACCATTAACAGCTTATGCTGAGATCCAAATGGATACGTGATTAATTTCATTTTCCTGAAGTGGGGCTCAGGTCTCCAAAAGATGTCAAAACAAAGCTTTAGATACCCATTAAACCTACACAAAGTAATACTGTTTTGCAAATGTTTGCCACTCCAAGTTTCAGTGCTGCTTGTCAGCTGAAAATTAACAACATGCACAAAACTAGTTGCTAAATCAGAATCTCTGGGACTTCGTAAACACACATTTAACTGAACAACCTCTTTTTTTTCTTTCTTTTGCGTATACATTAATGTTTTTCCTTGCATCATGTAGGAAGACTGCCTAGTACAAAAGGGAACTATCCGTACTGTGATCCAAGTGCCTTAAGTAAAATTTCATAAATGAGGAATGTTTGTTTTGAGTGGCTAAGTGAATGAAATTTGGACTTGCTGGAAATTGAGGTTGTAAGCCTAGCATTGCCAGAAGTGAACGCTGTGCCACCAAAACTTTCTGTTTTGTAAGGCAAGAGAAATGAGATCTCTTCAATATGAAGGGCTCTAAGCGGACAGGGTGATCAATACCAGTCAGCGGCAGAGCTGAGAGGAGAACTCCTGTCCTCCCGCTGGAGGACTCCCGTCTTCCAAGCCACAGGGATGACAGTAATAGCTGCTGTTATTGTTTCCAGAGATGTGGATCTGTGTCCCTGATGAAACAATGTTTAGTAGAGGTTTGAAGCATTCTCAGGCTTCAATTCAACAAAATATTGACAAATATATTTTAGACTCATCATTCTGCAACAAAGCAAAAAAAAATATCCTCGCGTCCTGCTGAAACTTGTGTTCAGAAGACCTGCCTGTGCCCACTCTATCACCTTAGGGAGCACTAAATTCCATCCAATTAAAATAAACACTCTTTGAAATAATGATGATAATTATGGACACATCAACTAGCTGATTATGTAGGTTGAGCTCTATCAATGTCGTTAATGTGCACACTTGCATTATGTGCCCCAAAAGATCAGGATGTTTCATAAATATTTCTTATATCAGACATGTTGAAAAAAATTATGCTTTCCAGCATGACATAGAGGTTTACAAGCATTTGAGTCAAATGACCTATTATCTAACAATGCATTGTTTCATTTTGCAGGAAGTTAGAGTCCTTTGGAGGCTTTTGAGATAAAGTCAGCATGCCGAGAAATGCTTTATATATTCGTTCAATGGTGGTGATAAAATTAAGGGGGTTCTAATATTTCTTTGGGTAGATTAACATAGTTTTTTTCTTTTAGCAAGAACTAGCAATATTGTATTAATGTAACAATATACCTTTTATGGGTGTAAATAGAAATTCTGTTTATGTTGTAGAGGAGTTTTGCAATTTGCCCTACGACTTTATTTCTTGGTCGTGCAGAAACATGTAAACATATATAACATTACTAACATGGGTGATTCCGTTGTTTTCAGTAGCTCTGGTTAGGTATTTGCTTTCATGTTTTAGGATTGCTGGTTTAATGAGGAAGCTTTATCGAAGTCTGAGTAATATGGATTAAATTAGTATTATTCTCAAGCCAAAATGTCTTTACATCTTGAAATAGTAAATCTGTTGAGGTATCAGGGAGCAGGAGCAGGAGTGGGCTGCCCAGCAGGGGATGACGAGCTGGGAGCTGGGGATGACACGTGGCACTGGTCCTGGCACAGAGGAGCAAAGCAGGGCTGGCGACTGCCGTCAGGCTCAGCCACCGCACAGCGAGCGCTAGACGAGCCTGCAGCGACGGGGGCCAAGCCATGGAGCCAAGTCAGCAGGGCAAGGTCAGGCTCTGCAAGGTACAAAGCCAGGTACAGGCCTGCCTACAGCCTAGCTCTGGAAGGACCAGGTCCTGGGCTTCCATGCAGCTCCCGAGCCAGGGGCAGATACTGGGAGGGCTAGTCTTCCAGATCCTCCAGGGCTGTTCCCAGCTCACACGGCTGCCCAGGGTCACAGCTGAACTGCTAAGAGCAGGGCAGAAGACACAAGGCTCAACACTGTGGTTGGCACAACAGGTACCTTAGTGCAACAGCCAGGAGCTCTCAAAGCGTACAGGTTGATACCTCGGTTATAGCATGCAAATGCACTGCCTGTTAAAAAACCTTCTTTAATAAGGCTGAGTATTGCAGGCTATGTCTGTGTTAGAAAGTAATTCAGGACCCTGGGGTACACCAGTAGAAGTAGCTGAGGCTCCTACATATCCCTTGTATGGAGTTCAGGAGATTTCCAACCAGACTTAGTCTGCTTTCCCGTACTGCACATTCCTACCCTGTGTATGCTTCAGTTTTCCAAAGGACCGCTCATACATACCTCGGAACACTCGCAGACCCATCGGGATTGTAGCATTATGGTGCACACATGAAACACATGAATTTCTTGTTTGATTTTGTCCAAAAAGAGTTTAGTGCACCAAAACTTCTCTGTGAACCTAGCCAAAGACAGAAAGAAGGGATGGACAGAGGATTAGCTTCAAAACCACGCTTCTGTATTTGACCAAAACGGTAATGGTACTTTCTTTATATGTTCCCCTCTCTCTTTCTGCCTTGCCAGCTCCTTTCTGCTCTGTAGAAATTTCGCTCCTGTAGAAAGTTCTGCAACACTTCCATCCAAGATACTTATTCACAATGGGACCCACAGTAAAAAAATCTGGAACTTGATATCTGTGCCTCTTTTGAGTTAGAACTTATTTGGGACATAAACTGTATTTCTGTTTTGTAGCTTTCACCACTGCTTTAACATTTAATTAAATAGTAATAAAGATCAATACATAGTGAGTTCTTTGTAGTGAAGATGTTACGTTTCTTTTTTATTCTGCAGTGTCATTTTTTATATTAAGAATTATTTTACTGTGAAAAAATTGTTATAAATAGGTGCCAAAAAAACCCTTTTTAATCTTTGCTTTTAGCTAAGAGCACCAAAGGAAGGCTTTATTTAAAATCTGTTTTATCGAAAGTTTGAGTGTGTGTCTAATAAAATTCTTTCTGGACTGCTATCCTGTATGCTTAGTTTCAGATTGCAAAGAATTTTGTCAAAGTTATAAACCCTCTGAAATAGGGACATTAAAGAGTATCTAACAGACCATTAACTATAGGGGTAGTATCAAGCGTAGCTTTAATGTCATACAGATCTCACCTTTTAGAAAGTTTCGGTACACAGTGATGTGAATTTTAAGTGTGGTAGTCAAATATTTCGAACACATATATGGTTAGACTTAAACAAAAGAAAAACCTTGTTCTTTACCCCCCCGCGACGTTGAGTGAAATACAACCCCAAAATGCAAGAAATACACCTTGAAAATTAGCATTACATCTTTATTGGATGTAAGAGCTGAAAACGGAAATAAGGAAGTTATCAGAAGGCTAATGTTAAGTATTTCTAGGTCTAAACAATTTAAATTAAGTTGTTGGATTTTTGAGAAACCTCAGAAGAAAATAAAGCTATCTTATTTTTGTCCTTGCCGTAGAAGAACGCTAAATCCATTTAGGACATGGAATCTTTTGCCTCTCTGAAGACCTCTGGTCTGGAAGAAGCACTCAGAAGTAAAAACCAAAACCACACAATACTAACTGTAGCTTTCAAATGAACCTCAGATCACCTGTCATCTCTGTCAGACTCCATTTTCCACTGCACTAAGTGAAGAAAAAAAGTGGTCACCGTAAAAATGCCTTTAATATGGCAGTTTCAAGTATCATTAAGCTCTGTTCCATCTGCTTAAAGAGAATATGGCCATCTAATTGCTAAGACCGTTGTTACAGACCAAGCAGCCAAGCAGGCAGATTTATCATATGGAGTCTGAAAGAAATTCAGCTCAGTTGATGTTCTACTGCTGTTTGTTGAATTATTATGAATTCACTCAAAAAGTTTGTAACTTTCTCATTTAATGTTTATTCCATATAGAGATAAGTAAGCAATCGAAAATCATCATTTTGAACTGTATGGTATATAGTTCATTATCTCTTGCTGACTCAATAATTAACGCTTTAGGAACTTTTAAACCATAGGACTCAAAGCACTTTACAGCAGTAGGTAGGTATCATATCAGTTTACAGGTGAAGACGCAGGTGTGACAGTAATAAGTCGTAGACAAAACGGCATATAGAGTGAGCAAGTTCAAGTAAAGATCTGAGGGCTCTCTACTGAACCTTGTTATTTCTTTCTGTGGTCTCTCTACTACATGTTTTTGCCTCCTCCTGTCCTCCATTCTTTTACTGTTCTACTCTTCACTTCTCTTTCACTTTAAGCTAACTCTGTTTGTTCAAGTTGATGGATCCTGAAACACTTCTGAAAACCGTGTGTTAGGAATTTTAAGTTCAGCATTACCAACTTAAAGAAAAGGTCTTGGAAAAGATTCAGTATTGACTTTGTCAGCTGCTTCTACTGTACAATTGATTTATTTGTCTCTCTGTTGCTTTATTATTACATCCCTCCCCATTTAATCTGCCAAGGAATAAGGACGGCTTAGCGGAAAAGGGGAAAAGGAGGGAAAAACCAGTTGAAATTAAATGGATGTTAAGGAAACTTTAGATGAAGCATTCCTAATAAATATCCCTTAAGACAGACTTTTTGCTGAAGATATCAAATGAAGCATACCGTTGTTTCTTTTCCTGCATCCAGAGCGACATTAAATAGATATAAGTAAAAGCACCACGTACCCTCAGAATCACAGAATGCTAGGGTTGGAAGGGACCTCTGGAGATCATCTAGTCCAACCCCCCTGCCAGAGCAGGGTCACCCAGAGCAGGCTGCACAGGAACATGTCCAGGTGGGTTTGGAATGTCTCCAGAGTTGGAGACTCCACCACCTCTCTGGGCAGCCTGTGCCAGGGCTCTGCCACCCTCAAAGTAAAGAAGTTCCTCCTCACGTTTAGGTGGAACTTCCTATGCTCAAGTTTGTGCCCGTTACCTCTTGTCCTGTTGCTGGGCACCACTGAAAAGAGCCTGGCCCCATCCTCCTGACACCCACCCTTTAAGTATTTATACGTGTTGATAAAATCCCCCCTCAGCCGTCTTTTTTCCAGACTGAAGAGACCCAAATCCCTCAGGCTTTCTTCATAAGAGAGGTGTTGCAGTCCCCTCAGCATCTTCATAGCCCGAAGTAGTATGAAATGTGCTGTCAACATATTCTGGTGTGCTGGCTGGAAATGTTTTTAAGTTAATAAAATCAAACTGATTTTCTTCAAAGGTGAGATGTTTTGCCGTTCTTGGCAAGGTAAGTCAGTCAGATTTAAGTTTGAAGTGTTTAGCTTCGACTTCTCTGAGTAAAGAGAGAGCCAAAAAGTTGAATTAGAATATTCAGGAAATGTATGTCCTTTTATATACATAATAATCAAAGGAACAACTGAAGCAGTAGTGTTCTTTTTTTCTCTTTATCCAAAACATTTCACAAAAATATTAGAAAACATATCCCAAAAGAATTTTTTGGAGACAGTTCTGAGTAAAATAAACTTGAATGAAGCATCAGTTGTAGCATTTTGGCAAAATATTTAGTATCGTGTAGTTATAAATTATAGGAAAACATTTTAGGTAAGATGGGACAGAAATATTTGTAGTCACAAACATGCTCCCTGAGATTAAGCTTTTTTATCAAAATAGTTAAAAGCAATAAATCTAATAATATAAAAGAATTAATTGATAATATTAAACAACCAGGCTGTTTCTGATGCTGAAAAATCAGTTAAAGCAGCAACATGCCCATAATTAATATCTCTTCTGAATAATGTGTATGTAAGTGTATATACGTGCACAAATATATTTATTAAAAAAAAATTAAAAATCATAAATGGCAGCCTTTTGAATGCTTATTTCTCATTTTCTAATGATTAAAAATTTGGTTTGTTCCGGAGTGCTAGTTTATTCCTGGGTGCATTTCATATAATATTGCATAGTCGCATTAAAACTTTTGTTTCCTTGAAGAAAATTGTGGGTTTGTAATCCTTTTTAGAAGTAAACATTCTTATTTATGAAGGAAATGCTCTATATTTTGCCATGCAAGAAAAGAAACAGTTTTTAAGAGAATACTGTGTTCAACATTTAACATATACATAACACATATCTGGTTGGCTGTGGGTAAAGTTATAACGTCTAAGATTTTGTTATTTTGGCCACAGATTAAAGCATTTCAGTGGGTACCAAGGCTGAACTGTCCTTCTGTTAAACTACAGAAGAGTAGGGAGCTGTACACCTCGAAGCATATATATTTGAACAGAGGGCTTGAATTTGCAACACTATATGCTTTGCATTAAATGCACACTCATCAAAATAATTAAAGAGGAATTGTAAGCTGACGTTAGCGCTGGTGGGAAGATGCAGTCCTCCTTTGTGTACTTGTCACCTATGTGTGGTGCAGCACGTGAATGTAATTTTCTGGTTTTAAAATGAATAATTAAATTACTTTTGAAATACTTGTGGTTAATGAGAAAACTCAATTTGCAGAAAGTGTACTCTTGGAATACTTCTGTGACATTCCAAGCGTGATTCCTCATATGCAGTTATTACGCAAATATTACTGCTTTGGCAAATGACCTTTGCCATGTGATGTTTTGTAATTGAGCGAGGTTATTGAATGCTATAGATTTTTAGGGTTTTGGTTGTTTTTTTAGCAGTGGTTTCTGTGACAATGTTACACATAAGACAGAAAGACTAATTGCTGACAGTAAAAGCCTCTACAATTGTAACTGATGCTTTTCTGCGTTTTAAAATGTCAGGAAATGAGACATTTAAAAATATTTAGCATTTATTAGTGTTTCCTGAAACATGGTTGCTATGGATGGCAGCTCATCTTTTCCAGTAAATGTGAGAACTGTGATTGTGTCCAGCTTTTCTTTTCCAGCTGTCACTAGCGGAGTGTCATAATATTTAGAGATACGCTCTATACCTGTCAGAGTTTGTTACAGTTCAGTGATGCATGGTGAAGTGTGAGGGACATAGTCTTCCTACACTACTAACGGTATAAATGCGGAGATGATGCTTCACAGTGACTCCTTGTTCAAGGTCAGTACAAAGAAGCTCATCTGTAGTGTTCAACAGCTCACTTATTAATTGTTGAGTTCTAGAATGCAAGGCCGAGTTCTTTAATATGTCTGTAATTTTATGGAAATATTCCTGGGTATTTCTGAGAAATACAACAAACTTTTATAACAAGTGCAATTTTTCCCTACAATTTCTCTTTCAAAATGAACCGATTTAATCATCTGAAATTATTTCTTTGTTCAAATCCTTTGAAATTAAATACGATAGCGTTAAGCTTTTGCTATTTTACCTGAGGATTAGTCCTGGTGGTATTTGAAGATATAACTGAAGGGGTACCTCTGACTAATACTTATTCTGGTAATTTTTATAGCACCTTGGAAAAAATTAAAACTTGCTAGCTAAGGGATTATTGTAAGCATATAAGAATAATATACAACCAACTTATTAGCCGTATTCTTCTGTTTTGCTAAAATATGCAATTTTAGGGCTTTAACACCTCAGGTGCTCTCGGCTTATTTTGTGAATGCCATTTAAACACATGCTGGTGTGAGCTCTTCCATTAGAATATTTGCATGCGCTACTTTTGCAGGTGCTAATTATCTAATAAAAATACTTGCTAATTTACAGATGTTCTGTTACTGCACTATTGTCCTGTAACCTTTTTTCTGTTACACTGTTCCCTTGAAATCATAGGGCCATAAAGGAGGTATGACTAATTGCATTACTAATGGCATATTGAGGTGTTTGGGTTCTTGGAAAGGCTTCTTTTTAGTTATATTTTAATCTAAATAAATGCATAAAAATATTTCAATTTTCTGTTAAAGACCTACAGCTCCACAAACTTGAGCCACACTTTCTTTTTGAATGGAACACTATTTAAATCATACAATAGAAAAAAATCCTTTAGACAAAACAGTTTCAGGTAGAAAGTAGTTTTGAAACTCTGAGAGAAACTGTTATGAAAAACATCTTTAAATCAGAAGTACGCATCTTCGACAAGATCTGATGAAATCATCTCAGTGGTTGTGGCTCCTAATAGAGCAGCGGTAGCAGCATTCACCAACCTCCTGGGGAGCATCTCCCCAAACCTGCAAATGGCTCAGAACAGCACAGACCCCGTGGTGTCGCCGGGGCTGAGGTGGGTGAGATCCTCGGAGTAGACTGTCTGCTGCGGTGCATCCTTCTCGCTTCCAAGTGTTAAACTCCATAGCATTTCTTGAGGCAGTGAGGGGTTGGGACTCTCCTGATGTCTCCATTCATCATCTGTCTTTTGTATTGCAACATTTGAGAGGAAGACATCATGTTTTCTTGCTCTGTTTATGGGGTGGGTTTTTTTTAAACTGTGCTGAGTATAAAAGAGGAGAAGCGGGACCAGCCTGAAACATGATGTATAGTCTAGTACATATGCTAGTTTTAAAAGAGCCTACCTGAGACTCATAAAGTCAGCAACATGCTTGGTCAGTTTGTTTTCTGGGCACTCATGGGGGACAAGAACAAGGAAATGTGCCCTTACTTTGCTACAGGTTTTTGGCTCCTCTTATATCACTTCAACCTCCAGGGCAATGATGTATAGGAGATCAGGACTTCAGTTTCCAGCAAAGGCTCCCTTCGCAGATTTGAGGGAAAAAATAGTATATATTTCTTGCTTATGTCACAGAAGGAAGCATGGATGCCTATTGAGACCTGAAAAGGTAGTACGATTGAGTGATTTTGGTGTATTTTTGCTTTTGGTTGTAATGTAGGTTAGTTCACCTACACATCAATTGATGTTAACATTAGAAGTCTCTGAATAACTTAAAAGTATACTATAGAGATTACAAAGATCACTTTAAGGTATAAATTTTGCTGAGGAACTAAACCGCTTTAAGCCTTGAAAACTTTACCCTTATCCTCGTGTTTATCGAAAAGCAACCCAATGTCCATTGTGTATTTTGCTATTTGACATTAAAACAGAACACTCTAAAGAGCTATATGGGTATGAACTGAAGGTGTGTAATATTAGGCCTGAAAGCTAAAGTCCTACAGTTAAGCTTACAATCATTTAGAGAATATAGCAATGGCATATATGAGCTTAAAAATTACTTTTATTATAATCCATTAATCTGTTTACCATGTTTGCTCCTTTCCTTAAATATTTGTCTGAAATATCTCTGGCTGGATAATGGTAAAGGGATCAGAAGAAGGGAGACAAGGATTTGTTTGAGGGTAGAAAAAATGCTTATACAGAGAGAGACTGAAGATCTCAATGTAGTTAGCAGAATGAAGGTTAAGAGGTGATCTGATTAGAGTTTATCTCCTCTTTAGGGAGAAAATTACCAGCTTTAAGGTGAGTTCTTTAATTTAGCAGGAAATGGTACAGCAAGATCCTATAAAGGGAAATATAGCTTCTCGAAGGTTTCAGGGGTTCTCTATCACTAAATAAATGTTGTATGGTTTATGCATAAACTACTGGGGGCAATACTTTTAAGTATGTTACGGATCAAGTCAGACTGGATCATCATAATAGCTCCTTGGTGGGCCATTGCTTTGGTCCTTACGTGGCCATTAGAATGTCACCTTTTCTGAAAGTATGCATCATTCTTCTTTTATGCGCATACTGATCTATTCTTGCATTTTCTTAGTATGTGAGTATATGAGTATATGTGTCTCATCATGAGGTAGGACAACAGCTGACAGGTCTGTATTACAGTTGTCATAGTTTACTTGAAAATAATTGCAAGTGCCCAATAACTACAATTAGTTTGTAGGTCTTCTATTATGTTTATAGTCAATACAGTAAGTATTTTTCTGTTATTTTGCCTTATTGTACCACGTTATAACCTAAGCTGCTTTAAACATCACAAATTTCTGCATTCATATAGCTAAGGAAAATACTGGAATATATTAACAGTAGATTGTCGTTAGTTTGAGTCCATCTCCTTTCATGAGTGAGCTATGTATTGGCTGCCAGGTTATGTGTGGAACAATTTAATTTTCACTGGTGCAGCATAAAACCTTGCCATGCAGTGACAATTACTGAGACCTATATCCCATAAAATGTACTTTAATTTTTTCTCCCTCTGTAGTGTTTGGGAGCAACTTAGACCTCTTGAGCACTTGTAGATTTACACTGAAATCATTGCCACCAAATTGTTTTTTTAAGCATAGATTGCAAATCTTTTAAAGCATTTATTAGAATCTATGTCATATGCTGCAATTAACTTGACATTACTTGCAGCTGCCCTTTCCAGTGAAAAGATTAGAAGATGGGAATTTATAATCAGGAAACCTCAACACAGCTGTCAAAAAAGACTTGGGATCAGTACAAATAGTCTCAAGAGACAACTTGAAAGGCAGATTTGAACTGTGAACTTCTATGTCAGAATTTTGATTGCCAAGGACCCTTCTAGGTCACACAACAAGGATAATGAGTGCTGCAGACTTAAATGCTCTTGGACAAAAGTTTATTATAACTGCACAGAGAAATAGCCCAAATATGTCACAGTAGATTCATGGTTATTACCGAAACAATGCATTAATGTTGGCAGTCACTTGAAATATGGTATGTATATAATAGTTTCATTTAGTATCACTTAAAGGTCTCTACTGCAAAGAGGCATGACCTGTCACTGATGTATGCTGCTATAAGAAAATATGTGAGTTATCCCTTTCCTTTGACAAGTTTCAGATCACTCATCTACTGTACAAACCAGGAGGAATGTAGGATAAGTTACAAAGAACTTAATTCACCACTTTGCTGGGTGGTTCTTCTGCTAGAAATTCAGGTGATTGTCCCCAAAATAAGGAACATCAGAAGATCATCTATAGCTTTTATTTTAATTTAAACAAGCAACCGTTTACTCGTAATGAAAAGAGTAGCTTTAAAGCTTCTTGGTTTTCCTTTTTTTTTTGTTGGCCAAAGAGATTTCATTTGAAAAAACATTCTCAGATGTATATATAGTTTATTGAGATTCTTAATTCAGAAAAGAAATGTAGTATGCCAAAATAAATACATAATAAGAAAGCATCTGTGTCTGCCGTAGAACTGACAAAAACTAAAAGAAATTATTGCTTTTCTGAAGGAAAGCAAAAGTTGTCTTCTCTAGTCTCTGTCTGCTGTTACCTTGGTAAAGAATCAATGTTTATGTTACTGTCAAGCTATTATGACACAGTTTTCAAACTGACTTGCATGTCGTGCTATGGTGTTTGCGAAGATAGTGAATGTCACCAGTTTTCAGTAGGAATATGGAAAACAAGATTAGTGCCTCCATAAAGTGCAGTAAATAACTTTGTCATTGCAGCTGATGCTAGGAAGACTGTGAGTTTGGATCTTACCATAAACTCTGATAGCACCTGAAGTGACAGCAATGATTTCAAGATCTCTAGTGCTGCAATTTTTAAATCACTGCAGAAATGAAATAAGGAAAGACAGTAGAAGTTCTTGGAAAAAAAACCCTACAACTTTTGTTTTACGTTTAAAAGAACAAATGCAGTTAATCTGATAAAGAAATCCATCAGGTTTGAGATTTTATTTCTGTACATATTCAGAAGTGTAGCCCTATTGAGGAGATTGTATTGACTGTGTAATTCAGAATGCAACAAAACAATGAAAGAAGAGTTTAATAAGGTGGAACTGATTGGGTTGGACATTCGTATACCTCTGTGAGTATTGTTTAATTGTGCATGAGATTGAGTTGTTAAATAAGCAGACTAATATAAACTGAGTAACACAAGAAAGAGAACTAATAAGATATCACAAAAATAATTTTTTCTAATATATAGTTCTTAATTATAGTGTTTTACACTCAATGCTGTATGCTTGAAAGCTTACATTTCATGTCTCTGTTGAAGGAAGCAAAATAAATGTTATTTACCAATACCAGAATTTCTCTTAGGTACATACATTATGTGCTTGACACTTAAGACATGCAAGAATTCATGGATTAATTGAAATGCTGGTTGATACTGCAGATACACCTGGAAGGTGTAACAGAGAAAGCTTAGGATACATTTGTGATCTTATTTCACAAATACACAGAATGAGTGGCTGACAGACAATTAGATGTCCAGATCAGGGATGCACACAGTATTGATTTTTCATTCAAGTACGATGGTCTGTCTTTCAGATGTAAACATATCTGTTCATCCTTACCCAGCTGTGCCATTGGAAAAGGTTATAATAACCCTGTTTCTAACCCCAGCTGCTCATCAGTGCCGTCTGCTGAAGGTTATCATGCTCTCAGCTGTGCTGATTGAATTGCCAGGGCTCACTTAGCCCGTTTCAATCAAAAGGATCTGGGCTACCAAAGATGCACTGTTTAAATAATTTAAGCTAACCTGGGGCTAATTATCTTTGGCAAAGAGGGTGTCTATTGATCGTGTTGGTTGTTGTCATGTCTGGGAAAGGTATGTGTCTACAGCCTTTGATTTCTCATTATTTGGTTACTCCATCCAACTTAGTAACTCCTCAAGATGATCCTGAACAGAAGCTGGTTGTTGTACTGAGGGGAGCCTTTTCTTTAACTGTGTTGGCACTGACCAAGCTCACATATACAAGTGAAAAGTTTGGCAGTGGTGTGGGGGTGCAGGGGGACTCCACAAAGGATTTGTGCAATGTAGTCTGTATGTTGGGGGGTGCTGGTGGTTGTTGTTCATCTGAAAAGATTGTACGGTAACTGAACAGAAACCTGTGATTCTTGCTTTGGCTTCGTTTATTTACATGTAAATGGATGAGTTGGGGAGATGGAAATGAAGATATTTCATTTATCTTGCTTCCAAGCCAGCTTCTGCGCTTTCTGCAGTCACCACAGAATTTGAGGTAATAAGCAGGCTAAACATAAAAAGACTATATCATTTTACAGGTTAAGAGTTGATGATAGTTCTGGTAGTCTGCGAGTTCATGACTTGTGCAAGGGGAATCTGGATGAATTGTATATGGTGTGTGCTTTAATTGGTCGGAGTCACTGCAGTGTGGTTAATGAAATACAGTGCCACGTATATTGCATAGGTTGTGGCAGTCTAATTTTTAACTTGAGATATGTCTCCCGCATAGCACTGTGCCATCACAAGAAATAGTGTCCCTAAAGCACCACTGAAAGTGGACGTGGCCGATGAAGAAGGCAGTTGGGATCAGTGATGTACTTATAACAAACTTAGTCAATGTAAGATTTTTATTCGTCTTTGTCTGTGATCAGGCACGTATGGGGTACATAGCGAGCGATGCTGATTTCAGCCTAACGTGATTTGTCTTTATTGTGTACACATCTTCAAGGGCAAGGGCCAGATACGTATCTTCCATGTATCTCATACAATGTTGTCCTCTTAGAAGGGGGAGCTCTCTTTCCCCAAAGCTGTATGCTTCTCTGAAACCATTGTATTTGACAATAGTTAAATTAAGGCTTCCTTCCTAAAAGGTGAAGTGGGCTTCAGTGCCTCTTTTCTTCTGTTTTCAGAAGTCTGGAGGATGTAAGTGACGCTACTCAGCATCACATGATCATTTGCCCTCCCTGAAAATAATTTTATACCAGAGTAAAGCTTTTCCTTGATTTACTTAGGGTACTGAAGTGAAGTACTATATAACAGAATGTATAGCACCTAATTTAAGCAAAGATGTGCTGGAAAAGCAGCGCTTCTCATTTAGAGTGCTAGACATGACTTGGGCTACGTGTGGTTTTAAGGCTAGCTTCACTTCAGGGCTGGCTGGAAAAGACCTTGGTGAAACAGCTGATAGGTGGGGCATGACCTACTAGGGAGCAGAACTTCTAAGCTTTAGATTCATTATATACCTTTTTTATTACTTATTGCATCATTTTATGATTTACTTCATCACTGCCAGTTAATAACCTGAGTTATATATGCAGATTGTCTCAAAGTACACATCCTGAGACTCAAAATCTGTCACACATCTGTCTTTCCTTTACTCCTGACATCTAGTATTTCACTGCTGGTGCTCAGTGTGCGTTTGCAAATTGTGTTGCCTTCTTTTCTGTTCTGATTCTCAAAGCAGTTGGTATGCTCATAGGCTCATCTAATTTCTTAAAACTTTCTCCTCCTTCCTTAAAGTTTTCCTGTGAGTTGTGAATTCTTCATTCAGCTCTCCTTATCAGTTTGCTGAAAAATAAAATCACCAGCACAATCCTTCTATCATACCACTTCCGATAGGTCTTCAGTTGATATTATCATTTATAAGCATTATATTTGGACTTGACCATTCCGTATAAGCTAACCAAACATAGAAAGCTCGAGAGCACCATAGGAAAAAAAAAAATATCAAAAGTGTTTCTCAAAAGGTTGTTTTTGTGGATTTTGGGGTTTTTGTGTTTTGTTTTGCTTTATGGTTTGTTTTTTGTTTTGTTTTGTTTTTTTTTCCAAATAACAAAGCAACATGATAAAGCTAGCCCATTTAAGTGGTAATGAAAAGGTATTTTCCTAAAGACTTTTTCACAAAGGAAATGTATGTAGCACTGTGAATTTCTCTTCTTGTAATTTAGGCTGTATTAGGAGCAAACTGTTAGATGTGAGAAAATTACCTGAAAAGTTATTCAGCGTGAAGTATTTATATTGTGGTGGTTGGTCTTTCATTGAATAGTGAAGGGAAGCAAGCATTGAAGATAATGAACTTCAGGTGAAGTATCACTTGAGCATTAAAAAAGTATTCCCCTGGGACCAATGCTGACTAAATTTTAGAAACACAGATTTCTAAATAGCTGATTTGATAAAATGTTCTCTACGGCACTGTTTCATGGTGAGCTGGGGAAGAGGCTTTGCGAAGCTACACAGTATTTTGGATTTACGATAAATGACATGGGATGTCTGCCATAAGGGTATTTCATGTGAATTAACACAAAACTTAATTCTTAACTTTCTAAACTTAACACAAGACTTATTTCACATGAATTAACACAAAAATTTCTTCACAAGTGTCCCTTCGTAGACCAACATGCAGTATATGTAATTAGATTTCTGTTAATCATGAAAACAGCTGTTTCATCAAGTCATCCTATTTTGAAATTTGCCAGCATTAACAAGCACACAGTTATAAAAATGCTCTCCAAGTAGAAACTCTGCAGGATTCTAGGTTAACAGAAAGGCATCTGTGGTTTACACCAAGGAGGATCTGACTCCTTATCATTAGTATTTTGCTAATGCACTGTAAAAGAGAAGCTGATTCTTCTCAGTGCTAACAGTGGGCACAAAATGATTTAATATGTCGGCATTGATGTTTGTCAGAATGAAGTTTAAGGTTAGAATGGGATCGATTTAAATATCTATGGTGCGCTAGACAGCCTGACCCTGTGAGTTTAACACAACATGGGATGCTGGGGAAGCTTCCTACTATGAGGAGTTGTTCTGTCTGCCCTCTTTAGGACCATCAGACATGATGGCTTGTACTGTAACTCACTCTGAAACCGCAGAATATCTTTGAATCATAGAGTCTTCGTGGTTGGAAAGGACCTTTGAGATCATCGAGTCCAACCAAACAACCTACAATCTCTGCCACTAGAGCATGCCCTGAAGTGCCACATCTAGACGTTTCTTAAACACCTCTAGGGATGGTGACTCAACCACCTCCCTGGGCAGGCTGTTCCAGTGCCTGACCACTCTTTCAGTAAAGTAATTCTTCCTAATATCTAATCTAAACCTCCCCTGCCACAACTTCAGACCATTCCCTCTGGTCCTGTCATTATTCACCTGGGAGAAGAGGCCAACACCCACCTCTCTACACCCTCCTTTCAGGTAGTTGTAGAGGGCAATGAGGTCTCCCCTCTGCCTCCTCTTCTCCAAGCTAAACATGCCCAGCTCCCTCAGCCTCTCCTCATATGACCTGGTCTCCAGACCCCTCACCAGCCTGGTAGCTCTCCTCTGGACACGCTCCAGCACTTCAATGTCCCTCTTGTACAGAGAATTGAACTACAGTGCAAAGTTATAAAATAAAATTAATTGCAGTAAAAATAATTATTTAAAATACACTTCCAAAACAGAAGTCTGTAACTGCAAAGACTGGTTTTTAGTGTTTGTTTTTATACGCCTTTATAGCAGGCAAACACAAATAAGCAAAAAATAAGAACTAATTCCTCATCATAACAGGATTCACGTAATGTCATTAGGATTCAGTATAGTGAAATGAAATGACAGAAGCTCTTCAGCTATTAGAATGAGTTCATTAACTTATTAAAATCAAGCATATGTATTTAGCATAAATCAGATAAAATTGTGACTTCAAAAACATTCATATGAATGTCTCTGACAGAAAGGTGTTGTGGAGTATAAATAATTACATTCATAATAAAATGTGGTATTTGGGAAAGCCTTTTATGGCACAGATATATTTTTTTTTTCCCCACTTTCTAATTTTAGAGGCTATCACATGTTCTCTGTGTTACCCCACCTGTTTATTTGTGTTGATTCTGGCTCTGGCTGACGGAGGGCAAAATATTCTGCATACACCAGGAGAGTGAGTTGTAAGCTGCACTGAATTTACTCTGCAAGAGAATGCTTTCTCTGTATTTTTCTTGGCAACCATTAATAGACACACTTCAAAATACTGCCAGGGCTCCAGAGGATCCCTGCTATCGATCTTATCTGAGGGAAACGTTGTCTGCTACCCTGGTCTTCATTTTCTCCAAGTATTGTGTGTTCCAAAAGTGCAAATGTCACTCTATCTAGTGACATGTAGTGTTAATACAAGCCAAAGAAAATCAAAATCTCTTAGTACTAGAGTTTTACAGCAGTATAGTAACAAAGTTGACTGGGACATGTATTACGACTTCTATGAAATTATGGATTATCCCAGTATACAGATTTGAGAGTCTGTTGGCACACCTGACTGCAAAGAAAGTTGAATGAAAGAGGAAAGAAAGTACTTACAATTCCACAAAACAAAATAGTGACTAATTCACTTTTCTATTACAAATAGTAATTAGAGAGGAATCGTCATGACCTGAAAGACTCATGACACACTACCACTCTTCTCCTGCTAAGCACAGGTGCTAAAATTCAACAGTTCTATGTAAACCCATATGTTGGAAGACCTCAATAGTTTGAAAGAACATTATTTCAAAGTTAAGAAGTCCTGAATGTCAGTCGCTAAAGATCCTGCATAATTTATGTCCTTTATATTTGTGCTAAAATAGTCTTTTATTATTTAATCACAGATTTTGATTTTATTTTTTTTTTTGAAAAAGGCAAAAGTCATAATATGAATATCCTGCTTGCCAAATTTCAAGTTTATCTCCAAAATATCAGAGTACATGATCCTCTTTGACTATAAAAAATAGTAAGATGGTTCCTAATGTCAGGGGAAAATTCTTAGGAAAATTCTTAGGAAAAAAGGATACACTATATCTGAAATTTATGCAGTCTTGAAAAAAATTCACTTTGACTGAAGTGTTAAATGTGGAAAATTTTTACCTTAACAGTTAAAATCTGGTGAAATTATGAGGCATATAAAACTATTTCCTTACAGTAAGAAGAATAGAGTGATCATATGTGAGAAATACGAAGTTCAGGAAAAGTAGCTAGAGACTATTAACAAAAGCTCAGACCATATAAGATCATGACTTCATATATTATACATGAAAATGGCTGAGTTTTTACTTTTTAATATATTTTGTTTTAAATTTACTTCCATTTGTGAAAGTAACTTACTAAAAATAGTAGAATTAACTAAATCTTTGATTTGCAGATTTACAGAATTACTTACCTTGATTATCCCCATCATTTTAATGAACTACGCATATTAGCCTCCTTGGTGATTTTTCTACAAAATTAATGAAATGATTTGTATTTCCAGTTTATGAAACAGTTGCTGATTATGTGTCATGAGAATAGACAACGAAAAATTCTGATGCAGACAAATAATGTAAGAAACCTGAATCAAATTTTGAATGTTGTGGTATGCTTACTTTGTTGTAATACATGTAGACTCATACCCTTTTAAGGGGGCTGAAACCACCTTGGCCTGATACTTGAAAACAGTCAACATAAAGCACTAGAATAGTGGTTTAGTCCCCGTAGGAAATGAGATGAGGTAGACAAGAATATGCCTGCTACTTCACT
Source organism: Larus michahellis (assembly GCF_964199755.1). Lineage (NCBI taxonomy): Eukaryota > Metazoa > Chordata > Aves > Charadriiformes > Laridae > Larus > Larus michahellis. The sequence continues at coordinate 65,079,909 of NC_133901.1, forward strand.
CTGCAAACCTTCGTGGAGGGGATAACCTGAAGACTGAAGAGTCAGTTTGAACTTTCAGGCTGGTTTATTGACTTGCAGAAAAGGTACCACGCCATCCATGTACCTTTGTTAATGTGAGAGAGTCCATCAGCTCTTCCAGCCAGAAGGAATAACCTTGCCAAATTACACATTTACAAATCCTGCAGTGGGCTTTCTGGTAATGCGCCCACTATTCATTTTTCTTGCTGAATAGTCGTCATCTTTCCTTTTTTTTTAGCTCCGTATAGAATACTTTATTGTTATTAAAAATACTTCTTAAAGGCTTGTAAAGCATTTTTAAGTTTAGTTTGAACATGAGCGTGCTGTTAGGACTCAGAAGTAAACCAGGGCTAAACCCAAGATACTCCAAGACCTCAGGAAACTGTTTCTTCAAGAACGGATTCCATTCAAGTTAATGACAGATCACGTTCCAGAGTGAGATCGTGGCATCTTCGCATGCCAGCCTTGAAAGTGGTTTCTTTCTCTGTCCCTCTTGCTGCCGTTGAAGTCTGTGGTTATCTTCACTCTGGTCTCACTGGGAAAAGACAAAGTTAGGGAGGATCTATAAGATGGACGTACGTGTAGTTGTTATGCCAGCTCTACTGGTGTGACCAGTATTCACCATATTACGTATTCAATTATAAGTGAAGTCTGTAATGACTGCCTGCCTGTGGCAGAAGAACGCGTTTCCCCGGTGTCCGGAGTTTATGATTTGAGTGGAAATTGCTGAGAACAGTTACTCCTCAGTGTAATTTTAAGTATGTTCTTGTTGATTATCTAAGCAGTTAAGTTAATCTGGTGTCTGCAAGTGAGGAACATTTTACTGACCAATACTGAAGTGGAGAGCAATAATGTTTCTGTCCAGGGGGGAGAATCCTGCACCTTTTGTGAAAACACGAGGCACTGAGTGGGAGCAGATTCTGCCCTCTCTGATCAAAACCAGTTGTGCTGGGCTGCATGCCTGTATGAGGGACAACCTGGAATCCCAGCTGACCCTCTAAATTAGGCCATACTATCTACCTGTTGAAAGCAATGTAGCTGTTGCGGTTCCTCATTCCTCATTATGGTAAACTATTTGGCCAGAAAATGCAGACCTATTAAAAAAAAAAAAGAAAAAAAAAAAAAAAAAAGTTGTGGGATACAGAGGAGAATAATCTTGCCTTTTTGTCCAAAACTGGAGACAGTGCTCCAGGTATCACAAGGCGTATGCTAAGGTTTTTGCAAGAAGAATACTTTACATTACTTAATACTTTACATTACTTCTGGTAGAATTTTCCTCAGTGTTCAATGTTTGTTGTAAATGTAAAAAGGCATAATAAAATTATACAACATTTAGGAATTGTACCCCAGCCAAAGTGGCTTACATTCATTTGAAACATCATCTGTCTCAGTAATTAGAATACTTACAGTTAACAGGGACCTGGCCCAAGCTATTTGTTTTTGGACTATATTCTGTTTAAGCATCTGCCCTTGAGTTAATCTTTTTAAATTTCTCAGTATGTTCTAGCTGTGGTCTGCATATTTAATTCCTCTTGAATGTTTTTCTACCACTGGTGAATGCATGATTCCTTCAAACTAAAAAACATCTTGATATTTTGCGTGTGGATAGAATATAGAACTGCATTATTTTCCATTATGATCAATTCTTTATTATTTCTTTTCTTCCACAAAATTTACATTTTTTTAAAAAAAATCAAGAGCTTTGGGATGTGACTTAAAGAATCCCCATTTTCATCTCACTGTCTTTCCCGGGTAAAAAAAAAGAGCTTAGAAAGACTGGAAATTATGTGATGCCATAAACAATAAATATTATGTTAGGGCAGTAGATAATTATATGACTTTTGTTATTTTAGAGTATAATTATTTCAGTTAGGTTGCAGTATTTTAAAAGTATATTTTGGGAATAGTTTGATATATTTACGTAATATTATCCTGTGAGTTAATTTACTGATACCTCCATTTGACTTATTACTGAAGAAGACATGCAGAAATGAAATTCAACAAGGGCAAGTGTAGGGTGCTGCACCTGGGGAGGAATAACCCCATGCACCAGTCCAGGTTGGGGGCTGACCTGCTGGAGAGCAGCTCTGTGGAAAGAGACCTGGGAGTCCTGGTGGACAACAGGATGACCATGAGGCAGCAATGTGCCCTTGTGGCCAAAAAGGCCAGTGGCATCCTGGGGTGCATCAAGAAGAGTGTGGCCAGCAGGTGGAGGGAGGTCATCCTCCCCCTCTACTCTGCCTTGGTGAGGCCGCACCTGGAGTACTGTGTCCAGTTCTGGGCTCCCCGGTTCAAGAAGGACAGGGAACTGCTGGAGAGGGTGCAGCAGAGGGCTACAAAGATGATTAGGGGACTTGGAACACCTCTCTTATGAAGAAAGCCTGAGGGATTTGGGTCTCTTCAGTCTGGAAAAAAGATGGCTGAGGGGGGATCTTATCATAAATACTTAAAGGGTGGGTGTCAGGAGGATGGGGCCAGGCTCTTTTCAGTGGTGCCCAGCAACAGGACAAGAGGTAACGGGCACAAACTTGAGCATAGGAAGTTCCACCTAAACATGAGGAGGAACTTCTTTACTCTGAGGGTGGCAGAGCCCTGGCACAGGCTGCCCAGGGAGGTGGTGGAGTCTCCGTCTCTGGAGACATTCAAAACCTGCCTGGACGCGTTCCTGTGCAACCTGCTCTGGGTGACCCTGCTCTGGCAGGGGGGTTGGACTAGATGATCTCTAGAGGTCCCTTCCAACCCTATGATTCTATGAAATCCTGTTTTAGAATATTGAAATATTTAACAACATTGAAATACTTGTCATTTGAGAGATTTGTCTCTCAAAATCAATCTCTCAAAATCAAAGCAATGTGAAAATATTTACAGATTATCCTTTTTTTTTTTTTGAGTTCCGGAAGTTCAAAAATCAACATTTTTAATATTAATTAATAAATAGAGGGAAAATTCCCGGTACCTTTTGTTTTCATTTTGGATCTCTCTTCTTTCTGCAGGGGTAAGAAGGAAAGGAGAAAAACATTTAAAAAATAGAACATTGCTGATGTATGTTGAGGAGCTCTGACAGAAGCAGTAGAGGCAAAAATTGGGTCAAAAATTGACCTAAAATACTTCATCTTGTACCATACATAATTTGTAATGACAGTACATTGTGTGCCTGTATCTGCATCTAAATGTATATATTTATCACACAAAAGAGGCTCTTCGCTTTTCCTAAGTTTTAAGTTCATATAGAGATTAAGAAAAATATGAATTTTGTATGCCTCACTTCTCATTCAAATATCGCAAAGTACTTCACAAAAATTAGGACTATCGTTCTGGTTTCACAACTGGAGAAAATAAGGTCTGGGTTGTTAACGCGCTGCAGTTCACAGGTTAAATCTGGGCAGAGATGGGAGAACACTGCCTCTCTTCTTCCCCACCTACTGTCAGCTCTGACAAATGCCAGCTTTAGTGTATTCCTGTCACTAGGTCATTGCTAATGACACTTGAAATGCAGATGTTAAATGAAAGTGTGAAAAATGCTTAATAGTTGTTTTGTCAGGAAAAAGTTATACATAAAACCACTTTGTACTTTTTATTGAAACAATTCAGCTATTAAAGCATATTTAACTGATCCAATTTTTTGATGCGTGGTATGCCATAATTACCATCAACTTTTATTATCTTTGGCAAATGATCATTGCTGTTCTCTGAATGACTTCACCTAGACAGATTTTTCCATTTCATGCAACACAAAAAGCAGTTCATTAGTTCCTGTGACAGTGCTTGTATTCAATCAACCATATTAAGCAGTGACCTATTAACAGGATGGTTCAAAGGCTTAGAGGTACATGTGTTTGGAGTTAGGTTGATTTCCACTATCCTAGAAGTTAAACTCGGTCTTTTATAGCTCCTAGAAATCATCTTGGAACAATGACTTTAATTGACCGCTGGTTAGTAAGCAAACAGTATGTAGGAAATCTATATAATTGAGTATCCTTAAACCTAATGGAGTTACTGTCCCATTCAAAGGAATCCTTAGCCGTATCCTATTTCGGGTCCTGTCATGAAGCTTTCGTTTACTTGTTCATATTCTTCAAACGGAACTGAGTGAGTGCGGTGAAATGCTTATGTTAGCATTTTCACAAACCATCATCTTTTGCATAAGAAAAATGAATTAATGTATTTTTTTAGATTGTATTGGTACGATGTTAGACCACTCCGTTTCCTTTGCCTTCTTTATATAGAGATGACTGCAGAGAAAGAAATTTTAGAGTAAATATACTTTAAAATGTTATGGTTCATCTTTGTGCTCAAACTGAAGATGAAAGTTGGCTTTGTATTATGCTTGATTTTTATTTTCCAGGGAATAAAGTAAGAACGTGGGGGGTGGGGTTGTATGCTTTTGATTTACATTACTTATTCACTACAATTATATGGACAATATGTTGTAAATTGTCTAGTTATGTGTTGGGTTTCCTGCTGTCTGGCTATTTTAGAAGCCTGTTGTTTCCTATTGGGTTTATTTAATTTCAATAGATGCGAAATTGTCTGTCTTCTGTGTAGAGGATTTATTTTGTCGTTCATTGAAAAGCTAGATGTACAGTCTTTCCAGAGTGAGGAGTGTGCTCCTTCTCCTAGGAATGGTGTAGGCTCACAAAGGATCAGTGATGGAAGGTTTTCTTCTAGAACCGTAGTTGTGCTGATGTGTTTCCTCTTTCTTGTGAAGTTAGCTCATAATTCTGCCCTCGGTGATTATCGTATTTTATAATAGTTTTGCTTGATTTTGCTTGCAGAGAATTGTGGCTTAGTTTGTATGTGTTATGCTTGTCTTTTTCAGACATAACCAAATTATGTGTTTATAAAAAACTGTTTGTTCCAAATACTTCATGTGGGTCAAAATTTAATAACTTTGGATTGTGTTATAAACATAACCCCCATATGATCATAGGGTTAATAGGTGCTTTTTTTATATATATCAGTAAGATTCTTTTTAAGTTTCTGTTTTCACAATTGTGTGTTTTAAAGATATGAAGACAAACGTGCAACAGAGAAATCAGAATTGTCAATAATTTCTACTGTGTGACAGAGGAAAAAAGCATTTTCCCTGTAATTCACAATTGTCATCATGAAAACCAGAAGTCGTTAAACTTGAGCAGGAAGGAAGAGAAGGAGAAGTATAAACTGAATATGTAAAAAAACCTCTGGAGACTAGAAGATAGAGAAAGGAATCTTAAGAATTCTCTTTTAGTGAAATCTTGAGGTTCTCTTTCAGTGTTTTCTTGGTATGTGTGGCCAAAGGTGTCATGCTGACAATATCCTTTCTTATGTGATATAAATTACTTTCTTACGTTATATAAACAACATAAAATATATATATATACAAGTATAAAGTACTTTCTTATGTTATATAAATTACTACTAGTGAAAATTTTTTTAATAGTTTTTCGTATGAAAGTTCCCTAAGGAAATATTTTTTCTGTCTTATTTTCCAGTGTTTTCTTAGCTTCAATTGGAGAGCATAGCTCTCCAAGTTTCAAACTGTATCTCCTGCAGAGCTATTATACCTGCTGATGACCGATACTCAAGCTGTTTATTTTGTTTAGGCCAGAGAGATCTGAAAAGCAACTTTTTACTGTACAAGTCCTTATTTCACATGGGAAAAAAAAAAAAGTACAGTTTTGTTAAGGTATTACTTCTAAGAAAATAATATACGCTCTTTTTCTGCCCTTGGCAAATCTCTCCGAAGAAGTCAGAAGCTTCAAGAGGAGTCTGCATTGACCTTTACAGATTTTTTCCAAGAAAGGGATTTCTCTACCTCTTTTGGCCACAAAAGTACCAAAACACCTTCCAAACGGACTCACTGGAAATCAGAAAAGACTCTTTTCATACAAACACTACTGTATGTTTCATAAAACCTAGTAGGACTTACAATGGAAGTAATACCATCACCAATTCATCAGAAGTATGCCTTGTGCATCTATAATGGTACCTCTGTACTATCTTACAGTTTATTTTTGAGGTTTTCTTCTTTCCTGGGAAGTGGTACAGAGCAGCTAGGGCCACGCAGAGTTTCTGCTGGACTTCCAGTCTCAATCAGATGCCATACTCTCCCCTCAGGTAGGTAAGAGTGAGATCATCGAGGCACTTTTTGCATTCCTGTTGTCTGAGGCTATCCTGGTAAATGAGAAGACTATTTCAATGTGGGCTTCTCTTGCAAATTCTTTGAGAGTCCCCTGCCCCTCTGAAGCTGCAGCATGATCTTTTATTACTTTATGTAACATCATTCTAGTGGGTCAGACTTCCTGATGCAGAACAGACTTTGACAGGTTAGTCCTTTGTTTAGTGATTCTGCAGTCTGAAATTCCACCATCCACAAAGATGGCTTCAGTGATACATGTGGAATATGCCAAAGAGAAGGAATGGTTACATGTCTCTGAAGAAATATGGGATGTTGTTGGGATGCAATGGGTGTTTGGGATGTGGCACAGCAACCATCCATTCCATTTGAGGCATATGCATGTCCAGCGTGCTTGAGTTAAAGCATTTGTTTGCATTACTCTTGGGGGCTGTAGGGGGGGCATAAGCCTTGATTGTTATTGCAGTCTCAGCTAACGGCACGGGGGGATGTGACCGCCTCAACTTTTGCACAGTTCCTAAGCAATTAAGTACTGCGGAAGGCTACTCAGGAAATGCAAGGACTAAAGACAATGAGAATAATGAAAAAATACTTATGGTTATGTTGGCCCATCCTGAGTGTCCTGAGTTGTCGTTTTTTTTTTAATGTAGCTTCAGCTTTTTGTTGGAAAACAAGTATTTTTCTTTCACAAGCCTGAATATCATACACCTAACTCCTCTTCTACTCTCCCATGAAAAAACCCCAAACAACAATGCAGCCATCTACCTAAAAACGCAGGGCCTGGAACTAGGAACAGCAGAGCACCAGTCTCTCTCCTCTTCACTATCCTTTGCATGATCTTGAAACTTGGACTCGTTCAGATCCTTGCACAGACTGTCAGACCATCTGCCTTCCCCTACCCACGTGCAGAATCATAGCGTCTAAAGTATCCTAACTAGAGAAGCACTTCTACAACTAGCACGGGGAGATGATCAGAGAACTCCGTGGCTCTCTTACAGAGAAATAGCCCCACTTTCTGGACCTGTATTTCCTGTCTCATCACAAGTTTGTTCCCAGCTCAGTAATCTGCCACAGGTTTGTAGCTCACGCTGGTATTGAGTCCAGAACTCCTCCTTTTTTATCTTTGAATTGTTACAGTCTGCCCCTTTCACCTTTCTTTTGTTCCCTAGTAATTTCTGCCCTCTGTCCCCTAGGTAATATTAAGTACTGCCTGCCTATGACTTTTGTATTTTTAGACCCTTCTTTCTCCTGTTTTTCCAAATAGCTGAGCTTTCTTCCTTCCTTTCAGCACCTTTCCCTATTGGGTGGATGTTGTCTGGGTTCCACTTTCTCTCAGCAAAGTTGCTCATCAGCTGGTGCTAATTTGTCTCTCTGATGTCCCACTGACATAGTTTGGCTAGCTGCATAGTGCCAGCCATTTCTCTCTGATTTTTTTTTTTTTTTTTTTTGTCATGCCTACTATGTGGGTCCAAGTTTTGCAATAATTTAATTATTTTTGAGACAGAATAATGGCACACTCTAGTAGGAATTTACCTCCTAAACAGTGGGTGCGGTGGTGAACTCACCTGCTAGCTTATCCCATGGTAATTTCTCGGTCTAAAAAGCACCATCTTCTCATATCAGCAATGTATCTGTGATCCTAATAAGGTTTGTGGGCTAAAGTATATAGACTGTTTTTAAGAAAGATAAAAGAGCAAACCTGAAATTCATTACTTCAGCATCACTGTTAGAACTGCACTTTCATTGTTAGCACCGTTTGGTGTTGTGAACAACGTGCTGCGTTAGGCACAAGTCAATAGTGGAAACAATAACATATTGGCAAAAATTCCTCCAGCTTCTCTTGGCCTTGGGTGGTGTTGGGGACTCCTGTAGTTCTTTTGTTAGTAATGGATCTTCATAAGTGGATCTGGTCTTCAGATTCCCTAAGGAAGATTTTGTCCCCTGTGCCTGCTTATCCAGATGATGTCTGAGAGTTTCAGGAGCTTTGTCATTGTCTGGCTTGTAGCTAAGGACGTGCTGTTGGCTGTGGTCCAAGATAATTCATTCAGTTGCTCGATGTCCTGTAGCCCAGGGATAAGGAGAAGGTGACTCCACCAAATAATGAAGACTGTAGTCGTATTGGCTGGATGGCAATTCTGTACAATAATAAAATAAAATAATGAATGTATTTTAATTATAGTCCTATTTAAAGTCCTTTGCCTTGGCATATTTTTCCGATAATGCTCAACTGAAGGAACAAACCCAGAAAATATACAGATGTAACTTTGTTAATAATTCATACATACATTTTAAATGCAGTTTAAAAAAGGCGCAGGAACACAGGAATTATTGAGCTCTTTAGCTCTTCCCCCCCCCCCATTTTGAACAACCTGATTATATTATATTTTCAAGGAATCTTTTTCCTATTGTATTGCTTGGAGCATAATGAAGGCATTTGAGACCACCGTTACCTATCTGCAGATTACGTTGAAATATGTTGATTTATTCTAATTGCAACTAACTTCAGATCATCAGTAAAGGTAGCAAAGATTTTGAAAGACATGAGAAGATATCTTCCCTGAGTTTGTGATAGTAATGTATATTTCTGTACGGAAGAGATTTTAAGAAACCTCAGTATCTGGCATTTCATTTCATAGATCAGAAAGCAAGTAATTCTAGACTTCCATTCTTTTCTTTCCAAAATTGAGAAAACAAATGTAAATGATTTAAAAGCAATTAGTTGCATGCATATTGTCCTGGCAAACCATTCTATTCCTTTCTAGTATGTAAATTTTGAGGCAAGCTTGGTTCATCTGACTCATTGATGTGAAACAGGGGAAAACCAAGGCTGCCGTTCTAAACTGATGTACGTTGGTTTTCATTCTAATTTTATTGTTATAGAAAAATAAGACAATTTCAAAATCAGTTTGAGTCAATAACAGTGTAATAGCATCCTAAAATGATATTATTATTTATTCATGCTTAGTTAAATATAACTGTAACATGAAATAAATGATTATCTGGTTTGGATATAATTTCATAATAAGGCCTTTGAAGGTCGTTTGAACTACTGCACTAATTAATGTTTTATTTCCAGCCTTCCTTAATTATTCTTGCCAGATGGTCCTTTATTTATGTTATTGCTTGGAGTTTCCAGCTGAGGTTGTTTGATTGTTGAAGAAAAATATGCGATGGCACCATAAGATAACTGTAATTGAATTGTTAGGTATGTTAGAACATTCAAGCCTTCTGTCCCTGCTTTAGCCACATCTGGGAAATAAGTTTGTTAACAAAGTGCTTTGGCACCTCATCGAATACTTGATGTGATATATGAGAATGTTTAGACCAAACTCAATTAACAAAAAAGCCTTTAGAAAAGAGAACTCTGGTAGCTTCTCATTCATTTATGAAGTACAAAATCTTCTGGGTAAAATGCACAAATGGGTCGATTACCAGGTGGTTGGTTTTGTTTTGGCTTTTGTTTGGTGTTGTTTGTTAGCGCATCTGACTTACCTTTCTCATATCTAGACAATATTGCGTTTGTGTTTATAATAGGGTGTCTTTACACTAGACAAAATAATGTGATGAAAGCATAGTAATACTCATATTATTTGAATATTATGTGGCTAGCTTTGATACGTAATATCTCAGGAGTGCTAGTTTCTGAAAGGGTTAAGTTCAGCACTGGGAGATACCAGATTTGTGAACGGGAATGTAATGATAGCATTTACAGAAAACTAACTGTTTGGTTTCAATCAGTCATCAACATTGTTTGTATTATGCTAGTAAATAGGTATCCCACTTGTTCTTTGAACAAGTTCTTCTGTGGTCAGCTTCTAGATAGCAACACATAAATATGCATGTTCTGAAAAATAAGAGGAAATAAGGGGGGAAATAGTATATGATAGTATACAAATGCACAATTTTGTTCCAGCAGTGTAAATAAAGTATTTGTTGTATCTCTTCTCTGTCTTTTCAAACCATTGCTTTCACCATTTTTCTATAAACATTGCAAGAAGCTGTTTTGGGAAATGGATAGGAGTTTACAGCCCTACAACCAACATGGAAGAAGATGTTGGATATGTTTTGCAGATATGTGTGTCAGGGTAGCTGGGAAAAAACAACTGAGATGTTTGGGTAGGAAATGTTGAATGAAATGTTGAATTGAAAAAATGTTTGGTGAATGGATGAACAAGCAAGATATTGACACAAAGATTCAAAATCAGAAAAAAAAATTATCTCGTCTAGAAAATGAAAAGTGAGACGTATTTTTTTTTCTTGACGGTAGCTGTGTACTGCAAGAGATGTAGGTAAAATGTACTATGAAAAAAAGGTAAATCAACTACAAATTAGAAAAGCTTACTGTAACAGTGGATAATAAGAGCTCATTGAATAAGAATAGTCTTCTAGAAGATGACTTCTCTCTGTTTTTCTTGTAGTTTCATTTTATTAGCACATTAGAAAGTGCTCTGGAAGAAAACTATAATTCCAGTTGTGGAAATTAGTTCCCAGTGTTGAAAACATGGATGTGCTATACAAAGTTTCGCCAATCTATCACAGCCTTTAGAAATATTGGAAAATTTTTGTATTGTCTTTTTTCTATCGGAGTACGTGTTTAGCAGCTCAACATATTTCCTTGGCAAACCCCCCTTTGTTTGCCACGTGTAGTTTTCCTGAGCAGCAGATAGTCTGGGTACTCAGAGAAATACTCTCTCCCTCAGCCTGGATCAGAGATGTGTGTTCTTGGCTGGCGAGTACTCTGAATGTAAAACTCTCTTCAGATGTTAGGGAAGATGGGAAGCAGCTGCTGTCTTTCACTGCACAAATGTAGGGCTTTCAGTGCACACTCTATCTGCCACCGAGCAGGATGGAGTCCATACAATGGAGCCCATCACACAATACAGATGTATCAAATTAAGGCTCTACCCGATTGGTTTTTGCTACTTCCTGTGTAATTCAAGCTCTTTGTGATTTGTTAACTCGTTCGGCTGTAAAAACATTATAAATATGCATTATCTGAATTGCTGCTCTGAAAACGGGGCCCTGGAGCTGGTGGCAACATCTCTGCAGCAGCGGTGGAATGAGTGAGCACTTCTGTCAGCTGCAGGAGATCTCCCCATTCAAATTTAAATCTAGTCCTTGTGCCAAAACAGAAATGCAGACTGTTCACGTGCTCATCTTCGCCAGTGTTAAGCATGCATGTCTCTGAACCACAGACAAAAGAGAGCATCGAATCTCTTTAATGACCAGTTAAACTGACCGTAAACTCCTTTTAGCAACTGGTTGCCCAAATAAGCAGAATGGGTAAAAGAAGCAACAATAGCAGGGTGGTTTCACCTTGGTAGTTTTTTAACTCTCTTCACTTTTAGCTTTCTTCTTCTTATCAATTCGTCATTTGTCTGCCTTCCACTTCCCTCCGTCACTGTACAAACCAAATTTCCCCAACAATATTGCTTGGTATTTTTAAACAAAAATTTTAGGATAGTATATGAACTCCCTTTGCTCCTTTTCCCTCTTTCTATCTGGTGTTGCAAAATAATAAATCAAGGCCAATGCCCCCAAGTTCCATAGCTGCCTTTTTGTCAGCGTATTCGATGCTGTTGCTTTGTAGACAGCATCTTTTCCGAAGTCTCCCAAGAGGTTCTGCATTTTGCTGTTTCCACCGAGGGCAGCAGGAAGGAGGGTGGCCAGCTGGGGGAAAAGAAGTCAAGTTCTAACAGAAGTGAGCTGACCTTTGGCTTCAGTATCTATGTGAATGGGAGGTTGGTCCTGGACAGTCTCTTACCACAGCGGGATATCCCAGTGTGAGATGCCAGCATGAAATTACTAATTATCATGCTTTTTCAGTTCAGGATATGCTGCTAACTTTAGATTTTTGTAAAGTCACCATAGTATTAGAGAGGCATGTGCAGAAAGAGGTATTATCTTGCTATTGTGACATTAAATTCTATCAGAGTAATTTGGCAGCCTTTTGTAACACTTATTTCAATAATCCTGTTTTTTAGGGATTTATAAAATTCTTGTGCAGAAAAAAAAAATCCCCAAACAAAAGGTTAAGTGGTTTTTTTTAACCTTATTGTGTAAACCTCTAAATTCTTTGGCATTACATATGGCTTTTCATGGTGTAGAAGATCAATATTAGTGTTTCTTCTTGCCCACAATGCAAGATCTATTACCCAAGACACATGACATACTACCCAAGCAAAGCACCCGCTGAGATTTGTAGGTGGTGTTGGGTTACAACTGTTTTTTCCTGGAGGCTAAAATTGCCTAAATCTTGGCTCTCACTGTGCTGTTTTTTCCCTCATTATATATTTAAGAGGGTCAAATCATTCATCATTCTCAATTACTGGGGTATAATTCACTGCATGCAATGCGAGCTACAGACCAGATGCCTGGAAAATTCCTGCACTGACCAATAATCTTAGGTCCCAGTACACGTTCTGTTTTTAATACAACAGTAACATGTTTGTTTCCTATTGAATTATTTGCAGAAGATGCGTACCCAATCAAAGCTTCGTCAGACAGGTGGTTATCAGAATGGGACACAATCAGGGAGACTCAGAGCAATATAAACATTCTGAGCTCTGTTCCTTTTAACAGCCTATAAAATGCCAATAACATTTAAAAGGAATAACTTGATTTTATTAAAGGGCAGAATCTGTCGTGGGAACTTGCAGCCGCAAGGCGTTTAAATGAATGTCTCTTCGTGCACTGCAAGTCCTGCCCTCTAGTAGAACTACAGGTGCTAGAAAATAAGTGCTTTCATTTTATAAGTGTTCCAGCTTGCTTGTAGTTTCCTCTAGTATCGTTGCATAAAATCAGTTAGTCTTCGTGGTGTCATATGGTAAATTCATCAGAGCTAAGGTACAGACATCACACTAAAATAAAACCAAAATTTTAAAACAATCTCTGCTTGAACAACCTGTTCTAGTTTTGAATTTTTTCTGTTGTAACTTACTGCAGCGTATGAACCTTCACACATTTCATGCCAATTCTTGAATCGTGCCAACGAATATAAAGTATTAAAGGAATTTAAAGACTGGGGGTTTCCTGAGTCAATGAAATCTCAGTATCTGGGATTCCTGGGCGGTCAGCACTCACAGCTTTTGGTTCTTTTAAATATGTATCTGCAGCATTAACTTGGTTTGTGTCTGACAGAGCTTTTAAACCGATTTTTTTTTTTTTTTTTGGAAATACAGGAATTAAAAAAAAAAAAAAAATCCAACAGGTGGAAACACACTTACCTATCAGGTAAGAGTGTGATGGTGTGGAAGCTCTGTACACCTGTGGCCTAGTTTAGCCCAGTTTTCTGGAGACAGAGTGTCAGAGCTGAATTTTAAGGACTGATGGGAAGGCTGACAGTGGCCTAAATTTTTGGGTAGCCTAAGGGAGAATGTAGGAGAAGGTACAAATGGTTTTCTAATTTCAGAAGGCAGATTAATGTTTCAGGAGCCATAATGACAGCACATGAGAAGTGCTAGATAGGGGAGAATAAATTGCAAAGAATTTTGAAATTGAAGACAAGTAAAAGGTATTTGATACGATAGAGAAACTGAGGAGCCAGGGAAAGGAAGTTAAGTAAGGGATGATGTGATCAAAGTGATGAAAAGATGATGATCTCTCTAGAAATGCTGCGAATAGACATAAATAGGCCAGGATTGCATTTGCCAGGGCTGGTGAGAAGGCTGCAGTGGTCGAGGTGAAAGCTGATGACCACATGAGTAAGAAAGAGAATTTTGAGAATTATTAAATATGCTCACACTGTTCTGTGGTTGCATTTTAATCTGTGTTGTTGGTATTTGCAAAACCAGAACTCAGTAAAATGAATTAATCCTTCTGGTTCTTTTTAACTACAGTTTTCTGAAATACTGAAATTATTAATTTTGTTCTTGTTGTTCATTGGCAGTCCTAGAAATAGAGAAGAAATTTATTTGGGTCAATTGAAGTGATTTTTATTTTTTTATTTTATTATTTTCTCTAGGATTCTCACCTCTATAAAATGTCAGGGGAAATTAAATGCTAAGTTTAATACGACATGTGCTTCTAATAAAAGCAAAGAAAACTTGGAAATGAAAGATTAGAATATCAGACTTAGATTCCATGCACAGCCCAGAGGAGGAGGAGCTTTCATTCAAATGACGTGCCTTGCTTAATTGTTAAGGCACTTATGTATGTGTAAGACAGGAAACCACAATTAGAATTATTCCTTTGCGTTATCTGGAGCAGAGAGATGGAAATAAAACTTTCCATTTCTTCAGAGTGCCCCGATTGCAAAGTTAGAAGATTCTGGAGCGTTGTACCCTCTGAGCCTGTCTTATTAACGTTTCTCACTGGGGGTAAATACAAATTGGACCAATAGCAGGAATTGATGACTAGTGACTCTCCTCATCAGTCCTGTGGAAGATGCTAGGTTCCTGTTTGTTTTTTTTTTTACTCCAAAGAATAATTTAATTGTAGATATGAATTGGAATGAGTTAAAGAGGAGAGACTTAAGGAAATCTCAGTCTAGCCCAAATATAAACCAAAAAATTTTCAAAAAGTAACTGGGAAAGTAGGAGGTCATTGTATTAGCAGGGGGTTTTGTGGATTCATTTTTTTTTAAACTTTATAGTTGGTGATGACTGAGAGAATCCTCTGGAAGGTCATGCAGAACAGGAGTTGGATTCAGGTGTTTTGACTTGCCCTGTAGAGAAGCTTGCCTTTTTCTGCAGAATACAGAGGAAATTCAGTCTTAGATGTCCAAAGCTATAGGGTACAAGTGCCTACTTTGTTTCTTATTCTTACACTGAATCAGCTGTAAATGACTCACCAATTTTTTATGGCCTGTTTTGTTCCTGACTACCTATAGCATATAATCAATATAAATTGTCTCAACCTCCCTCCTATGCAGAGACCAGGTGGGAGAAATGAGCCCAGAATTTCCTACAGAATATCCCATGTTAACTCAGATGTTTCTTCTTTGCTTCTCAGACAGTAATATAACATTGACATTTTCCATGGGTTATAGGTATTCTCTTAACCAGAATGGTCACTGGCCACCTAAAAACAGTGTTTCAGGATGTGTAATTAGGATAAAGGGAATATTTGGAATATTTGAAATATATATGTGTTTTAAAAGAAGGTTCTATGGTAAATGAATAAACTTGAATAAGCCTGATGCAGTTAGCTGCCATATGTGAGGAAAATTTAATTAAACAGAAATTGAAGAACTTGAGTTACTTTCGAATGTGACAGTATGTCATGTGACATTTTGGCTCAATATCTAGTTTCCAGTTGTCAGATAAAGATGATTATTTGCAGACAGCCCTTGTTCCCTCTGGCCTGTATCACTTCTGTCATATGAGCGTAGTGCTTTGACTTTATTTGGCTTAAGTAAACTATGTAGGGAACAGCACAGCCTTTCCCCCGTCCTCTTACTGCAGACTCTCCACGTATTTATCTGTCACGGTTACACCGGAACTTAACATATTTCCAAACGTCTGTAGGAAATATGATGATGTAAATGCTATCAGAACTGAATGGTGATGACTTAGGAAAAATGAAGTCATATTCAATTCAAATAGTGAAGCTTGATATTAAAAAACCCGAACCCTCAGTTTTCGGTTACTTAGTCCGCAGCTTTCCCAATAGTCATTCTGCTTTTTCTGCTTCCTTAGTGACAATTTGTGTGGTTTACAGAAAGAATAAATTCTTTTGTAGTAGTGACTTGTTTTCAAATAGAAATTGAAATCCTGAGATTGCATTGAGCTACACGGGGAGATTTACAAGAGTAAGGATTAATCATGTTGAATAAGGACTTCAGGTTTTCTTTGGGAAAGCTATGTGATTGCATGTAATTGCAACATTCGCTGGCTTTAGTTCACCTGTAGGTTTGGTTTTATTGTAACGTATAATGAAAACCAAACTTTTTTATGTTAAGATCTGTAATACTGAAATGAACTTTGAAGATTATCCTGCTCTAATGTTTAGGCAAACTGTTACATTTAACCTGAGATCTGACTGACAAAATGAAGAAATATTAAAGCAAATGCAAATTCAATTTCCAAACCTTTCCTAGTCTTCAGTATCAGGGATTTCTGATTAATCTTCAATACCAATGGAAGTACCGTCACTTGATTAAAATCGTATCATACCATATATAAAATACTTCTGCACTATTATTTCAAAGGTTTGGCAGCATGCATTAAGTACTGACACTTCTAAAAATAATTTCCTTTAAAAAAGAATAACGTAAGTTTTCCATTTAAAGAAGAATGAGGAACGATACAATTACATTTGCCGTGAATAAAAAAGAGTTTTGCTGCTCAATATGAAAATGAATTATGTGGATTTTTAATGCTACTTATATTTGCATTAAGACTTATGAGGAAATTGATGACGATAAATAAAATAATGAATAAACACTTTATAAAAATATACATTAAATTCATTCAAGAATTGTAATTAAGCATTTAGAGATACATACTTTTCACTGTGTTTTTAACATATTGCATAAATAGATTAATTCATGAATAAGGAAGTTGATAATTGGACCATGTGATACTTATCTGAACCTTTTACATTATGCTTTAAAAGTTGTAGCCACAGGCACTAGAGACGCCAAAGATTCTCTTCATAAAGCAGAATTTTATCATTAAAATGAGAGCTTCTGCAAAAACTTCCCATCTCCCATCACTGGCAATGAAGTGTATGCCGTTTGATTGTGAGCTAGCTTCGTCATCCATTTTCTTAAGATTTAATTCAATTTCACCTGGTCGTTTGTGTGTATATCTATACGATAGACCGATAAATTATTATGCACTGTGGTGGGTTTGCTTTCATATTTATTCATGTTGCTTCTGTCTCTCTTATTACCCATTCAGTGGGTTTAGGGAGTAGCGGGAAAGCACTGTCCTCTTCAAGGGCTGCGCACTTCTCAAGAACTTGAGGAGGAAGTAGATAGGGTGCCTGTGCTCTATTTCAGGAACCAATTTCACATTTTATATGAATGTCTGGTTTTTTAAAAAATATCAAGGATTATGGAGTATTGGAAAACAACAATGGCCAAATGTAGTCTACTCTTCTGACACTTACTTCTTTGGTTCGGGTCTGAATGTAGCATTGTTTATATTTGAGTATAAGGGTTGTTTTTAGGAATTTATCTGTCAGCAATTTTTTTCATTCTTGTCTATATTGCTTGGCTCTAAAGCCCATGTACTTTTAAAATGTATTTCCGTTACTATATTATGTGATCACTTGATAATATTAAATGGTTGTAACCTCAAAAACCTTTTGCAAAGTACTGCTATACATGGTTTATAGATGGAAAAGTATAGATTTGTAAAGACTAAAGTCCCCAAAAGTGTTTTAAGTGCTGGCTGACCTCCTTCTAAACATAACTCTACTGGACCCATGATCATATTGAACTGTTCATCTCCTGTAAGAAGTTAAGAGATACCGTGGATATGGGAGAAGCAATAGATATGGAGCATAGTGTCTTCAGGAAACTGTCAAAGAAGGCTGGAGGAGGCAGCAGCTACATTGCAAAACAGGATTATAGTCTTGGAAAACTGGAGGAATATAGATCGATGCCTGGCTGTAGTGAATATCAAGCTGATCATGATTCAAAAGTTAAGTTGGGGGGTAGCATGCAGAAAGCAAGTTCTATATTGACAAATAAGATCCATGAAAGCCATGAAGGACTTTTTCCCCTCGCTTGGTTTGGGCAATGTTTCATTAGAATCCTACGTTAACTTCTGAGCCCTGCAATTCAAGGTGCAATCTGGTTTTAGAGAATCATAGAATCATAGGGTTGGAAGGGACCTCTGGAGATCATCTAGTCCAACCCCCCTGCCAGAGCAGGGTCACCTAGAGCAGGTTACACAGGAACACGTCCAGGCAGGTTTTGAATGTCTCCAGAGTTGGAGACTCCACCACCTCTCTGGGCAGCCTGTTCCAGTGCTCTGCCACCCTCAGGGTAAAGAAGTTCCTCCTCATGTTTAGGTGGAACTTCCTATGTTCAAGTTTGTGCCCATTGCCTCTTGTCCTGTCCCCGGGCACCACTGAAAAGAGCCTGGCCCCATCCTCCTGACACCCACCCTTTAAGTATTTATACGTGTTGATAAGGTCTCCCCTCAGACGTCTTTTTTCCAGACTGAAGAGACCCAAATCCCTCAGGCTTTCTTCATAAGAGAGGTGTTCCAGTCCCCTAATCATCTTTGTAGCCCTCTGCTGCACCCTTTCCAGCAGTTCCCTGTCCCTCTTGAACCGGGGAGCCCAGAACTGGACACAGTACTCCAGGTGCAGCCTCACCAAGGCAGAGTAGAGGGGGAGGATGACCTCCCTTGACCTGCTGGCCACACTATTCTTGATGCACCCCAGGATGCCATTGGCCTTTTTGGCCACAAGGGCACATTGCTGCCTCATGGTCATCCTGTTGTCCACCAGGACTCCCAGGTCTCTTTCCACAGAGCTGCTCTCCAGCAGGTCAGCACCCAACCTGTACTGGTGCATGGGGTTGTTCCTCCCCAGGTACAGCACCCTACACTTGCCCTTGTTGAACTTCATAAGGTTTCTCTCTGCCCAGATCTCCAACCTGTCCAGGTCTCTCTGTATGGCGGCACAGCCTTCCGGTGTGTCAGCCACCCCACCCAGCTTTGTGTCATCAGCGAACTTGCTGAGGGTGCACTCTATCCCCTCATCCAGGTCATTGATGAATGTGTTGAAGAGGACTGGACCCAGTACTGACCCCTGGGGAACACCACTCGTCACTGGTCTCCAACTAGACTCTGTGCCCCTAATCACAACCCTCTGAGCTCTATCTTTCAACTAGTTTTCTATCCACCCCACTGTCCATTCATCTAACCCACTCTTCCTAAGCTTCCCTATGAGGATGCTGTGGGAGACCGTGTCAAACGCCTTGCTTAAGTCAAGGTAGACCACATCTACCGCCCTCCCCTCATCTATCCATCCAGTCATGCCATTATAGAAGGCTATCAGATTAGTCAGACATGATTTCCCCTTGGTGAATCCATGTTGAGTACTTCTGATAGCTTTCTTTTCCTCCACGTGCCTTGAGATGACACCCAGAACGAGCTGTTCCATCATCTTTCCAGGGATGGAGGTGAGGCTGACCGGCCTGTAGTTCCCCGGCTCCTCCTTCTTGCCTTTCTTGAAGACTGGAATGACATTGGCTTTCCTCCAGTCCTCAGGCACCTCGCCTGGTCTCCAGGACCTTTCAAAGATGATGGAGAGCGGCCCAGCAATGACTTCTGCCAGCTCCCTCAGCACTCTCGGGTGCATCCCATCAGGGCCCATGGACTTGTGAATATCTAGATGATCTAATTGGTCCCTCACTCGCTCCTCCTCAACCCAAGGGAAGTCTTCTTCTTTCCCTGTTACTTTATTCAATGCCTGGGACTCCTGAGGGCTGGGCCGAGCAGAAAAGACCGAAGCAAAGAAGGCATTCAGTAACTCTGCCTTCTCCGCATCCTCCGTCACCATGACTCCTGCCTCATTCGGCAGTGGGCCTACAACTTCTCTGGTCTTCCTTTTGCTTCCAATATACTTGTAGAAGCTCTTTTTGTTGTGCTTGATGTCCCTAGCCAGGTCTAATTCCAAGGCAGCCTTGGCTTTCCTTGTTTCATCCCTGCACACTCTGGTGGCATTCTTGTAATCCTCCCAAGGGGTCAGTCCCTTCTTCCACTTATTGTAGACTTCCTTCTTCCACTTGAGCTTTTTCAGAAGCTCCTTGCTCAAGCATGCAGGTCTCCTGCGTCCCTTGGCCGATTTCTTTCTCTTAGGGATGCACCGATCCTGAGCTTGGAGGAAGTGGTCTTTGAATATCAACCAGCTTTCTTGAGCCCCTTTGCCTTCCAGAGCCCTAGCCCATGGGATCTCTCCAAGCAGTTTCTTGAAGAGGTCAAAATTAGCCCTCCTGAAATCCAAGGTTGTAATTTTACTTCTTGCTGTTGTTTTGTGGATAGTACCCATGATCCTGAACTCAATCATTTCATGATCACTACAACCTAGGGTGCCCCCAACCTTAATGTCCTCCACCAATCCCTCTGTGTTTGTCAGTACCAGGTCTAGAAGAGCTCCTCTCCTTGTTGGCTCCTGTACCACCTGT
The DNA here is from genome assembly GCF_964199755.1 of Larus michahellis. Lineage (NCBI taxonomy): Eukaryota > Metazoa > Chordata > Aves > Charadriiformes > Laridae > Larus > Larus michahellis. Next base: position 65,100,134 of record NC_133901.1, read on the forward strand.
GTCAAAAAGTTGTCATCAATGCACTGGAGGAGCCTCCAGAGAACAGTATTATATGAAGTCATTTCCACTGTGTTTTTTTATAATCCGTGACTGAATATCAGATATCCTTAGAAGAACATGGTCATGAATCCAGATCTTGCTGTTCTGAAGCAGTGACCCATTCACTAGACGTAATCGTAATATTTATTTTTCCTATTGTCTGGCTGTGGTCCAGACTGGGTTACACTGTTTTCTTTAAATAGATATCCTTAGTTTCTCTTTGAGATTTTAAGGGTAATTTTGAAAGGATTTTTTCACTTCAAAGACTGATTTTTCACAAGGGGCCGGTGGAACCTGTCATACGTGAACATGATGTCACCAGGAAGGGGAGCACACAGTGTAGGCTTTGCTGTCATCAGTCGGCTGATGACCTGGGGCTCTGTGATTTATTTTTATTAGACTTTATCAGTGAAAGGTCTTCTTTGTCTCCGTCTTGACAGAGAGTCTGTGGAATTGGATTTGGGTGACAATGAGCTGGCTAATGCTCTAACTAGGAGAAGCAAACACCGCTCATTTGGGAACTTGAGATTTGTTCTTATCTGTAGGGAGCTTCATCAAAGCTTCAGTTTTTTCACTGAGATCTCATAGGCTTGGTGGACAACAATGTTTTTTTGACATACATCCGGCTATGCATCTAAACCGTTTTACACTGGAATTCGTACTTTGCCGCACTAATCCACGTTTATGTACCTGCTAGTTTGATTATTGCAGTGAACTTATTTGTTGTTCTCCCTGAAGTCTCAGAGCTAATCTGAGAGACTGACATGGTGCCTTCACGAAGAGTAGATGGGTAAGGTTTACCTGTGATTAGAAATAGCCAAAAGGAAGTACTAGGCAGAGTTTAATCCTAATACTGGCACGCATGTTTACCAACCAATTTTAAAACAGCAAGAAAATATCAGCTGCAGTAAAAGCCTCTTTTTTTTTTTTAAAAGGATACAAATAATTTGTTTAATAAATAGAATGACTTTAACCTGAAATCGTTTATCCCTTAGCATAGTAATAATTAATTACAGAAATCTTTGTGGTTTTATATAAATATCAGAAATAGTTCAAAAGTAGTCCTTAAAATATCTGATCTCTGAGGTTGCTTTTGTCATTAAAATGACTTCCATTTAAATCATGTGTTGGAGAAATTCCTTTACAAGGTTTCTAGCTTAATGAACTAGTTGAGAAAAACTCCAGCTTTTTGTTTTGGAAGCTGAAATGTATATTTTTATTTAAGCACTCTGAAACAAGGAGAAGAAATCATGCAGATGGGCTAAGTTTCTGGAATTTTACCAAATACAGTACCTACTGGTACAGAAGACAGTGTGCTCAAAAGGAATTTTCTGACATTTTTCACAGCCTGATTTTTAACAATGTCCTACATTTTTTTTGGCCCATCAGTGAGGTAGGTTTTGATTTTTTTATTTATTTTTTTTTTAAGGCAGTGAAGCTAAAAGCCTGATGGCTGATACTACACATTTATCCATGAAAATGAAATTTAACACACACATTTGCCCTATACATAACACAGCATAAAAAGATGATTCTAAAGTGAAAAAATGCAGACAGCTGTTTTTCTTCTCCATTTTGTATACCAATACACATGGTAAGTGGTAGTTAGTCTTACTGGTTTAATTTGTTGTTCTGTGAATGCGTAAGATGGGTCTGATCCGTGGCACTTACATTCAAGCAAAGAGCAGGAAATGTTGAGTAGAATAAGAATTGCCTATGTGTAAGTATATTTATATGTACATTTATTATGTTTTCATAATCTCTACAATTACCCTACCGTAAGAAAGAGCAGAAGAAATTTCTCCTGAAAAGGTCCTCAGTCACGTTGTTGTTGTACATTAAATATACTTTGTCAGCTCCGCTTTACTTTGCTGCCTTCGTGACTCAGTTCTGGTAACAATGTCAACCTACTGTCCGTGTACCAACCATGACTGACCTAATCCTTCGATCCTGCGATATTCACCTATTGTCTTTGATTTAGGCCTCTATCGCAAGCTCTTTGAGACAGGACTTGGTTTTTTTCTTCTGTGTCTGTAAGAGACCTAGTGTCGAGAAAACAAAGTTGGGGCTTCTAAATGGTCCTTGAAGGTGCTGCCATTAGCTGGGTGCTGTTATTTACAACACAGTGCCTTGCTAGGGATGTTTTCATTTATGGACATTATATATTCAGAGTTGCAGTCCAACTAGTATGTTTCCATTGTTTTCATTCACTAAATAATTCCTAAAAGTTTGGGTTGCTAATCAGGCAGTCGTCATTTTGTAGCAATTATCCAGAAGCACTGCCAAGAAAACCATCTTCTGTATATTCATGGGATCACAAGACCCAATTATTTTGATAAAATTGCTAGTAATTTTGTGTGATTGTATTTGAATACCTTTTCTTCATTTCTTGATACAACTTCATTTCTACTTTGTCTTCACATTTTCTGAAGTATTGTGTATGGGTTTGGATATGGTGCGGGTGTAAGTATTCATTTGTAAAGATAATCAGTTATGTTTCTTGAAAGAAAAAAAGAATTATATTCAAAAATATACAATGATAATGTGAGATGTGGGAGGGATGCTGGACCTGAAGTTTCAATACTGCAAAATGCAGAATGTCTGTAATACACACGGAAGTGAATAAGGGTTTTAGAGTGGAAGCAGCAGTACGTCTTTGAAAATTAGGGATTAGTTATAGCAAGCGTGTACATAGAATTGGTGGATACTTGTGTTAAGTAAAAGCTTAATTGATTCTCTTCTTTCCACATACTATATAGAATTTGATTCCCTAGCTCTTTGTTCACACACCCTTCAACTCCTAAAGAAAGGCAAAGCATTGTTTGGAATGATTCTAGGAGACAATAACTGTTAAGTAATTCCTAAATGTTAGTTTAAGGAAAAATGACTTATAATAAATAATATGTGAATGTCCTTAAAGTGAGGTCTGTTTGATTTTTTTTTATATATTTTTTTTGTGTTTGAGGATTTTACTCTTGACTGTGAAATATGAATGGCCTTGTTAAATTTTAATTGAAAAGAAGGTGGGGCAAAATACGCAGAAATAAGTCATTCTTATACTGTCCCTGCAAAAATATCTGACAGCTGTATATAACCAGATACACATTTGGGTAGTCAATGCAACGGACAAATATTTTGCAGAAGCGGTGAAAGAATGGGTTAGTTCAGTCTTTCTTAGCACTATTCTCATACAACAGTGTCATTGGCAGGCATAACATTTTTGTAATTCCATGAACTTGATCTCTTGAGAGAGTATGACTTGGCCCTAGGACAGAGGACTCGTTTGTTTTGCTTGTCTTAACTCTGCCAAATGATCTTACCAGCTATCTGATGATCAACTGAGACAGTAAAATATTTCGGATTTTTGTACCATCAGTGTGTATATTTCAAAGGAAGGCAACTGGCTCACAACCTCCATCTACCTCGTTCAAGTGTGTAGTAATTGAACATCATACAGTACTGCCTTGTTCAGGGTAAGGATGTTTAGCTCACGTAAATGCGTAAACCAAACCATAAGCAGATAAAATTTTTCATCTTTACTCATGATTATCAAATACGTGTAAAACTGTTTCTGGCTTTCAACAGACTTCTATTTGCTTCTGAAAGAAATGTAATAGCCTGTGGTCCCACTGGTGCGTGGAAGTGCACACTGTGGCGGCTTCTGAACTTAAGCATGGACTTCCGAAAAAACTCATTTATTATATTAAAATATTGGAAAACTGTCAGGTACATCCAGTTGGAGGATATTGCATATGCCAAAAGAAACCAAAGCACATGGTAGAAAAGGAAGTTAGTAAAATTATGTGTTGAAAAGATTTATTTTTTTTTCTTTCACTTTGTATTTCCAGCTGAAACCTTGGGCTGACAATCAATTCAAAAGTGCACGGAATAGTTTCACCAGAGGTTATAGCTTATCTCTGTTGATACGTCCTGGCACTGTTCTTCCAGTCTTATCAATGTCTCTTATTGAGCAGAGTCCCAAGAATTACTTGTTGACTGTACGTGCTTTTAGAACTAGAATCTTTAAACTGTGTCTAGTGTTGGTTTTAATTAGAAGAGCTGAAGCAAATTACAGGGATTACTTTTGTAGGTGCATTTCACCTGTTGGCATGTTACATTTTAGAACTGTGGGGTTTTCTAATTAATAACTTTTTAAAAATCTACTACTCAGCTTAGTCAGAAAAGATTCCTTTTCCGTTTTTTAGGTAGGTATTGGCTTCATGTTTCTGTCAGTCTTCAAATAAGATAATGTAAAATTCTTTTTTAATCTGAGATTTAATAGGAGTACAAATGTCATTTTAAAAGTCTTCGTGCTAGGGAAGTCATTTTACATTTCCTTAAAACTCATTTATTATATTAAAATATTAGAAGACTGTCAGGATTTTTATTGACACTGAACTGTTTAGAGTCTGTACATGGTAATGAAGAGTATTGACGTATTTTTAAGGGATGTTGTTATTTTTTTTTAAAGAGTGTACCATCCTGTAGTAATTCAACAGCTAAATCTAAATTAATTGTTCTGCCATAGAAGTGAAACGTTGAAATAATTTTATCTATATTAAATAAGTTCTGCCATTTATCATGTTCTGTGTCATAAAGTGAATCCTGTGCATAGTTGTCTGTCTTCTTAGCGCTTTATTACATGCATTTTTCATGAAATCATCAAGACTTTAATGTTTTCCTCGAAGCTGGTTGCTATAGCACTCTTAAATAGTCCTATAGTGTTATTTTAGCTCACTAAATAACTTTCCCTCAGGCAAGTAGGATCAAAGTGCTTTGTGCCTTTAGTTATTGTTAGTAACCAGGACAGTTGCAATCTGAACCTTTGCCAAGGAATGAGTTATGATGTTTTGCTTGAAGTCACACAGGATATCTTTGTCTTGAGACGTGGGGAACTCCCTCATCACTTAAGACGATCTCTAAGTATTGTACTTTATAATTATTAGCATCTGCATACGTTCACTGGGTATTGGTATCTGGAGTTAAGTATCATCATGAAAGCTCTCTGTGATTTTCTATTTTCCCATAATTGTTTGTTCTAATAAACTAACTTTTGGTCGATAAAATGAAAAACAAGATTCAGAAGTTAATGAGTCTAAAGGAACATCTGTTAGAAGGACCTTCATTACCATACTTTTCCAGGGAAATGAGAACATAAGGCAAGACAGAAGCTGATGAAGAGCCTGTTTGGCTTTAGTAAATGAATAATGTGGCCCAGGACAGAGGATGAGCTTTTCAGTTGGATACTAATAAGCATTGCATTGTTTTTGGCAGTTAACCCCAGATGTTAATCTGGTGTCAACTGCATTGTTCTGTCCTTTTTTCATGCCAGTGTGATTTACTCATCCTGGCAGGATCCACTTTTCCCTTTATTTTTCCAAGGCACCAAACCCTTATTTTATCCAGTAGGCTTAAAAAACACCCATCCCTTCATTTAGAATGTAAAATGGTTACCCATCTAAAATTAAGTTTCTTAAATCAGCTTTATGCCATGCTGTAGAATCCAGTGAACAAGCAAAGAAGCATCAGTGTCTTTTGTGTTAAGAAAAAGAAATCTCAAGGTTGTTTGCATAATGTATCTTTTTATTTCTCCCTCTTTCCCTTTATGATCAACTATGGTAGTTAAAAATGCATTTTGTATAAGTGGTTCTAGACACACAAAACAAGCTTTCACACAACAGGCACTCTGAGCTGAGAAAACAATTGCAACAATACTTTTCACACGGTGAAACCTAAAGCACATTTATTAATCACTCAGTCCCAGATTTACTATTTTGCAGCTAACATTTTTATTCTGACATGGCAAACAACATATAATGAAATAAAATTATGTCTCTAGACAGATCTGGTATTTATAATGAAGAGACAAGAGTCACTCTTGAAGTTCTCATTGATGCTAGTTCGCCATTAAAGAACTGATTGACTTACACATCTCTTTATTACCCGAGGGATACAAAGCTTCTGAAAATTGGCCAAGTACCTTTTTTCCACAGACTAGACATTTTACGAGAAGTTTGATAGAACTAATACAAAGGATTTTAAAACTTGAGCACTCTGAAGTGAGGTTGTGGTGTATTTTTTAAATCAGTCTGATCCTGGAGGAGGTGGGGAGTAATGGTATCTACAAAATTACATCTGAAAAAAAAAATTATTATTTTTTTCCCATAGCTTGGACTAAGGAGACATTTATAAATTTGCCTTGGAAAGTTCGCAGGACGTTTTTAAGAACATAAAATAAAGCCTGGGTATATGTAAATTGATTTTGCATCTTTTGACTGTAGCTAGTTTTCTAAGGTAGAAATTTGCTTGGAGATTGGGGAAAGTATGGGAAAGAAGGGGATACTAGGAAAGATGTGTCTATATATATAGCAACACATTCAGTTATCTGTAGTCACGCCTGTGGTGTAGAAAGTAGAATACTGATCCTTTTCTTTGTAGACTAAAAGCCTCCAGTCTTTTCTGGTATTTCTCACCACCCGATGCTTCCCCCAGATGTCATGGCTCTCCTGATTTACTCCAGCCTTGAATTCCAACCTTGGACCACTTCCCCATAGCCAGCTCCCGAGTCTAAATATTCTTTTAATGCTAAACAAGCCGATGTGAGCCGTTTCTTTTGTTGTCATTTGGTATAGTAAAATTGTTCCATTTGTTTTGAAGGTGGTTTGGCATACCCTGGCTCAGTGCTTATGATTTCTTTATGACCAGCCTGATCCATTTTGCTTCATTTTCAGAATTGGATATGTTCCTTGATATTAGAGGCATCAAACTTGCTTTCCAGAGCTGTGCAGAGCAATTAAAATGAGAGTTTTCAGGCCAATTATTTCTTGATATTTCTCTGCTCTGCTGAATAATAGACTCCGATGATATCACCCAGTGGTGGCATTATCACAGCAAACTGCACGTTCATATTCACTTACATATAATTATTAAATCTTAAAGTAATTTTAAAGATGAATTTCAAAACTATTGTATGCACATGCTGAAAGAATGGTTGCTTTATTATTAAAATAATATTTTTTGTGCTAGATCCAGTTTTATCTTCCATAGTTTTAAAAATTTCTGTTACTTTTGTAATTCTTGGAAATACAATGTTTTCCTCTTTTGCTCAAAGGGAATTACTTAATGGGAATAATGACCATGTAAGCAATTTACTACTTCTTAACAATTAACCTTGAGAACGTATTTTAGTCAGTTTAAAGAAATATTGCTATTCATTATGAGGAAGTAGAACCAGCCCAGCAACATTTTCATTTAATAGTGGAGTTACTTTTAAAACTCAGATTCAGTTTCAGAAATATTGTATCAGATTTTGAAAGTTTGACAATCTCGCTAGTCACAAGGTTTCTGTAGTGGCTGCAATTCCCTTCCCTTGGGAATCTGATTATTGACTTATAAGAGAGTTCTAGTCTAGTATTCTATTTAAAATTCAATAGTGACGATTACTTGTTTAGTAGCTCTATCGTTACAATAAATACAATTGGGAAACAGTACTGTCGAGGGCTAAGTTTTAATGTAAAATAACATCTACCTTATGTTATCAGTGTTTTCAAGAAAGTATATAAATGTAGTGTGTTAGGGTATGTATTTTACCTGATTATGTGCTTAGCAGTGTAGGAAATTACTGATATGTGGATAGATTGTTGTATTTTGTATTTAGAGATATCCTTTAAAGACAGGAGATAAAGATCTTGGGAGGGCGATGGAACACGACTCAGTATTTCTACTCTTAAATGATGTTCTGATTTGCAGCTTAAAACATTTCCAGTGCTTCTGAATCTAAAATAGTAAGCATACATGGGCATATATTTTATGTGGAAAAAAGTACTTTATTAATTTATAGTAGTCAAATGCCTTTATTTTTGTTTCATTAGTTTCACAGAGGACGTAAAATCACACCTTCTTAGCCCTGAGCACGTTTTTGCTTGGAGTGCCCCGATGTTGACGACAGATAGAGAAATCTAGTGGTGCTTACTGTACTTTTTTTTTTTTTTTTACCAACCCAGAACCTCCAGTGAGACTTTGGTACAGAAAATAGCTGTTGAACAGTATTTGTGATTACTACTTCTATTTTATTTTGAAGTAAAATTAGTTTTGCAGTTATAAGGGAAAAAACATTCTTCTAATGGATATTAGTAATTTACAATTTGTTTGTGTGTGTGGTTTTTTGTTTGTCTGGCTGTGTTTTGGTTTTTTTCTGCTGCCACCTTTTTTTGATAGTGGTTTGAAATTCTCTTTTAAATAGGCAGAATTCCATTGACATTAGTAGTAGTTGAGGCATTTATACCTACAGAGAATTTTATCCTCTTTACTGTCAGTTTATAGCAATGTTCAGTGTATCTGGTAATGGTGTTTTCTGAAGGCAGACTGAGAATTGTAATAGGAGCTGCATTATATAGCTAAATGCTTTCTGTTTTTGAATGCCTGAATGCCTCATTCAGATTATCTTTTACTCTTCATCAAAAATTAACAAATTAAAATATAAACTGTCTGCACCATAAACCCCCTCTTTCCTTTGTTTGCACAGCAGCTAGTGCAGAGAAGCCTTGGCTCATGTCTTTTAGGCAATATACTGTATATAAAAATAATAATACAATTAAATTCAACTTTAAAGTGAATAGATTATATGCAGTCAACGTCCGTGACGAGGGGCTTTGACTCTATTAACAGACGTGTTAGGTGAAATGGTAGTTACTTTCATTTTATTAGAAGTATTGCATTGCTCTGTCTTGAATTTGCCTTCACAGACTGCTTCCCATTCTGCTGCTGCTGTTGAGGCAAAGCTAATGAAAAAGAACAAACGATAATATACAGCAGAGGTCAACAGAAATTTTAATCATTTGGCTTTGCCAAAATAAAAAGTACTGACCTATTATTGGAGTCTGTCTACTCCTTTTACTGATGCCTGACATTGCATTAGTATTAGCTTTTCGAAAGAAGGATTTTTATTTTTCTTTAATGCTAGTTTTACACGTATTAACTTTTTTTGTTGTTATTTACAAAGACGTGAGTGAGGAATGCCTTTGTCCTTTATTGGTCTGGTTTCTTTAGAATTGCTACGTTTCACACAAATTACTCCAGAGTCTGCAAGTCTTTCCAAAAAAATACTGATTGTCCCACAAAACGGATGGTACAAGAACACACCATTCATGTTACTGCCATTTAAGTTCTTTATACAACACCGGGATGTGAATGTAATTCCAATATTTCTCCCTTTTTTTTCCAACTTACTCCTGCTTAACAGGGGGGCCATTCACGCCTTCTTCCTGGCAGAGTTCTTGCACATTCCCAAAGTGGAGGCAGATGCAAATTAATATTTTTCTCTAAGTCAGGGTTTTAAGCAGTCCCCTGCTTTTGCATAACACATGCCCAAATCAGGAGGCATTCAATTTGATTGCATCACTTTTGTCTAGTAATACTCCGTGTAGCACAGTCCCTCGATAAGTACACACGCATTGTGTTTAATTCTGTGTCTGAAAGCACTGGTGGAAATTAAAAGATTCTTATTTCTTGGTTGCATATAAAACCGAAGTCATTTTTTCCATCCCTGCAAGCAGTGAATTCTGACAAAACAGCCTTCATTTGTTGTGTTGCTGTAGCAGCCTCGGTTTCCCTAAAAACATGTAGGATGCTGTTAGAAGGTGGGATCATCCACTGAGACCTCTCTCCTTTAAGGAATTTTCTGATGGTAAGATGCAGGATGGAAAAACTAAGATTCTGAACCACTGGCTCAGAGATAATCAGCAGGCAGATCAAAAACTTGAAGAATAAATTGGAGAACAGCAGCAGTATGCTGAGCTGTTACCAAAAGCCACAGACGCTGAATAAACGTTTCACAGGATAATGTCGGAGGCAAGTATCGTGTCACGTTTAAGAGCATGTCCCCGTGGGTTTCTCTGTACCATAAGTGCTAGATTTTAAATGCTTGTAGTTTTTTAAAACATTACAGTATAAAAATCGGTGAGTAGATTTTCACTCATCCCATGATATTATGTTTGTCTTTTATTGAACGTGTACAGGGAAAATAGGACTAGCTTGTCTTGCCTATTTGCATAGGAAATGCTCTGTGCTTGTGCTAGTTGTAGGCTCATATCTGTGGCAATAAATTAATACCTGAAATCTTTGTTCTTCAGCTAAATTGCTTTTTAGCCCCTTTTTTGGCTTCACGCTTTATGTGCTTCTTTAATAAGAGACATCTACCTGTACATATATTTATTGTAGTCTTAATTTATCTCAGCATTCTATTAAAATACACATAATTTTTGACCCACAGCTAAGAAGAAACCAGATTAAATTTTCTAAAATATTATTTGCTTTGGAGAGTTACGACTCTGTGTTTATCTGTATGCATTGAGCAATATTTACTGCCGTGGTATGGCCTGTGTATGGATCCTAGGAAAAGCTTGTCATTCCAGAAATCATCTGTATATTTCCAGTGTATTTATTTCCTATTTGAGCATTATCTCTGAGGAGGAAAAGATTATTATGAATTTATTCTTTTTATAATTTTTTTTTCCCTCACAATAGTCACAGGAGAATGGTAAATTTTTGCTTTTCTGTTTCTGCTAGTCAAGCCATTCTTATGTTGATGACTAAATCTCCCACTTTTTGTTTGGTTTGTTGATTTTTTTTCTCTCTGAGTACACTTACCAGCATGGTCCAACAGGCAGCTCCTAAGTAGGGGCCAACAAAGGATGCTGCTCTTGTTGTCTCTATTCCTAAATTGAAGGAATATTTGATGAACCAACCCAAAATGCTTACCACCACTGAGTGCACAGCGTGGTCTCCTTGTACCACTGCTGCCTCTGCACCGTGGCTGTGGGAGGCCATTAGGGAGGAGAAGGTTTGAAGAAGAAAGAGGCGTTCCTCACACACATCCTTTTCTGTCAAAAACTCAGAACAACTGGTCTCCACAGAAGCTGGTCAAAGAAAGCCTGCCCTGAGCAGGTTCTGCTATTTCTGAAGGGAAGAGCAAAATCATCCCAAATCTGCCCTGTCTGAGGGAGAAAAGGAGAGGGCATCATGGCAGAAAACTGAGTTACTGTATTATCACAGAATCATAAAATGGTTTAGGTTGGAAGGGACCTTAAAGATCACCTAGTTCCACCCCCTGCCCTGGGCAGGGACACCTCCCACCAGACCAGGCTGCTCCAAGCCCCGTCCAGCCTGGCCTTGAACACCTCCAGGGATGGGGCAGCCACAGCTTCTCTGGGCAACCTGGGCCAGGGGCTCACCACCCTCAGGGAAAAGAATTCCTAATATCCTATCTAAATCTCCCCTCTTTCAGTTTAAAACTGTTACCTGTTGTCTTATCGCAATGCTACCTGATAAAGCGTCCTTCCCTATCCTTCCTGTAGCCCCTTTAGGTACTGGAAGGCCACTATAAGGTCTCCCCGGAGCCTTCACTTCCCCAGGCTGAACAAACCCAACTCTCTCAGCCTGTCCTCACAGCAGAGGTGCTCCAGCCCTCTGATCATCTTTGTGGCCCTCCTCTGGGCCCACTCCAACAGGTCCATGTCCTTCTTATGTTGGGGGCCCCAGAGCTGGATGCAGTACTCCAGGTGGGGTCTCACAAGAGTGGATTAGGGGGGCAGAACCACCTCCATGAAAGGTGGGACAGGAGGGGTGGCAGAGGGCAGAGGACGGATGGCTCTTGCACCCCCTGATCTCCCCACAGCTGCACCCAGGCGGCAGAGCTGAGCCAGGACCTCGGCCTGGTGGGGTGGACACTGCTCCCTCCTAACATCCCTTTTGGAAGGGTGATTAGCTGAAAGCCCTGTTGCTACTTAGAAGTTCTGTTACATACAATACTAAATCCATTTTGAAGTGGCTACAAAAGTGGCTGCAAGTGGGCAGCTGAGAAAGAATCTTGTAAGCATTTTCCATTCGGTTTTTATTTGTTACTGCTTTTGTTTTGCACAAACATTCTTGTGGTTTTAATGTCTGTCTTGGTAGCGTTCCGCAATGATCTTATTCACAGTAGTGCATTGTAATAAGGAAACAGACAGTCTTGTACAGATCAGTATGTGCTGGTTTTATTAACAAAAGAATAATTCTTCTATTTCTCTACGTCCCAAGATCTTTAATATTTTTAAGTATTTTAAGTATATGTGGTTTCTTCTGGGTAGATTGTGATTATAATATTTTTTTTTAAATATAGCATGAAACACTTCCGTAACAGATTCAGACATCTTCTAGTTTAATATCAAAATGGACATAATAATAAGCCACACAGAACTGAGTTAAATCCCCAAAGTCAGCATGATCAGAAAGGAGGGTGAAATGTCAGACCTGGCGTAACCCACTTCATTATGCCTCGTTTTCACAGTGCTCACACAACAGTGGATGATCTTAAACATCATAATTGAATAATTATGACTCAGGATGTTTTGCCTTAGGGCATAGTTTCAGCTTTTCCTGATGTGGCAAATAATGTTCGATGTCATTTTGCATTAAGAATCACAGTAGCCAAGCTCCATATTACGCACTGGTAGTTTTAGACTAACAGCACACGACTGTCTGCAGCATCAAATTAAAACACAACCCTCCAAAACCACCTCTGTGGAAAGCAGGCAGGTATTTAAGGAGGCTTTCACATATCCTAGGTCTGGTTGATGTCTGCAACCCTTTGCACCAAAGCCTTGTATATTTTTAGCAGAAATAGTGATATGCCCACAAGTAATGTCCAGTTGTTTGAGGTGTTTGTATCAACTTGGTATGCAATTACAGTTAAAAATTGGACCTTTTATTAGAAGTTGTATGGAAGTCTTAAAAAACATTCTGTATTGAGCCACATATATATACAGTACCCTTGCTGATGGCATTTCTTTTAAACAAGTAAATTTACTTTGAGAAATGCAGCTGATACCACTGAACGTATGGCACACGGTAAGGTTTTGCATACAGGTTTACTCTTTGGAAAGTAAATTTTAATATATGTCCAGGTGAAGTGGCGTTAGATGTCCTTTTCACGCATGTAGTAAACTGGAGTTCCGGGCTCTATTTTTACTTCATCACAAAAATAAATGATGTGCTCAGAGAGTGCTAGATCTCATCACATCACAGCTTGATTCTTCTGCACTGCTGGTGAGTTTGCCAGTGGCAGCTGAGGTGACGTTAAATGAGTTTGCTTCTGGAGGAGGAGTGCCCCAGGAGAGGAAAATATGAGCACTGTTTTGTACAGCTGAGTCACAGCTGCCAATCTGCAGTTTGTATGACAAAGGGCCAAAACATTGTCTGGAAATACAAAATTAGCAAAAAAGAAATCTGAGAGTAAATTCAATAGACTGGGTGTCACCTCTCGTCTTGGCTGTGTCTTATGCCACACAGTTCAGTTTTGGGTTTTTTTATGCATAACAGTTCATGTTATTCTGTGATGTACATTAGGATCAGAAACATTTCTGAATGACTTCAAAATGTGTATAGGGTCAGTAAAATCCTGGAAATGATGGCAGTGCTCCCTATGCCAAATGTTTCTCATTATTTGTTACTAAGGCTACCTAGTGTATTTTTCTTTTCAGAAAATATTACTTTATCTAAATAGCAGCTTTGCAGGAGAACAGAGATTTTTTTTCAGGGAAAATTTGTAATGAGTGAATGAAAAATTGAATGATTTCGTTTCAGGTCAGGTGAACATTGATCTCTGAAATGTTCAGAAGGCTGCCATACCTTCTGAAAGCTGTAATTCCAGGTAGCATGAAGTGCTATTCTCCATCATCTGTGTCCAGCTCCAAACTTGGGTTACATCCAGGTGTAATCTCTTCCTGCAGTTCAGATGCCACAATTCTGTACTGTGTAGAACAAGCGTGATCGATTCCCTCTATCCGAAAGAGGGCTTTTCTATCTATCACGCACTAGCTGGCTGGAGAGCTTGACATTACCACCTGCTGTCATGCATCACATGAGAAAGCTCTAGCTTTCCCCCATCTTCGCTCTCTGTTGTGTACTGCTGAGTGACTTGACACTTCTTTTCTCCAGAAGAAGAAACTGGCTTACAGGTATCTTGGCTTGTCTAGCAGACTGTAGCCAACATGATTCTTCAGTTGACTTTCCACCCGTATTACAAAGTCCTGTTCACTCAGGAGTGAAAGCCTAATATGCATTGGAATTCAATAGAATACATGAAATATGAGACATCTCTATATATGTAAATTGTTTGCATTTGTTCTGTGTAAGGCTTACTTTGACTTACCAAAAAAAAGTCATGTTAAATATGTTCGACCTAATTCAGTGTTTGAAACAACCAGGTTTATACCGTGGGGAAAAAATAATGCCAATATCTTACCATGCTTTCCTACTTGTAGTTGCGGTAAATGCTGGTATAATTATTACATGTGCTGGTGTGGACACTTAAATAACTGTATAGAATAATAATTTCCTACATATTGCAAATATTCGATGCATGTCTTGCATTAAGATGGATACGAAGAATTTTTAAATTTTCTAATTGTACCAAATAAAAAGTATTAAGAGGCACAATATATGTAGTGGGTGAAAACGTAAAGGCAATGTTTTTATTTAATGAGATTTAACTGTGTTTTATTTACTTCTAAATACTGAAGCGTGTTCCTTTAGGCAAATCCCTCTAACTAGTTGAATATTTTGTTAATACTCAAGACAAAGTGAATCAAACTGTAAAATAATATCTACAGGTCTCCATGTTGTCTATGTGTGATTGAATGCAAAAATATTTGCAGAAAGAGAACTTAAAATTTATCAGAAAAACAAATCAGAATTTATCATTAACTGAGAACTAAGAAATAAGTGATTTTCATTGATAAGATGGGGAATGCCATCATATTTTTTTTATCCCATTGGTGACGTAGGAAGTAAACATCTGAGAAAAATAAATTTGACCTTTCTGCAGCTTGTGCTGAGCACTTTCCTTGATACTGCGTTTCATCACTAACTTCATTTCTGGTGTACATGATTCTGGTTTAGGATATCTTGGGCCTTGTCAGTCTGAGTGACACCAGCTCTTACCATGAGTGTAGTTCACATTATACGTTTCACGTTTTGTTTTCTGAAAATTGGGCAGGACACGATTAGGGAAGGACCTGATCTCTCCTGTGTGCATGATGTGGTTAGAAAGCAGGGACTTAAAAAAAAAAAAATAAAAATAATGGAGATACTCAGATGCAGTGTTTGATTCATCGCATATAAATGAAGAAAAGAGGACTAAGTAGCTGGAGTGCTTAGTGTATATGGATCTGTGCTCCTGCATCTGTGAATTCCAATGATTATTTTCCTCTGGACTAATTCAGATACAAATACCATTAATTTCGGAGTTAAGTACTAAGTTGTACAACCTGTACTTTTGCAATCAAAGAAGCCAGAGTTTTTAAAATAAAACCTGTTTTTTTTTAAATCCATGCTGGAGCATACATAAACTGATTATCAGAAATGCTGGGTGCTCAACAGGTCAGCGGGACCTGTTTTATTTTCAACATGGGAAGAGAGACTACAGCTGAGAGTTCAGTTTAAGTTACACATTTCAGAAATTTTTGGCTTTCTTAGAAAAACCATGAGGACTCTGGTACTGCCTTATGTAATGGAGAAGAACAGATACACTCTCAAATTGTTTTAATTGGTGTAGTCGTCATGTATCTAAAGTGTTGGTACAGTAAACGGAAGCTTACATTTATGGGATGTGACTGGTTGTACTTTCAAAGCAAATCATTTCATCTACCATGATTTTAATGTCTTTATTTTTATTTGTTATTGTTTGTTTATTTTTTACTGGAGCACCTTTTATGGCACTTGCATTTAAAAAGTCATGTTTAAAAATTGTTGACATCTTTTGCCTTTAAAGCTGCAGAGAATTAGGTCAAAATTTCTCTCCATCAAAGACTGAGAAATTCAAAAATGACTTTTGCCTGTAGGACAGGAATGAATGCGCGTTAGTTTACAGGCCAGTAAATATAACTGCAAGCAGATCTTTACTGTTGAAATCATAAGGTTCATTCGTCAGAATTGAAATGGAAAAGAATCAAAATGCTGATAAATTATAAAGCAAGGCAAATATTCAAATACTTTTTCAAAATTACTAATTTTTCTGATAAGGCTGTAGTCTTACAATCAATGATTTTTATGTACAACTCTGCATGAAAATAAATTTGCTAATGTTATGTTTGCCCACCTTCTGTGTCAGAGCATGGCCAAAGCAGTAAATGTTAAACAGCCATTTTGGAGTACTTATATAGCGTATAGATTTTTGTATTTGATTCACAGATATTGGCAATTTTAACTTGATTATGAATATATATGATGTCAAAAGCCAAAAATATTATAACTTTTCCTACTTCATTTAAGTATCCATAACATGTTAGAGAAATAACCTGTGGGGACAACATAATTCTTTACATTTTGAACCATGTATAAGTTTGAAAAAAATAATGTAATCAATTGCCAAATATAACCAAATTATTTGTTAGGACCTCTTCGGAGCTACACCTGATACTCGTCTTTCTGACCCATATCCCAACAACACCAAGCTGCCTGTGTTGATTTCTGGTCTCTGATTCCAAACTGGGCTTTCCACATTAGTGCTCCACACTGCACTCCTCCTCTAATTATGGCATAAGGAATAATTGTATCGAGCAACCAAAGCAATATTTCCTAGTGGTTGAGAAGCTGCAAAAAGCCCCCTATGTTACGTGATTCAATCTAACCAGGTAAGGAAAAAGATCTTTCTCACCTCTTGATGGCATTAGCTGAGGCCATAGTGACCTATTAACGATGTACTCCATTCCCAGTGCCAAAGCTGAATAGTTTTTCTTGAGCACTGTCAAAAATATTGAACATCAATGGAAAAAGAGTTCACCACCAAAGCAGAGAAGCTGCGGTAGAGGCATTATCCAGAATTTTTTCCTCTGCTAACTTTAATGACTTCTGTACTCCACCTCTATTTATGTGCAGCAGGGAAGGATCAGAGGGTACTTTCAGATCATCGCACCCCACGCGCCGTTCTTGTGCTTCACATATTTGTGGTCATTCAGCTCACCTTCATGGAGAGGAGTGTAACTTTTGCTTCACTGAGAGGAATTGCCTCCTCCACAGTGCACTAGACTCACCTGCTATCAGTTGGCATATTGAAACTGTGCTAGATCTAATGTTGACAGCGATCCTTACCCAGATAGAAAGATAGAAGGTTTGTTGGTCCTCGTTTAGGCGGGAGCATGGTTTTTCTGAGAAAGGCAGAAAAGGAATGTAAATCTATCTCTGCAGAGGTGAATATCATCCTTAATTCATGTGTGTTTTTAAAGCACACCTATTCAAATAACCATAGGTCACGTAATCAATAAATTACTTTTTCCATGTTAATAATCAAGCAACCACCACAGCCCCAAGTATGAAAATACAAACTTATGTTGAAGGGTTTGAGCATTATATACTAGAATATTTTCTTCAACCCCAAATAAGTAGGGAAAATTAATTAGCCAAGTCATAGTTGTCATGCTCTTTTTAAGAAGGCCCTGAGGGCCAGTCCTTGCTTTGTGTGCACTGTGATAAATATAGGTCTGTTGAGGAAAATCATTGAGATGTGTGGCACCTTTGACTCATAGATCATATCTTTGTTTTCTTTTGTCTCCCAATTAAGGATGTTGTTGTTTTTTTTCTTGGTAAATAAATTTCAATTAATGAAATTCCAGCTGTCTCATACATTATGGTGGTGTAAATTTGAAAGCATTTAGCAGATGCCCATATAAAAATCCATTAACACATAGCAGGTTCCCTGACATTTTAAGCCAATATGTCTCCAGCTGGAACAAATAACAGAAAACAAGTCTACATTCTTGAAAAATTTATGGCACTCTTTAATGCAGGTAAAAGATTCCTATGCAGAAAGGAGCATATTGTGGAAGAATATAAGTGTCTCTTACGTTTTCAGTTTTGCAAGAGGAAAGTCACGAACGCATCTTGTTGTATTCATTTGCTCTTAATACAAGTTGTATAAGACTGCATATATAAAAAAGGAGCCAATTAAGATTCCAGGTAAAAGACAATACTGCCTGTAAGTTTTAACTTGGCATTTATCACTCCTGAAATCACGTGAGGGTCTCTAAAAATTAGCAGTCAGAAATTCTGATAATTTACTTGCCCCTAAGCGTTTTAATCTGATACGGTTTAAAAAAAAAAAAAACAACACTTTAAGACTGCCATAAAAAGCCTTTTAGTAGTTCACTACTTAAAATCCTACCAGCAATGTCAAGCTTGGGGAGGAAGTAAAGGAATGGGAAAGATGACCTTGGCTTGCCTAAAGCTTGCAATATGTAATTTGGAAACGGGCCATGTTAGAAGAAAGCAGGTAAAAGAGATCTGCACATAATGCCAATATGCCCAGAAACTGTGATGGAAGAGTATGGAAATACACTTTTGGAAGCTTGCTCGTTCTGGTGAAGTAATCATTGCAATATGTGCATTTTTAAATGCCTGTTTTCATTTACCTGTGTTAAAAAAATGTTTTCTTTAGGAGCAGAGGGAAACTGTATGCTATGTGGAAAACAGTCTTTTTGATCTTTTGATTTCTTTCTTAGTATTTATTGCGGTAGAAACAGTAAAGCTGGCTTTTCATCCCTGTTGAGCAAATTTACCACTAGGCAGAGGGGCAGCACAAAGCCCACTTTCCCTTTCAATCCACCTAAGCCTCTAGACCGCAATTTAAATGATTCACAATGCTTGCGATCACGTCCATAGCAAAGGGTTGAACTCTTCGTATGAAGTATTTTGTAAAGTGATATCTGTGTAAGGTTCTTCAGTGCTGTTCTGTGTTTCACTGTGATTTAAGTTACCGCACTATCAGTGTCTTCAAATAACCACGGCAAATTCAAATTTAAAGTCTCTCAATTGGAAGGCAAATTCTAACAATTTGCTGGAAGTGATTTTCCTTTAAAATAGCTAACTTACGTGCTAACCACACACAGTTACAATGGCATTCCAGTAGTGTACTCATCTAGTTTAAGGGTTTAACTGGAAAGGTAAATCTCCGTGTAAGGTAGAGGTATACAGGACAGTGCCTGGAGAAAGGCAGTGACTGCAGGATTGCTAAAAAGTTGTTTAGCACGTTGCTTCCTTAAATGAGCATGAGGGTTGTCACATCAAAGCCAATGAAAGAAAGAATGAAGGTGGCTGGAGTTTTTCACCCAGATGAAGCGGCTGCCCAGAAAAGCCTACCATTCTTGCGAAGCAAAAGTGCTGTGCTTCCCTCTGACTGTGTCATTGCCACAATCCTGTACTTGGCTGTCCTCTCTGTTGTAAATTAGAATAGATGAAAGCTGTCGAGCCAAGCCAGTGATGGAGGCTAATTTGATGTGATATAATTGATGAACTCTAAATCGTCCCACTTCTCTCTCTTGAAACAGTCTGACTGGAGCTCAAAATGCCAGAGTACTTTGATTTACACTCTCTGTCACTTTTATATTGAAAGTCTCAGTGTGGCAGCAGTGAGGGATTAACTTCTTCACAGTATTTTTTTTCTAATCTGTAGAGTCTGTACACACATGGACTGGTGCAACCCCTTGTAGGAACACGACTGGGAAAGTCGGATTTCCTCGTTTGCAGCTGGATTGTGTACAAAATTATTTTTGAGATAAAGAGAATAACAACCTGCCTTCTGCTGTTACAGATAGCACCAAGATGGTCTCTTGGAGTTAGAGTTGTGCTTCGTGTTTCATAACTTAATTTTACACTGTAGGATTAGGGAATTTTCTGCTTGGAAGCCCTCTATTTCTGAAATTCTGATATAGTTTAAATATTTTAGGAGATTAGACAGGGTCTAGTCCCATCAGTAGCTGTAGCTTACTAGGTAGCAGTTAAAATAATTCCTCATTAAAATATTACAAGCTTCAGACTTCTTTATCTCAGCAGCTTCTTGTTATTCATACTTTCCTGTTGAAGATTTTTGAACTCAGAGCAAGCTGCCTTGGGGTCTTGGTTTCTTTCAAAGGTAGGGGATGGTCAGTTGCCTTCCTTGCTTAGGTCTATAGCTGTTACTGTTCAAGCATTCTCGAGCAACCACCATTAAAAGGTATAATATCTCACATCTGCTAAATCAGTTGTTTCAAACTTAAAAAGAACGTGAACAAAGGAGAACTGCTTTAATTTGCATTATTACTCTGGTCAGGTAGCAGAACTGCATCTGTTTCAAAGCCGTTTGCTCTCCTGCACAAAATGAGTTGGCTGTGGCCACATGCCATTCCCACTAGCTGTGTGTGCCAAATTCTTGCTGACCTGAATGTACTAGGTATGGTGAGCAAATATGGGCAGTTTGGAATATTTCTTTGGACAAGCACCCAGATTTCAGATCTGTATCCTAGTTTTCTGTTGATTAGCTAAACCCCTTCTCGCTGAAAGTGCCAGGTGGACAGGATTTGTTATAAAGATTTTCTGTACATTATGAGTGACCAGACTTTTTTTTTCACACTTCCTGATCCTAGCTGTAACTTAAAACCATGGCTTTACTAATGATTCGTAATTGGGTTGTTGATGTGAAAAATGCTGGGGTTAGAGCTTCTCCTGGATGGGGCAGTTAAAATAAAGAGGCTATCGGTGGCAGGATGAGTCTCATTTTTTCAATGATGAGGGAGGCACGTAACCAAGTAGCACGGGCTCAACTTTCATAAGGGTTGTCTAGAAGAGCTTTGCTCACCCAACACAGTAGCAGACGGTACTGGGGCATGCCTGTTCAGCTTGTAATAGCAAAGCTATTCAGCTCCTTACACTGGAGATCTGTGTAGCACTCTGGGACAGCAGGAGTGCTGGTAAGTGTACCTCTTTTTGGTGCCTTTTGCAGGGCAGTGACAATGGTGGTTATTTTGCTTAATATTTTAAGAATTAAAGCTTGAAAGCATTTAAAGGCATCGGTCAGTCATGGTACATCACCAGTTTACCAGCTTCCTTAGTGGTAATGTCATTTGTGCTTTAAGTAGCTTCTGAAGTCCCGCTTTAGAACATCGTATAATTGGCGATGATGCTGCACTTAAAGTGGTTCGTTTACATTGCCACTTTATCAGTGTACCAGTAATCACAAATAATAGATGGTTTTAAAGAATTAGAGGTAATAATATAGGCAAACTTCACCTTTGTTGGAGTACAGACCAGTTTTCCTGTTCCGTATTTTTTATTTCTCTTCTTCCATAATTTTTTTACTTCAACGTACTATAGGACAGGATTATAATCTGTGCAAAGGAAGATGGGAGAATCTGAAATAATTCACTGGATAGCTGCAATTCCACAATTCGGTAGGTGGCAAATACGTGATTCTGCAATGAGAAAGAAATAACTATCTGCAAAAAAGGAGTAGGGGAAAATGGGCAATGAGCTTGGTAAGAATATTCAAAAAATCAGGTGGAATTATCATCAATCAAAAGTGAATATAAGTCACCATACTTCTGTTGTAGCAACACAATATTATCAACAGCTATGTAAGGTTTGAGGCACCACTTTTTGACAAGAGCGTCCAGCACTTTGAGAGTAGGGAGGGGAGCACTGAAAATAGGAGCAGGAGTGGTGAGATAATAGTTACAAACCTACGTTTATTTAAAGTTGAGAAGGTTGAAGGGAAACTTCAAATTTATGAAGAACTCCTTCTAAGGAGAAGAGCTTTGTTTGGCTTTTTTTCTCAGTTGTGGAGAGGGAATGCTCTCCACTGTAGACAGGACAAGAAGCAGTTGGCTTAAATGTCAGCACGGAGATTTAATTTAGATTTTAGAAAAGACCTTTCCAGCATGGGGATCATCAGGCACTCCGCACTTATTGAGTGACGGTGGAACCTCCATCACTGGGGCCTTTTTAAGAAATGTATACATCTGCTAGAAGGATCATAATCGCACTGCGACCTGCCTTTGTGTGGGACCTATGCGCAGAGGTGGACAAAGCGATCTCATAAGGTACCACTTATTCCCAGTTTCTTTTATTAGACCGCATTTACTATCTTTACTGAATTGCCGTAGGAAGAGCCTAAAACTTTATTTCAGAGCTGGGAATTATCAACTTGACATCTGTTGTCTAAGGTAAGTAACTAAAGCAGGTTTTTTTTCAGTTGTGATAATAATGGATAATATCCATAATGCCTCATTTCAAAAGCGGTAGCTTAATAATGGGGATAGGATGCGCTGAGCGTTTGTTAATGTAAGGTAGTTTCATACTGTGTCTCTTACACTTATAAAGATGGCACTTATGTTTAAAGTACTACACTATCAGTGTTATTCATTCTTCAGAAGAAATTTTGAAAAGCGTTATTTATGTGACACCATTGTAAATGAAAAAGTTCCAAAGAGTAGTTTGCATAATGTGATACTTGAATCTCTCTTTCATATTCTGAAATAATTAATTTTAACGCATATTATAATATATGCATTTATAAATAAATGTCCTTGGGCAAATACAGTAGAATGTCTTATGTGGAAACGTTTTAACATACATAATTAGTCGATCTGGTTCTCTTTTTCTCAGTACACAGAATTAGTTTGCAGAATAAGTATTTTTAGAAATTTTCTGTGAATTGAAAATGGTTCTAGCTAACAGCAAAACAATCAACAGATTGCTGAAAGGAATTTTTAAACCCACTTGATTAGGAAGAATGCAATTCTGGGGTTAGCAAGGCCTACAGAAAGACCCAAGTACCTCTAGATGAAGCTTTAAAATGTTTATGGTGACAGAACTATGTCAACGTGCAACATGGATTCATAGTGATCTAAGTGACGGACGTAACAGGATTAGGTCTGGTTTAGCACTTCTTAAATTTGAAAGCAGTGAATTGAATGTTGAGCTAATTCTCGATTCTTAGCACCCAACAAATCTTCCTATGCTAAATTAATTTCAAGGGAAAAATTCTGAAGGATTGATCACAACTATATTGTAACATGAGGCTCCATGAATTACTGGCACATAAGCATAAACCAGGGTGCCATTTCCATTGTAATAAGCAGCTTTTCTTACTCTTGAGTGTTTTAGGGACGGGAATTCTATTCCAGAATCAAAAAGGTCCAAAACCTGAAGATTCACATTTTGCTCTTTGCTTGCTAATGTGCAATACATTAAATGTCTGTTCCTTGGATCTAGCAACAAAATGACCTTTTCAGGGCTCATCTTTTTTTCTCATTTTTGATTTGTTCAAGGGAAATTACAGAGGACTGGTATTTGGTTTCCAAAAGGGATACATAAAAACTTGACCTTTTGGAACTGTTATTTTTTGGGATGTGTACACTGTATTTTAAGTATGTCTTAGCTGTTGTTTGCTGGACTATGTCTAGTTTAAATAACCCTTTATTTTATTCGGTATAAAGCTGGGACAAGAAGTATAACTCCTCTCATTTTTTCCCATGACAGACCTTTGCAGACACCTGAGAGCACTTTTTCTTCAGGCAATTTTAAAAGAAAGTGGCCTGGAATAGACTCTGATATCTTAGGAAGTTTCCATAGAGTCTGTTTTGCAGTGCAAATAGCGTTTTGTACTGTGTCCATCACTGTAATGTCTCATTGCCTACCTGAATGCACTCTTCTGTCAGGGCACTTTCCGCTTAACAGAGTGGGAAATGAGGCACAAGGAAAGCAAGGGACCAGGATTATTTAGGAAGTTCATGATGGAGAGAATGAATGATACCAGATTGTCAGACTACTGTCAGAAGTGTGGTTATTCCTGCTGCTTGGTTTCCTAAGCCAGCTTTTGTCCATCTCTCAAAGCCACTGTATCTCCTGCAATCATGGAATGGTGAGGTTATTTCACCTGAAACCCAACAAAATAGTTTAAAGACTATGATATGCCTTTCCAGTGAAATCAGCTGATTTGGAAATGAACCAAGTCAAATAGGTTATTCAACAGGTAAATGAGAGATTGCCCTCCTTTCCAGCTATGTAAATAGCTAATTTAATTTGAAGAGATTTGTAACACCAAGAGTTGCCATGAAAAAAGTTACAGAGAAGGCAATCTTTGTCTACTGCAAATTAAAGCAAATAATCAGAGCTTCATTGAAATATCACTGTGTATAATTCAGTTTGAGAATTTAAGATTTTTTAAGAGAATTAAATTGTGTTTCTAACTAAAGTGCCTGTGGTCCACTCAGACCTGTGTAGTCATTTAAACCCATTTAAGTTACTTCTGTTGATTAGATATGGCAACAAGAAACCTCAGGAATGTGCAATTAATGACTGAATTGCACTGCTTATAGAGACTGTTTTCGCAGGGCTGTCCACTTATATACATATTAATTTTTGTAACCCTTGGAGTTTGTCAAATGCAATGCGATCAGAAATTAGTCAATGCAGCTCTCCATGAGCTTTTGACATTTTCCCTCACTGCAAACACTTTTCGTATAAAACTCAGGTTTAATGCGTGGCGTTGTTAATGCTTTTGTTGTAGCCTTTGGCGTTATTCACATCAGCAGTTGACAGCACGGGAACAGGAGAGGAGGAGACCACGTTGTAACTGCAGACAAGTCAGAGTTGGGTGATGAATAAACAGAGTAGGAATTTCAGATTAGACATTTGGAAAATCGTTGTCAGTGGGAGGGTAGTGCAGCACTGGACTGGAGAGCAGTTGCCAGAGAGATTGAAGAATTACGGTTTTGTGGATTTGAATACTCATCTAGACAAAGTCATGAATGTCCTGATACAATGTTGGTAGTGATCTAATCTAGGAAAAAAACAAACAAACAAAAACCAAAAACCAAACCCAACAACAAGAAAAGCTTAGATGTGAAGGAAAAAAACCTAGAAAACCTAGGCAGTTGTTAAAATAATAGGCACCCTTTCAACTGCCATATCCTTCCTTATTTCTGAAATAGGGTACTGAGACTGCATGGCTCTAAACAGCCAAATGGAAAACTCTTTTAATCTGGCAGTCAGACTCTTCCTGACATTTCTACAACTGTTTGCCACCTGCTTATCCCTACCCTAGCTGTCAAGCTGCCCCATGAACTTGGGCATGCACACTTGTCTGTGCATGCTTTATGGCATGCTCTAACACGTACCTTGCTAGCCAGTGGGCTAAACTAGCCCGTAACGGTGCCAAACAGCTACGGAAAGATCTTCAGAAGGATTTTTCTGTTCATCCTATTATGGCACTAAAATGGTTTCATTCCTTTCAGCTATCCTCACCTATCAGTCCCTCAAGAATGTCTGTTACTGTATAACAAAGAGAAAGTACACCTGTCCTAGTTCCTAACATCTCATGAACTTTATTAGGTTTTTTTTGTCTTTCAATTAGGGCTTTTCTAGGACAGTTGTGCTGGAAGGTGAAGAGAAAAGCATAGAAAAAGCAGAGCTAGTCAGAAGAACAGTAACCTATTCCACATGAGTCTTTAAAAAAAAAAAAAAAAGGAAAAGAGAGTCTTCTAAATAGGAAAAAGAAGCAAAATGGTAACATTTCCTAAAATACAAAAGATTTGAAACATGTTAGCCTGGAATTGCTGAAATGTTGTATTCTGTTAGTGTTAAATCATTGTAACATGTATTTTTGCATTGAGTGTTTTATTGTACATGAATACAATATGGGCGTTACAGTATTTTGAAAGTAAGTCGAAACGCTATCAACCAAAATAAAACAGCTAAAATGGAACATTACTTTAATAAGAACTTTACAACAAATACATTTTCTTGTAGAAGATTATACACGATGGTAAGAACATTTGAACTCACTCCAAACTGCATTGATCAGAGGAGAAGTATCCCCTGTGAGAATTTTTTTGATCAATGGTAAAATTGAATTGTATACCCAGGCAAATACTTTCCTGTGATATACTTCTAGGTGGGGAATCAGGTCCTATTTCAAAGGTACTTATTTGACTAGCATGCCAAAACTCAAAATTAACATAATCTATGGGCGAAGAAGTCTACATGTCTATGGAGAATCAGGTGAGATGTATATTTTCATGACAAGGGACTGACTATGCCAAAATGGTTGTTTTTTAAAGAAATGTTCTCAAATTATGTGGGTTTTGAGTGAGAAATTGAACTCATTTCTCGTATCCCAACATCTTACTCGTCTTCACTTATGACAAGTACAATTCTGTATTTTACAAGAAAAAAACCCTCTTTAATAGGATATAAATTAATACTTTGAAATTGCTGCGAAATAATAGAGATGCCTAAAAAATTAATCTTGTCAATACTGTTGTACTTAATGAGATTTAAAATTATGGTAGACCTTGAAATCAGTTGTCTGCTCAGTCAGATAAATGCTCATTGAATTTTTCAGTCCTATGATGAGAAAGTAATGTTTTGAATTTCCCATAGTTTTAAGTTAATATTTAGGCATGTGCTTAATTCTGAATATTATAAATTAAATATGTGATAAAATATTCAAAGAGTACATGTTAATAATGTCCATCTATTCTGTATCTCCAAGTATGTATCCCTAATTACTGAAGAAGTATGTATTTATTTTTTGTTTGTATGATGTTTAATTGCAGTAAATTTTGTTTGGATATGAGTCTATAAGTGACACCAGCGTAGTTCCACTTTCCACTATCCCATTTTCATTCTGCCTCAGCTCTGATGAAATCTGTGTGGGTTTTTTTGACCTCTTTGACTGCTGAGAAAAAGGCAAGGAAGAGTTTTTTTCACTCTTCTCCTAATACCTGTGTTTGGAGAGTTTCCCTGTTACTTGGCCTGTGGCTGAATTACGGGAATTTCCTCGTGCCTGTATGGGCTACGTGAAAAGAGCGTGTGACTGGAGCACAGGGTGGCACACCTGAGTGCCACCTGCCGTGCAATGATCTAACTCACAGGGCTTTCTACAGCTGGAGCTTTGCCTTGTCCCAGGCTTGGTATATGAACAGTATCAGATGGGGGGAGTTAGCGGCTTTTTCCGGCCACAAAACTGATTTTAAACATCATAATGTCTTCCTGTATTTCTCCTCATTGCATCTTATTTTTCCTGTTCTCCACCTTACAGGGAGCTTTAAAATAGCAAACAGAAAGAAGCAGTATTTTGAACAGAGCACTTTTGTTTGATGTGCAAGTGCTCAGCTATCAAACTCAGCAGCGCTCCCTGGGCAGCCGAACATTTTAAAGTTTTCATTCTTCTTTACAGACCTAATTAAGAATCTTCGTAGCACTCCTCTCAAATGACAGAGTATCAAAATTACAGTGACTGCCTTGTGAATGAAAAGGTTTTACTTGAACGTATGACCAGGAGCAGAGGTGAAGAAAACCGCTGGCCTTAAAAAACAGAGAGCAGATCAAATACACGTTCCTTTATAGTCTGGATTAAGTAAATCTTTTTAAATAATCATTTGCACATTTGGAGCATAGGTTATTCTGCTCATTTAACTACTTTCCCCAAGCAATTCTATTTGTTTAAAACAATGTTTGGTTTTCCATTAAAAAGTAAGCATTTGCCAATAGCTCTGTAGACTTACAATACTGTAATGAGTTCCATATGGCAGGACTGCTCTAATAACATTGTTTTCTTCATTTTTTGTTATTTTAGAAAGGAAAGGAGCTAGATATAGTAATTTTAGCATGCAGTAACTCAGTATTTTATGCTTTAAATTTTTGTGGTCTTTGTCAAGTTGTCGGTAAGACTGCAGGATCATAGTAGTCCTTTCTGGCTGTAAAATCTATGACTATATTGTACTGATGTAAATCGCTGCTGCTGTAAATCAGTATACAGAGACGACAAGTTTCATTTTTACGTGAAGGGTTACAAACCTAATTTTTAACCATCTAGATATTAAAAATAAGCTTTTATTTATTCTGAATATAAAACATGCAGTTTCACCCAAAGCCATGTCAGTTGTCCTCTTGGTATGATATACTGGGAGCCCGTTTGCGCCGGTGCTTGCTGACACGCGTATTGCATGTTTATAAAAAGCAGGCCTTAGGAATGTATGGGTATGCATTAGGAGACTACTGTACTGTTTTGATGTTAACGTTACAAGTGCTTCTTTAGATTTCTGTAGACTCTCTTAAAATGCAAGTCAAGAAAAAAATGCATGAGCAGTATTACAAAATGAGCTTGTTGCTTTGTAGCAGACCTTAACTCAAGAGTGTTTATTAGTAAGCTGCCAGCAAATATTTACTCACATACCTTTTATTATTTCAAAGGCTTTTATGAACAGTACGTCACAGTGCTAGTGTCATTTACATTCAAATATGTTTCTGATGTTTTAAGCTTTCCAGAGAAATAATAGGGAGACAAATGCTAAGAAAATGAAACTTAGATCTTTTGTAATAAAATATTTTTGCAAGCATTTTGTCTCGTCAAGATGCTGTGACATCCTGTTCAGTTGAAGGAGCACACGACTGTAATTGCACGACTCATTCACTTTAAATATTTAATAATGCTTTTATTAGTTGCACTGAACCAGTGAAGTAAGATCTGTAATATCTAGTGCTGGTCATCGTTTTTATTCATCGTAGTTTAATAAGCATTATAATTACAGATTGAGGAAGAAATATGAGTTAGCTTTATGGTTTTGCTTGGGACTTCTGTGCACACCGGTATGATTGGAAGGGATTATAAAAGCTCTGGGAGCATAGCTGATAGCATTCAAATAACACTGATGCAGGCTTCCCAGTATTGACACGTTATTCTTCATATATAAGTAACTGCAGAGAAGTGCATAAAATTATGAGTCCTGACACTATTAACTCCATCTGGCTTAGTAGTGAAGTATGAAAATTTGAAGGCCAAGTGGACTGGTTCTTGGCAGGTATTCTGATGCATGCGTTATCAGTGGAATTAGACTTTGACTATTTTTACCAACCATTTCCCATATTTGCTTGCAACTTGCACAAATAGCAAAGTTATTTAGTCAGTTAGGGAAGCTTTCATTTGGAGATTTCATCAGAGTTCAAGCTGAAAGACCATTTGTAGACAACATAAGCCCTCTGGGCTCAGTTCTCGAGTAAATATAGATGACGATAATTTAGGATAACTTTCTCCCTTTAATATTACGAATAGTACTATTTGCATGCTGTTTGCATTCTTATGTTTTAATGGGAGGTATAGTAGGGCAGACTAATATGTGGTGCATTTTTTTAATGTTTTGTTAAAACATCATTTTTTCCCCATCAGCAACTTATGCGGGAGCGACAGCAGATGGCCAGCCGCCCCTTTGCTTCTGTCGATGTAGCACTGGAAGTAGGAGCTGAGCAAACAGACTTTCTACGAGGGCCATTAGAGGTAGGAACAGTGGTGCTGACAAGGGACCGTTGTGATTTGCATATTTATATTGCTAGTCTCATCTGCATCTGCTTCTGAAACCAAGCAGTGTCTGATTACCTGGAGCTGACAAGTCTCAGCTACATATGTTATGCCATTTTCAAGGCGCAGAGTTTTAATAGCATGACATGAGCTGTAACAAAAGCCACTGGAGAATCTATTAGCCTGGGCTGGAGTGACAGCCGGCTCACCTGGCAGTCCTTCCGTGATGGATGTGAGCTGAAGGAACGCAAGACGCAGGCCTTAAGGAGGGTGCAAACCTCGTGCTCGGTCCTTCGAGTATGCAGTGCCCCCTAGTTAACGTCTATCTTAATTAACAGAGATTACAGCAAACAAACAAACAAACAAATAAATAAAACAGCTGCAAGTTGAATTTCAGTGTTGTGGTTTATATGTACAGGTTTAAAGAATAGAGAGTATACTGCATATTTTTGTTTGTAGATAATGGATACATTACTGCATTCTTTTATTGTAATTGCAGTACATTGGAAAAGAAATAATAATATGCAAAGCAATGTGATATTGGAATAGCGTAATAATGCATGAAATGGATTCTGGAAGTTTCACCTGAAAATAGAGGGAGAATTACTATATGTGGATAATAATGAATACATAATCTAGGTTGGGCTTTTGGTAGATTGTAATCCTCTATTCCTTTACTTTTATTTACAATATTGTGTTTACAGTTATTACTTTATCTTATTCATGGTGGGACCTGGGAATAACGCGTGATAGCTCTGAAATCTTTCAAGATTGTACTTTTCGTTGCTGCCAATTCATCTTAAATTCAAAACTTCTTTTACTTTTCTCAATAGCCTCTTTCAGTGGAAGATTAAATATACTCTATCAAATCTCTAAGGTTCATGGAGAAGTGAGCAATGCGAAAAACAGATTCATAGCAGAAAAAAAAAAGAATCAGCTCTTGAGTACTTACCAAATTGAGATGCTCTGTCCCGCTTCTGTAGAGGAAGCGATCACAATTGTTCTTGCTGACATAATTTAAATACTTTAAGGAAGCTTATTTAGAAGCTTATGTTATTTTCTGATCAAATATAAGAACCCCCACATTCTTCACCAACGTCACCTTTTTTTCCGTCTCCTTTTATCTTGGAACGGAAGAGCTCTCCAGCTCCCCAGGCTGAGGACACATTACACTGTAGTTAACTTTTAACTGCTTTGAATGTGGTTTCATTGTTTCTATGCTGATATCTGGGAACATTTTCTCTGTTGTCTTTTCAAAGGGAGGCAACGAGTGGGAGCCGAAGCATCCAAACTCTAATTCTGTACATACTGATTATTTAATTAAACTTTAGAAGTAAACATCACAAGTTAATTGCCGCATTTTCTTCTCTCATATCTTTTATTTAGCACTAAAAGAGGTAGATACTAAAATATTTTAATTATATTTCACAGTTTTCATTAGATTTTTCTTCCTAGCCTAGCGTTTTCTAGCGATTGTTTACTATTCCATTTCCATAGGGTTTTTTTTCCTAATTAATACATAGTTATCCACAGAATGAAGTCCATTCAAAGTTTCTTTGGAATTACAATATACTGATCTATATCAAAACAAAGCATTGTGCTGAGGATTAAATGAACGTGGTTCGGGGTATTGATTGTCCTTTGATGTACATTGTATAAGAAAGAGCTATAGTAAGCTTCTATTCCAGTCCTATCCTCAATTTGCGAAAGGACACTAAAAGTTGTAGTTGCCATTCTGTTCTTCATTCTCAGCTCTCTTCTGGACTGAAGGGACTTTGGATCACGCATGCATTTCCAGGGTGCAATGCTTAAAAAACAGGATAGCGTGAAGTACCTGTAACTTCATTTTGTTGTGTTAAGTTAGAATCTTTAAACTATTTAAATAATTCTGTGATTTCTGATGCCCATTGTGATCTTTTAAAGTTAGAGAGCTTTTGAAAAAATGAGCAATAACTCTCTTCAAAATGTTCCCCTGGCATTGCAGAGATCTTGCACTGATATACCAGGGGTTCCAATTTTAATGGTGGTGCCGTGCATCCCCTCACCTCATATTTTATTGACGTTGTAATAACTCCAGCACTTCCAATGACATTGTATTGATCCAGGAGTCCTTTGGGCACAATGTAATGTCATTGAACTGTTCCAAACATTACTGCAAGTCTTCCGTTCAACTGTGTAGTAAGACTGCTGTTCGTTAATGTCATCTGGTTACATGATGGTGGTTTTTATACAACTGCTGTTCTATATTAATACTGATGGTCTGATACATGTCAATATTCATATGACTACTACACGATAATTCCAGTATGCCATTTGGTTAGCTTTTGGTTTATTATTTGCATTTATTTGTAAATATCCAGAGCAGCTATTTCACTGTACAGTTTCAGTTGGCAATAGTAAGGCACTTTTTAGCCAGTGTTTTGAAAGCATCTGGATACTGTACTTCAAATGGTTACCTACTTTAGATACTTACAATACAACTGATAATATTTGTGTCTATTTTCAGTTAGCAGCCATTTGCAACAGATTAAAATAAAATCCTGAAAACATTACAGAAGAGAGTGGAATCTCTGTTATTTTGGGCTCTCTTTCTGCTTTGGAGTCTTTATCAGCCAGTCCACCTTTCTTAATGTTTTGCCAACAAAATGACAGTATCTTGATATTAACTCCTTCAAAAAACTTTAATCTGCATCATATTCCTCCTGTTCCCTGCTGTCTGAGTGGGTTTTCAGGCACTGGTAATAGCCTTTGCTCTTCCCAATTTAAACCATATTATTCATCAATCTTTACCTCTTCAGGCTGTCTTTCTGTGTAACTGATTCACAACATGACATTAACAAGTCTCATCTTGTCATCCATTCTGTCATGTTGGCCTTATATCAACTATTAAATATCTTATTGTCAGCTTAAATTTAACACAGAAGAAATCAAACTTAGTTTTTCTCTTGCCCTCCTTCCCTCTTGGTGTCACATCAACCACTATCTTGCTAATGATATTGGTAGCATGCTAGTATCCTAATTTTAA
This sequence comes from Larus michahellis, assembly GCF_964199755.1. Classification (NCBI taxonomy): domain Eukaryota; kingdom Metazoa; phylum Chordata; class Aves; order Charadriiformes; family Laridae; genus Larus; species Larus michahellis. The sequence goes on from NC_133901.1 coordinate 65,132,344, forward strand.
ATCTAGGAAGCAATACCTACTCCTGCTGTGGCATGATATTCGTGCTACTAATCTTGTGCACAATTGTGCTATTTAACCCCTGCCAGCCCTAACCTACATATTCATCTGCTTCCATTATAATTGCCATTTCCTTACTTAGAAGTGATGAAATCTGCGTGAGCTCTGACAAGGGAAGGTGTCACTGGAGGAAGGCCATGCCTCACTCTTCCTTCTCCCTCTTGGGAAGAGCAAGAGCAGCCTAAAGTTACTCCAGTGGAGGAGAGGAAGGGAAATCTGGAAGGCAGTGAACCTCTGGATTCCAAGAGGGGAACAGTCAAAGGGGGCTACAATGAAGTGGCTGGCGTCCCAGGGACAGGGAAAAGAAGAGAAAGAATTCCTGAGGTCCCCCTGCTTGCAGTTCCACATAGCACAGGCTATTAAGGAGCAGAGTAAGAAAACACCAGAAGCACCTTGTCCAGAGAGTCTGAGAACATTGTGATATTTTGTGATACCATCATAATTTTTTCAATACTAGAATCATAAAAAATTGAAGTAGCATCATAGATCAATAGCTACAACGCTTCTTGACACTCAGTGCCCTCAGTGTTAAAACGTTTTTTATTCCTTTCATTTCTTTTTTCTAGACATCTAAGCCATTTCCAGGCCTGGTTGCTTTTTGCTGCTCGGTGTATCCCAAAAGCTAAATCATTTAGGCCATTTTCATATTCTAAGCCTCCATTAGGTAACATTTTTTTCCCCCAAAATATGAAGAACTCTTGAAATGCACTTTCACTGTGCTGCTGACCGTCATTAATCTGTATGTTAATAAAAACGTTTTTTCTGTCCTGCTTTGCCTAACTTCCGGGTATCTTCAGCTCATTCAGAGTCCGTGATTAATTTTTTTAAACGGGGACAGATTATTTCTTTTTGGCCTGTGAGATAAGGTGAACAATACTGTAAATTCTAATATTTGTTCATCCTAAGTCTGGGCAGCAGCACCTACTGTGTTGCGTCTGCTGGAGTAAAGACTGATCTGTTCTTGCCTGCATAAGAACCAAGTGCACATTTGCTCTTAGGATGGTCACCCATCTGATATCTTTTACAGTATTACTTGAATATCTTTTTTTCCAAATTGGTGTTTGTTAATAATTATTTCTTCAGAAAAACATGCAGTAAGTCTTTCAGTCATTTTTCCATCAAGTTACCGCATTGCCTGTAGAATTGTCACAGGTGTCAGATTGTTCTCTACTTCTGACAAGGTAGGATGATCTCAAGAATTTTGAATTTCAAGTAAAATCTAGCTTTGTTTCTCTAGCAAGCAGTAAGTAATATTTATGGCACATTAAATAAGCTTTGAATTTCAGGCACTTCTGATAAGTATGAAGCAAAGCCCAGCCATTATTTCTCATTTATCTGAGTTAAAGAATTGGAAGGCATGCACCGACACCAATGGCTATCATTATACCAACAATGGCTCTTGGAAATCAGGGTGACTTATTAAAACACATTAAAATCCTGTACCAGAGATTTGTGGGGTTTAGGTAATTGAAATTTATGTTAATAAGCTGCGTTGCTGATTTCTCCTGCCAATAAGGTGTCAGGACCTTTTTAGCTTGCTTTACAAATAAATCCAGTTAAGTTGGGTTAATTTTCTTGTTTAATTTGAATAATTCGGTAATTAATTTTTGAAACTGCAACCTAAACATACTTCATTATTTTGTACAAAACGAAACAAGTTGTATGCTTCATCAGCATTACGCCTGCGTTATTTTGATGACATAATGTCTAATATCAAGGAACAGGCTCTTCCCAACTCTTTGTTACAGGTCATCAGATTGCCTCCTGATATTCTCAGTTCCTAATTTTAGTCTCAGTATCAGACAATAACTTCATTCCCCTTGTAATAAAGTAACAATTTATTTGAGACAGTGATGAAATTGTCCCTAGAATGGTCATCTTGTTTCCAGTGACCATAAAGGCAATATATATTTGGCAACAGGAGCTATCAAAGGCCATTATACTTGCACTTCTTGCTTACTTAAAAGTCATACTATATAATTTACAAAGTTGCAGGTGTTGCTCATGGCTCATGCAAGTTTAGAGGGGAGCTGAACTCTGGTAACTTTAAAGAAGATATTAGAATATTAATTATTTATTATAATTTTTTAAAAAATACAATCAAATCTGATTATTTTGCAGTGGGATAACTAGACATTATCCTATGCTATCTTGTGGGAAAACCAGACATTCTCCTGGATGGGGAAGGGTAGTTTCACTGGCTAATCCATGTTTCTGTCGTTGTCATGGTTAGTGCTGAGGAAGGTGTAACACCAAATGTAGAATACAGCCTGTGAGCCAGTTCAGCCACTGTCCCATAGTACAAGCTGCAGGTTGTTGATTCCAGGGACTGAAAAAGCTGTAGCTGGACTCAAGGGAGCATAAATACAGTTTAGAGACACCTACCCCATTCGTTCTTTTCAATGTCATTCAGAAACAAAGTTTGCATTGTTTTTTTGTAACCTGCCCCATAGAAGGCTTTGGATGTGCACATGAGGAGTTGGTGTTTTTAGAACCCTCGTCCCTGAGTTTGTCATTTTCGTAGCTAATATTCTTCTTTCCTAGCAAAGTTGGGATTTTTTACCCCTTGCTAATTCCAAGTTTGAATTATCTGTATTGTCCATCTATCTGTAAGCCAAGTTCTGCTTGGCATTGAAAAGGGCTTCAGTAAGTACTGTGTCTGGTCTGTGGCACTGCAGCTGAAGGAGGACCAGAGGAGAGAGAATCAAGATGGGAACAATGTGAGCAATCAGAGACTTAGAAAATATAACTACAAGGAAAAGCCAAGGAAATTGGAGTAGGCTATTGAAAGGAGTCAAAATAATAACCTTCAAATATGCAAGAGGTTAGTAGCAATCAGAAGGGCAACAGTCTTTTCTTTGCGTGCACTGTAGGCAGCAAAGGTGTAATGGACTTAAATTGTAGTAGAAGAGGTTTAGGCTGGATAGCAGGAAAAACTTCTCATAATAAAGCTGAAGCATTGGAAGCAATTGCCTGGAGAGGTGATGGAATTTCTTTTATTGGAAGCTTTTTAGAACAGGTTAGACAAACATTTTTTGGGTACCATGTACCCATATCTCCATTACCTTCTCACCTTTCAGCCATCTTTACTATTATTATGATTGCTGCCTAGCTCTTCCTTCTGCATACTCTCTGAAAATTTTCCATTTCTGTTGTTTGGACACCTTAATTACCTTCATTGCACTATTAGTTTTCTGTTACTGAATGTTTCTGACCCTTCTTTTTGCTTTTGAAGGTGTCTTCATTGATTTACGTCCTCAGTTTTCTTGCAAGATCAGAAACTCTTAAGTCATCTCTGACCCCCAGTCTCTCCATGACTGTAGGTCTGCCTAATACGATCTCCAATCCATTCTGGAACAGCTTCAATATTCTCCTTGAAGCCTGTATTCATGATGTAATTATTTTTATCTTAACTGGTGCATTACCATTTTTATAGCCTTTCAAAATCCGTGCGTCCTACACTACTAGATCTCACACGATACGCCTGACACTGAAGAGAAGGATCTATATTGGATCACATTTCCTGGTTTTCTGTATTACTCAAAGATCGTGCTAAATTTGCTGTGCACTGCCTCAAGAAATCCGTTATCTTGTGCCACGCTTTGACCTTGATGGCTCACTGCATTCTTCTCTGCCCGCTCCCTCAGTCCTGTTCATATTGAGTCACTTTGTTATAAATCCTACCTTCAAAGTTATTTTTTTTTTCTTCTTTGCAAATGAATGATTCACCTTGGGTATCCTTTTGTGATACCATGTGTGAGGTATGTTATATCATATGCAAAATTCACATTCGGTAGTTCTTCTGTTAGAGAAAAAAGTTTACCCAAAAGCAGCATTGTTTGGTCCCCGCAATAACTCCTTCCTCATATAGTGAACTGTTTTTCATGAAATAAGAATTTTAGATTTCACGCTATTTAATTCCTCGTTCGGTGGTCGTATGCAACAGTGCAGCTCTGCCCGATTGAATATCTTTACATTTGCACAATATTTTTGTTGCTTTTCTTTAAATTTATGTCTAGCAATGTGTGAATGTTCTGAGCATGTGATTCGGAACAAGCACCTACTCTAGTTGCTCATGCATACTGGTCACAGCTATGATTTTTTTCGTGTGTGTTGTGTATACTAACTCTATTCAATGTAAAGTGTATAGATGTTCCATTCCTTGCACAAAATCAAGTTAACAGTATATTAAGATTTCTAAGTAATAGTTTTCTCCTTCGGTATATGGGAAATCTAAAAAGAGCCTGAGAAAGGCTGCCTGGAATAAGCCACATCATTGTTTTTTCATACAGTACAGACCAAATTTGTGTGTGTGTGTTTATTGCTAAAATATATACTAACACCTCAAAACTTGTTGACGTTTTGACAGAGACCTTAATTTAAAGAAAGTTTTTAAAAATTCTAGGTTGGTTCTGGAATGTATCCAGAGTCTAAACTTACAGAAAACACATTTTAAATCCGTACATTCTCTTGTTTGCCTGCTTGTTTCCCTTGAATTAATTTACCCTCATGGGCAAACAGACATTGTAAGAATGCCTTAAACATGATGTACAGGAGATTTTCCTACATGCGGGTTAATGTCCTAATGTTTCAGAGTAAAGCCTCTGCTTATTAGCTGATGAGCTATAGGATCTGTGAATTCGCAATTAGTTCTGAAAACCTGATGTTGGTTCATGTTTTTTGACAAAAATGTATCTTTCCACTTCATAAAATTTATTTGGCACATGTACTGCATAATCATATGACTACAGAAATTGTTTGGATAGAAATATATGATTTGTCTTGAACAAAATTGCCAACAAATTTCATGCTCAATTTGGAACAATTAGCAGGAATTTTGGCTGACTAGTTAAATGTAGGTGTTTCAGCAGTATTGGCGTGCTGTGAATAGAAATTGTTATTATTGTATTACACATAGTTGCAAATTGAAAATATCAAAATAAATATTCTGATTGTTTGCAGGCAGAAGTGTTTAGATGTGTCTGTAAATGTTATGAATAATGACACTGTACATGTCCTATGTTCATTAAAATTAATAAATACAATCTTTCCAACATCTTATTTCATGAGGTACGTAGATACAAAAATTCAGTGAATGCAAAACAAAATATGTATGTACGTACCTCTAGATTTGTCTTTTGAACGAGGCTTGCCTATGGGAATCTTGACTTTGGATAGCAAATCCGTGACAGTGAGATTTTCCCGAATTGTTTAAATGGAACATACCAAAGCACGGAAATAATTACGCTATCAGGATAACTAAAAAGCACATGGATTGAAATTTTTCTTGGTTTGATTGACTGGGCCTTTCTGTACACCTGATTGGCACATGCCGTTTTCTGTCAGGCTGCTCTTTCTAGTTATATATACTTCCTTAGTATTTCTTTAGGGTTTAGATCAAGAGTTATTTCTCATCTTTAAAGTAGGACACTTCTCTCTTTAAAAGGAACAGAGAAGAAGAAATAGGTACAGAAACTATAGTCTTTCATCAGCTATTTCCCATGTTTCCAGGTGGAGCTGGCTACTGTATGGTGGTGTTTGATATTTGGCAACTTGTAGCCCTTAGCTTTGCTTCAGAGACTTTACCTGCATGCCATTTCCTAGCTCTGTACTTGAGTTTCAGTTCTTCCTGCCAATAACAATACATATTGAAACTGCAGCAGACAGGAGACAAAAGTGCAGTGCTTTTGCTTTTCTTCACAGAACTTGACAACCTGCGTGTATTGTCAGATAATCTAATAGGTTATGCCAGTTTTCACTGAAGTTTTATCGTTCTATAACTTCTATCAAACTAAATTCGAGTCTGAAGTGAATGTGAATTCATTGTGTAGAAGGCAGTGCACCTGCCCTAGACAGCAGATGCCTAAACCTCACCTAAGCTTCAGAGAGCCATCCAATTTGCTTACTTTCCAAGACTGTTCAACCCAGCAGGCACTTTTCTACCTGGTCTACAGAGAGTTATTAGCTAAGCCTCGCCTGAGTCTGCAGAAAAGACTGAAATGTTATGTCTGGTCAGGACTACAACTAAACTAATTTTGACAACGGCAACCTTTTACATGATAATACAGTAAGAATTGCATTTGTCCATGAGGTAGGAAAGCACTGAGCCTGAGGGGGACTATACCTACA